>NC_092858.1:10595961-10615703 GCF_032062135.1 Pyxicephalus adspersus | reverse complement strand
CAGGGGAAGCTGGGATTTCTGGGTCCGACATGTGCAGGGGAAGTTAGGATTTCTGGGTCCGGGATGTGCAGGGGAAGCTGGGATTTCTGGGTCCGGCATGTGCAATGCTGTTGTGTTGTGAATGAGCCCTCAGACAGCAGAAAATCCTCTTGTGAAGTTATTTGCTGTATGAAAAGCCTCTGAGACTGTTTGCAGTTTGATGAAGCGCTGTCCTGTTAATGAATAGAACCTATTCTACACACCTGTGCTCGCCATACAGAATGAACACACTAAGAACCTTCATCCCCATGCTTTGCCTGCTATCAATACGTGATTGTCTAACGCTAATGATGTATGCGTCTCTTCCCCTGTATGTGTCAGCGCTTCCTCTGTGACCCCTTTTTTTCGGTCTTTGAAATTTTGTAGCTTTGATGACATTTAATAGAAACTCTGTTGAAAACATGCAAAGGGCTGCTGGGTCATAGTGGGATTTATACACTGTTCAGTGTTTGGAGGGCAGTAATGTCTATGAAGATTAATATTAAAGGGGTAAAAAATTTTTTTTTAATGTAAGAGGATATAATTATAATTATTAAACTGTATATGGCGCTAACATATTATGTGGCACTGTACATTAAATAGTTACAAATGACAGACAGATACAGACAGTGACTCAGGAGGAGGAGAGGACCCTGCCCCAAAGAGCTTACAATCTAGGAGGTGGGGGAAGTATCACACAATAGGATGGGGAGATATGTAGTGGTGGGAAGTAGTGATGGTTTGGGAGACAGAAGAAGACGGGTAGGTAAGTTTGAAAAGATGGGTTTTGAGTGCTCTTTTAAATGAGCAGAAGTAGGAGCAAGCCGAATAGGATGAGGAAAACCATTCCAGAGAGTGGCGGCAGCTCTAGATAAGTCTTGGAGCCGTGCATGTGACGAGGTTATGAGTGAAGAAGTCCGTAGTATGTAATTGGAGCAGCGAAGAGAGGGGCTGGGGCAGTATTTTTTTACCAGGTCAGAAAGGTAAGTGGGACAATAACTGTGTAGGGATTTGAAGGCAAAGCACAGGAGCTTGAATTTGATTCTACGGTGAAATGGAAGCCAATGGAGAGAACTACAAAGAGATGTAGCGGAAGAGGAGCGGAGGGAAGGATGGATGAGTCTGGCTGCAGCGTTCATAATAGATTGTAGAGGAGAGAGTCGGGTTAGTAGAATACCTCTCGGCCAGGACACTATCTGCATGGAGTTTGCAGGTTCTCCTCTCCAGGTACTCTGATTTCCTCCCACATTCTAAAAACGTGCAGTTAGGGTAATTCTTTCCCCCCTAAAATTGCCTTTAGACTGTATTAAAGACATATGACTATGGTAGGGACATTAAATTGTGAGCCCTTTGAGGGACAGCTAGTGACATGGCTATGGACTTTGTACAGCGCCGTATATTATGTCCGTGCTATATAAATACAAGTTAATATTAGTTTTTGTTATAAGAAAAAAATTTGATGCTTTTTATACATTTCAGATCCTAGTATGATGTTCATTACGTAGCTACTAAAGCTACTGAATTTCTTGTTTAGTCTCTTTTAATAGCTGATGGTAACAGTTTGGAAATATGTTTTATCATTGAGGTATTGCGCCTGGCTTAAAAACAAGCAACGCTGCAACAAGAAATGTGCAGGGGGTGAACTGCTCTGAGCCAAACTGAGCTGCTTGGCCTCCTGTCCTGTAATGAGTTTTCAGGTTTAGTTCTTTTCTCTGCCTGCAATCCCGGCTGTCTCAATTCAGATAAAAGAACAATGAGATGAAAGTGAACAGCTCAATGGTTGCAATTCTCCTCTTGCAGATTTGTGTTGGTTTAAATTCTCACCGAGGTCTGCATAGCTTTGTATTGTGTGGATTTCTTATGGGGGCTTCCTGGACAATAGACAAACTTGTAGGGTGGATAACTTCCAAATTGATCCTACTGTGTGTGTGCATTTGTATGACAATGGTATGCAGGATGTACTTTTCCAGAGGGCGATTGATGGCATTTAGTGTTTTCAATAAGGAAAGTGAAATAGAACCATTGGCTTTATAATGGAACCACCATAGAAAGTTGTTAAACCCCAAATATACCGGTACTTCAAACTGAACCAAGCAAATTCTCGTGGTGATTGCTGTGAAACTAATAAAAAGAATATTTTACCTTTGAAACCTTACTTTACAAATCCAGCATTGTTCTCCCAGGCCTTTTTAGGTGGGTGCACCACCTGGTACTCAATAGTCACCACCCGGCAACTTTTGGGTGGTTACTGAAGTGTTGGGTCACAATATAGGGGCTTGCACCATCTACTTCCCGCCCGGCTTTCCGCCCATTGTGTGGCTGTGCTTTGCTGGAGCTTTGTAGCTGTCCGACCTCTTTTACCTTTTAGTTTCCTGTGGACAGATTGTGGTCAGACAGTTGCTCACCGCCTCCTCTGAATCATTCTTACTGTTGTGTCTCCTCATATAGACGCATGGTTTCCAATGTAATATTGGGAAGCATGATCTATTCTTCATCCTACTTTGAGTGCCCCATGGCCACTTTTGATGGCCCAACTGGCTAAGTTAGGAGATGACAGTCTGCACAGAAGTTCTGCTCAAAAAAGATATTCTGTCCACCACTTTGCTTTTTTACACTATTGGCTTATTAAAGTGAAATTAAACCCAGTCGATTTACCTGTACATGGATACAGCATCAGGATTCATGCTTGTAGAGAACCTTTTCATACAACTTGGCACATGGCTATGGATTTAACCCTTCAGTCCATTGATTGGGATGCGGTTGATTTGAAAAGGCCTGGACCTAATGCTACTGACGCCCTATTATGTTTCCAGTGTTTTCCCCAACCCCATTTAGCTGGGGCACCACCCAGCACTTTTCAGTAACCACCCGTCTTGTTTTTGGATGGTTACTGAAGATTTGAGTCACAATGAAGGGGCTGACACCCGCCTACAATTATTTCCCAACCGACTTAAAAAAAACTTTCAGGGTTGAACACTGTGTTGTACACTTTGGCTTTTGCTGGAATATAAGCATTTTTTTTAATCAGACTATCCCCTGAAGAAGCAGTATCATCTGCGAACGCGTTGGGAATGTTTGGCATTGCTCAGACAGCCGTTGTCTATCTAAAATTTGTTGTATAAGATAATTTTAACTTATATGTTTTGAGTAATGTTCAGAATTTTATTTGAAAAAATTAATTTAAAAGTATTAGAAAGTTTTCTATATACTTTTTATCAATCTTCTCTAGTTGTGGAATAGGTAATATACTCTTTTCGTTGCAGGGTGCCATCATATTCCTCGTGCATACAGTCTTTGGCATTTTTGATTTTCCATGCTGGGCTGATTTAACTCCCGAGCAGGAGCTAATTCACCTCCGGCACACACAAGAGAAGTCGGGAATTCTAACAATTTTCCAGAAACCCGGAGTGATCAGGATAGGACTCATTAATGCAGAAAGGGAGAGTCCCTTCTACAACAATGAGGTCCTACCTGCCCGATGGCTCTGCTGATCATGGATTTGTACGTTAGTTCCACTATTAGAATTTCCTTTCTTCAACTTTGGGTTTATCGGGCTTTGTGAATAAAATATTCCCAACAATGTTTTAGTGATGATCATCCGTATCTTCAGTAGTTTGTGTTTCCAAATGTGTCCATTTCATCCCATTTCTCCTTACATGAAAAAAAACCGAGATGACAAAAATGAAACCATGTACTCGCTCTGGATTTTAATTGGCCAATTATTTATAATTATCAATAAGACGGTCTTTAATTCACCGCCGTTTCTATTTAAATCTCCAAGTGTTATTATACCCTTCTCTTGTCTGAAATATCAGACTGCTAATCATTCGACCTCAATACTTTACTAATGGCGGATGTGTTAGGTTCATCTCCATAGACCAGACCAGTGCTGTCGTAAAGCCCTGGATTTTTCTACTGTTACTGGAAACTATTACTAACGATTGTTTCCAGCGACAATAATTGATGTGTACCAGGATTTAATGGGGGGGGGAATTCTTCTTTTCAGGTCGGATAACTACATCGCTGGGTTTTTTGCATCTGTTTTGTAGAAGAACTGTGCAGGAGTATTGATTGCAAAAATTACATAATCAGTCCTTGTGTTCTGATACAAAAAAAAAAAAGTGGTATACTAGTCAGGAATAGGCACTTGGCTTGCTTGCAAACAACAATCTGTGGATTTTTTTTTTGGTCATTTTTATTTGTAGATTGTAGATTATTAATCATGTTTGTAAAGTTCTCCTTGAAGCTCATTACATCACTTAACACCCCTAGGACTTCATCTCCCAAGCACCCCATATACAGTATGTGAATAGTCTATTCATGGCAGCAGCAGGGTTTTGCTGGGGAACAAGTTTTTTGTATACATATGTTTTTTGTTTTTTTTTTGGTAGGATTGGTAATCTGCTTGGGAATTTTCTACCGTAATGTGTCTTAAGTTTGCCATGAGCCGCATGTGTTCCTGCTTTATTTCTCACATTTGTATCTTCTCCATTGCTATTTTTCAGATTTGATCCAGTGCACGAATGAGATGAATGTAAACATCCCACAACTGGCAGACACTTTATTCGAAAGAACGACCAACAGCAGCTGGGTGGTGGTCTTCAAGTCTCTGATTACAACTCACCACCTCATGGTGTACGGCAATGAGGTAACAGCTTCCTTCCTAAATGTTGCTTATTGTGATACAGATATTGAAATAACAACTTCTTCTCACAGTACATCACATACCTGCTTAACATTAAAGAAGAATTAGTTTCATTTTTTTTTTTATTTATAAATCTAAAGAATCAATCAAATCTATTGCAAAGAAGTGGCGATCAGATCATCTATAGTATCATCTATAATGCACGAAAGGGCAATCAGGTTTATACAGCACAGGTCCGTGCTTTGTAGTTACTGTTTGTAATCTGAATTGGCCATGAAAAGTTTCCTTCACTTGAATAGAGTAACTGATCCAACACCCTTCTATGGCTACATACACACGTTAGATCTTGACGTTCCACAATCCTTTCCAATGACAATAGATACAGCGCTGTACATACAGCATCATTCTGCTCTATAAAGAGGGTCAGTGGGAGAACGCACAAGTGGCACCCCACTGCGCTCTCTCCCCTTCACTTGCATGGTCGTCTTTGGTAGTTCATGGATCCGTCTGGACAGGTCCATCAACGACGTAGGACGGCCGCTGTACACACGACGCATTCTCATCCAATACTATCCCTGAGGCATTAATCAGACGAAAATTATCTGACGTGTACGTAGCCTCTCCCATCCTCATCAAGTGGCCCATGGACTTAAATTGCAGCTGCTGATCACCATCTTTTAAAGTGATGATTGCTGCAAAAGTGGCAGTTAAATGGACTCCACTGATTCTCATTTTGACCAGTAAAGAATCTATAAAGCAATCTGGCCTTTATAACATTGGTGGTGAACAAAAACCTAAAACACAAAAGTTAATTTAATTCTAAGTGGGCATCAGTCTTAAAAGTAATGTTTTTTTTTTTTCTTCCCTTCCTCCCAGCTGACTTGCTTAACACAACCTCAAGGTCTTAATTCCAATTGTTCTAGTTGGTATTTTGCCATTTGAACCAGATTCTAATAATAGAAGTACAGTCAGTGGGTGGGGTGCTGGGGAAAGGGTTTCAGCTACCACATATATTACGTTAGTACAAATCCAGATTTGGGTTCTCGCCCTCCTTCATTGGTGAGACTGCCTATGTGTTCCCATGAACAGTGCTCTAGTACAGTGTTTCTGAGAGTTCTATGTAGCTCGAGGGTTCCTCCAGAGGTTGCTAGGGATTCCTTGAGCAATGAGAACTTTGCACTTCTCAGGTCAGTTTAGGTGACACCAATGATCTTTTTGGCTATCTCTAAGGGTGATATTCTTCCCAATGACCAGCAATGTAAGAGGCATTCTTCCCACTGACCACCACACTAATATACTATGAGCTGTTGGTATAGTAATTATAGCCTGGGTTCTCTGAAGACCTAAAAGTGATTTCAAGGGTTCCTTTATGTTAAAAAGATGAGGAACGGCTGCTCTAGTATGTATGACATTGTACAGTTTATCACACCTACCTACTAGTGTGCACTCCTCCATTGTCACCCCTCCTCGTTTATTGCTTGGCCAGTGATGGTTCCCGACACCCTATTATGTTTCCAATGTCTTACTGCTGCAGGGCTGAATACACAAAGTAAAAAATTGCTAGTAGCAAGAGGAAGTAGGTTTCTTTTTCTACCTCTAATACCTCTGTACTAATTTTTGGGATTTAGTTCTGCTATTTTAATTTAATAGATACAAAACTGCATAAATTGCATAGGTACTAACAACATTTGCTAAACAGCATGGGATCCATAGACACAGATTGTACCTTCTTCCCATGTTTTCAATTACGAATGAGTATACAAAATCAGCATGCCGTAGAATATCAGTCATGGCGTTTGTTCCTCGTTCTGTTTAGAAGCCTCTTTGATGTCCACACTTGGTTGTCATTAAGTGAAAGCTGCATCCTTTCTGTGAAGCAAACAGAGGAAGTTGGGTTGAGTTTGCCTTTTTGTGGTGGTGAGAATTCGGATGACTGATTGTATGGTGTATATAAACAGGTCCAGTTATACTTGGCACATTAAGTGATTTTTTGAAGGAAACCTTAACAAAGGAAGCATCTAGACTGCCATCGTCTAAGCTTGAATCTGAAAAGCTTTTGCTTTGCTTCTGCTCTTTTCCAATGGTTTTATTACATTTTTTGTTCTCTACATGCCTATTTTTAAGCATTTGTTGCGAATATGAAGCAGAGTTGGCTGAAATCGCCATCTGTCTCTCATTATAGAATGCAGTCAGATTTCCAGTCCTCCACTAAAAAAGGCAAAGTAGGAAAACAATTGTGGGAACATAGAAGTTTCTTACTTGGCTTGTTCTGTTAGTATTAATCAAATGTATTGCTCTTGCATTTGTTATGTCTTTTGTATTGATGTCTCCTCAAACCCCTCTGCCTGTCTGAAAATACCCCTGGATGGACAGGATTATCAGGTGCCTATGGGTGGTTATCATTCCGATAGCCCCGTCTGTATACTTGTATGTGACAAATGGATCTAGTCTATTTCCTATAGTCAATATGTTCTTACCCAAGTGCAAACAGTGCTTTTTCCTCGGCAGAGACTGCTTAAGATATGTGCAGGGAAGTGTTCCTACTCGAATCTGTCAATTTACTGGTAACATTTTTCTATTAGGCTTCCTTTGTAGAGCAGCGGATGTTGTGGTTGGCTACTGATTGACAGCTAGGCCATCATGTGTACCGAGCGGTGATGGGATTTTGTGAGCACCGGCTCTTCTCATCCTCTTTTAGCTGTCTGCTTGTTTAGGTTCTTTCCATAACCTCGTAGTGTAATGGTGTTGGGAGTTTTTTTAAATTTCACCTCTGCAATAAGGAAAGCATAAAACTCACCCCAAACTTTTACCGGTTTCTTTTTTCCCCCCATCTCCTTTTGAGGGTAAAATTTTGCAACCACCATCTAGTGTTTGGCTACATATACTTTTTAAAATTATTATACGTTTTAATTTTATTTTATTATTATACCAAAAGTAAATAAGAATATACAAGACTTGTGCTTTAGAAATAATAAGCTGAGGTCCCCACCAAAGCCAAATGGGTCGCCCCTTAAAGTGGAACTAAACCCATGTTATACTCACCTTTCCTTGTTCTGCCATCTTCTTCGCTTCCACTTTCCGAACTATGGCTATCTTGATTGGTTGGGCCGGGATGACACAGGAATCGGGAGTTCATTCAGACCCGGAACAAGCAAGCCTGGATGTGATGAGAATCTCAACAACCAAAGCTGAGCTGCAAATGGACGGCTGAGTGAAATTTGACAGATGGCCAGCGATCAGGCAGGTGGGATTACCTCTTGCAGAAGGGGCATTGCCTGTCCCCTATTGCAGAAATAAACTTATGCCTGGTTGCAGATATTTACGTGAAACTTTAGTTCTACATTAAGCTGTTATTCTTCAATGTGACCCTCACAATGACGGGGAAAAACCTTCTATTAACATAGCCCCATGCTTGGGATTTAATAGGCATTGCGCTTTTCCATTGCACCAGTCCTGGAAGGGGGATGGATTTGTTACCTGCTACTTACCCATAAGCTTCCAAGGGCCTGATTAACATTTGACACCAAAATTTAAAGTTTTACAGGAATTACTTGTGTAGCCTTTGTTTGGTCATTATATTAAGCCAATGTTTTGGTGAGTTACCTTGAGAAAGGTGAACTACAACTTGCCAAAATGGCAGCTTAATGAAATGACTATACTGATTCCCTTGTTTTCCTTATATTCCTTTTTTTGGGGAGCACTGGTAACTTTTCTTCTAAATTTAATTGGTGTCATGGTATCTCTGCTGCACCAAGAAGTGTCAGCCCTGGCTAGTTCTTCTCTCAGTAAGGCATCCGTACACCTTCCCCTTTCCTCACCTGCTAAATGTAATTGGGGGGTTCTTAGTTCAGGAAATCCAGTCAGGGCTGGCAAAGGGGCTTGAGATTTAAGGACAGCACAGGTTGGTTTAATCAGGAAATATGGCACACGCTGGCATTTTTGGGTAATCAGTAGGCATTTTTCAATACATCAGAAGTTTTACAATGGGAATAAAAAATATGGAAAATGTGCGTGCATTGTAATTTTTGTTTTTGACACTCAATAGATACCCTCCCCATAGAGCAGAATGGCGCTTTATGTACAGCTACCTTTAGCCATAATATCATCATTGCTCTGCATCTACTGTGCATGCGCACTGCACATGCGCACTGCACATGCATAGCCATTGCTGTTCTGGGAGTCTGTGGGACATTAACAGTGTCTTTTTTGCCACAGGCTAAAATTTTGGAAAATACATCAGAAGACTTAAAGGTCATAAAATGGGGGTTAAGAATTAGGAGGGGGGTGAATTATAGGATTCCGTAACCCATTTATTAAAATAGAAGGTCCTCTTTAGTATCATTTGGAATGCATACAGGGTATTTGAAGTTGTCCCTTTTAGCAATAAACAGATGGCGAGCACAGCTCAGTGTTCCCATTAGCACCTTTTAGCTGGGAGCACCACCCGGCACTTTTCAGTAACCACCCGGCTGTTTTTGGGTAGTTACTAATGAGTTGGGTCACAATACAGGTGCTTCCACCTGCCTAAAAATAGTTCTCACCCAGATTTAAAAGATTTCTTGGTTGTGCACTGCAGCTTTAAAAATAAGCATTTGTCACTCATTTAAACGCAACACTGACACGTCAGCTGTTCGGTTTCCATGTGCTTGGCAGTGACAACCACACGGTGGATGGTATATGAAGCAAAGGACACCTTTTATGTTTTCACCTTGCCAATGTGGTATCTACAGAATGTATTACTCGTCACACCCGCTTTTATCTCCGGTACAACGCCATAACTTGCTCATAGCAGTGACTGTTCACCCTCCAGCCAAAGGTTGGCTCTTGTTATTGTTGCTCTTCTTGCAAGAGATTAAGTGTTATTACTCATGCCCATCAGAGGAGTCTCTATTGTATGTACAGCTAAAGAATCAACTTGGCTTCCTCTTGGATTGTTCGATGTACCAAGTGAAAGCGTTTTGTTATATTCCTAAGTTAGGGTAACTGTTGGAGCAGCCATTTAAGGTTTAGGTTGCAACCTCACAACACTGAACTAAAATTTGTAATTAGCCTGGTCTTGTATTTATATAATGCCGACATATTACGCAGTCCTGTACAAAGTCCATAGTCATATCACTAGCTCAAAGGAGCTCACAATCTAATGTCCCCACCATTATGTCATTAACACAATCCAAGGACAATTTTGGGAAGCCAATTAACTACATGTTTTTGGAATGTGGGAGGAAACCGGAGTACCTGTAGGAAACCGGAGTACCTGGAGAACCTGCAAACTCCATCATACAAATTAGAACCTGGGACCTAGCACTGCAAAAGCCAAAGTGCAAACCTCAGATCCACCATGCTGCTCCTCCCTTTGTATTCTATAGGACCCGCTTCCCCCATGAAGTAGAGATGAGACTGGTGCACTTAACATGGGGGAACCATTAAAGTAACTTTTAGGTGTTCAGGAAACCCCTGCTATAATGCAAAGAGACATTGCACCCCTCTACATTTTATCAAAAGCTGCTGCTATGAGGGCTGCAATGCATGCTGTCACAATTTTAGATCATGTGACATGATCATATGATTAAACATAAGTGCCATGGGTTGCAGGCAAGCTTTGCTGACACCTAGGGAGCGTAGAAATGGCCCATTTACTGCAAATGATGCTTGAATTGGCACCATTATCATCAAATGACAGACAGATACAAACAATGACACAGGAGGAGGAGAGGACCCTGCCTCGAAGAGCTTAAAATCTATGAGGAGGGGGGAGTGTCACACAGTGGCAGGGGGGATAAGGAAGGGTGGAAAATAGTGAAAGAAGAAGATGGGTAGGCAAGTTTTAAGAGTTTAAGGGCTCTTAGAGCAGAAAGTAGGAGCAAGCTGAATGGGACGAGGAAGACCATTCCAGAGAGTCGAGGCAGCTCTAGAAAAGTCTTGGAGCCGTGCATGTGACAAGGTTATGAGTGAGGAAGTCGTTAGTAGGTCATTGGAGAAATGAAGAGAGCGGCTAGAGGGGTATTTTTCTATCGGGTCAGAAAGGTAAGTGGGACACAAACTGTGGAGGAATTTGAAGGCAAAGCACAGGAGCTTGAGTTTAATTCTAAGGTGAAATGGCAGCCAATGAAGAGAACTACAGAGAGGCAGCAGCGGTGGGATTAATTACTTTTCACTTTGCCTGCATGTTCATTACAAGTACACAAGTGGTGCTCATACTACTATATGTGGTCACAGTACAAGGTAAAGTAGTGCACTGATTACATTGGGCCTTGTTCTTTTTATTAGGACAGTGCACATACACATATTAATTTTTAGAACAAAAGTACAGCCATCATTTTTTGGTTCTTGTTATATTTTTAGGGCTGATGGAGTCATGAGGACAATGAACACAGAAAA
Source organism: Pyxicephalus adspersus (assembly GCF_032062135.1). Taxonomy (NCBI): domain Eukaryota; kingdom Metazoa; phylum Chordata; class Amphibia; order Anura; family Pyxicephalidae; genus Pyxicephalus; species Pyxicephalus adspersus. The sequence continues at coordinate 10,604,662 of NC_092858.1, read as the reverse complement.
GTTGCTGAAGACAATGCCCATTATACAGAACCAGATGGATGCACTGCTGGATTTCAATGTAAGTACAATCTACCCAAATACTGTCCATTCTGTATGCTTTTTAACCAGTGATTGGAAGCTGGGCAAGATAAATGGCTATTCTTTTATTCTAATCTCTGTATGGTATGGACGCGTTAGGTAATATTCCCTATAACTGGCACTAAAACAACCTATCAGCCAATCCGCGGAGCTAACAGTTGGCTGTATTGGATGTTTGTGATTTTATTGATCCCCCAGAAATTAAGCCAGTGCTGGAGAATGTCTGGGTGCTGCTTACTTGAACATAAACATTCCTGTTCAGGTTTTCTAAGTCTATTTGCTTCTAGAAGGCTCTTGGGACCCTTTGGCATTTGGGCAATGCCCGTTTATCTACCCACCTCCTGATGTCCACGTTTTCAGTTCTTTATATTCTCCTTTTTTCTCCCCAGGTAAATGCTAACGAGCTGACAAATGGAGTCATTAATGCTGCTTTCATGCTGCTCTTCAAAGATGCCATCAGACTTTTCGCTGCATACAATGAAGGGATAATTAATCTGTTAGGTAAACAGAGCTGATTTGTCATTCTGCTTTACATTCTTTTACAGGATAGTTTTTACGTAACGGAAAACCTGAGGGCAGACCTTTTTCGCATTTAGCAAGTATTTATCTGTATATATTATCCTACGCAGCATGTAGCCACAAGAATGCTTTGAGCAGAGGTATCTAGTAATCACAGCACATCAGTCACGTGGGCTGCTTCTGGTTACATTGGGCGATGTCAGTGTACAGTCTGTAACAGGAGAACAGTGCTTGGTATGTAAAAGCTGAAAACCAGAAAAACTGCTTAATAGACCATGGAAATACTTTGCAAGCGCTGTATTTGTAAGATTTCTGGGATCAAAGCACCACTAAACAGCAGAATCATCCTTGTGTTCTGACTTTTCTTTGCTGTGGGTATGTAGAACAGCTGGGTCACCTCCTTCCCCCCAGCCTGTGGTTTGAGAGTGGAGGGTCAGCAACCGGCTGGGGTCACCACAATTTTATCCAAATAGTTGGGTTCTTGTCAGCCCATATGCCTTATGGTTAGCCTGTCAACAGTCTTGATTTGTCCAAAAAAAAAGAAAAGAAAATTCTGTAACTGATGATTGTAAATTGCACTCCCCACTGCTGAAACTAAGGCTATGTACACATTACCAATGGTTCTTGTACACACGTCCAATGGTTCTTGTCCAATAATCGGCTCAGGGCCGATAATGGACCAGAATCTGGCGTGTGTACAGCGCCTGTCATCCATCCTCCGAACGACCACCCTGGCACATCCACGGACGATGGATGACGAGCGATCCTAATGGAAGTGAAGAGGTAGAGAGCGCAGCAGGGTGCCGCTCCATCGCTCTTCCCCTCCCCTTTCCATAGAGCAGAACGGTGCTGTATGTACAGAGCTCATTCATGCAAGATCCTCTCCAATGACAATTATTGCACATGTGTATGTGGCTTAACACTTCTGGCGTTGTCAGTCTCCTGTGTTTCCCACCCTTCTTTCTGGTTGATCCAGTAGACCTTCCTCCATGTGACTGCTTGACAAAGTAGTTGTGTTCATTGGAGACTGGATGAAGGAACCACAGAGCACAGTGGGTGAACCCCAGAAATTGACCCTTCTATAATAGTCAGTTTCTGTATTGTCTTCAGCAGAGGTTTTCCTATTGGCTTTGCTGACTTTTACATTTCTCTCCTAAAAACTTAGTATCTACACCTGTATCTGTAAGGATCTTTTTTTCTCTCATTTTTTGATTGGTCTCTGAGACAGAAAGTGAAGGGAAATCCAATAATAAATGAATAGATCTCCATAACCTTTACCTAATCGGTGCACAAGAAGTAAAAATTCATTGACTTTGATTGGTTCAAAAATGTTTTACCCCAAAGTTCTCTACCATCTTCTCTCCCAGAAAAATATTTTGACATGAAGAAGAATCAGTGTAAAGACGGCTTGGATATTTACAAGAAATTCCTCACCAGAATGACACGGATTTCGGAGTTTTTAAAAGTTGCAGAGGTATGTGTGCACACATGGCTTCGTTTTAGATATCCAATTCTTTCAGTTTGGCACCTTAGATCGCTTCTGTTTACATTTATAAATTCATACAAAATGATTGAGGAGGGTTTTACAGTTGTATTGTAATATAGTTTGGTATTTATTACAAGTTTGTTAAATGAAGCTGATATAAGTGCCTGCATTTCTTTTATATCTGCATCCTCTTCAGTGTTGAACCCAGAAATTTTTTTAAGCTGGGTGGTAAGAAATTTTAGGTGGGTGGTAACCCCTGTATTGTGACCCAACTCTTCAGTGACCACCCAAAAATAACCGGGTGTTTACTGAAAAGTGCCGGGTGGTGCGCCCAGCTAAAAGGGGCTGGGGAGAACACTGCTCTTATCCGCCGTACAGACTTGTATGGCTAGCAGTAAGAAGCCAGAGGTAGTGTGTTCTGATGTATTTCTTGGTGGAATGACACATCGATGTATTTATAAATGCTACAATGCACAAACTACTTACTGCAGTGAAAAATGCTCTGGAAATGCATGAAATGTGTGCAAAAAACTTTGCTAATATGCAAATGTGTAAGTCTTGGATAGCACAGGCCTGTCATTCTCATGTTGGATTGTAGGCGCCTCTCATGGCAATTCATGGGTCCAGCCATATTTTAGTCTGAGCATTGCGTTTTAGGAAGAAGTGAAAGTATTACTTCCATCAGAAAAATCTTATTTAACATTTTTGTTTTTATTTTATTTTAGCAAGTCGGAATTGACAGAGGAGATATACCTGATCTATCTCAGGTAAGGAAGCTTTTCGCTATTCATGTTTTATGCATCCATGTGGTTCCCAGGATATTTTTATAGAAAGAATGATCTTTACTGGTCAGCAGGGCAAAAATCTATGCAACATGCACGTTGTCAGAAATTGGTGTACAGATAAGCCAGACTTGTTACTATATCTAGATGTAAATTTGCCTTCCAGTCATTTCTAGACTTTGGAATATTTTTCAGATGTTTAAAACTTTGAGGTTTAGTTAATGTGGCAGTTCAAAGAGCATTGCTAATTGCATCATCAACCTTTCTAAAGTCAATAATGAGGCACTGTTTATGAGGGGTTAAAGTACAAATCCAGATATTAGGGGAAGGATCAGACCTGTTCAGTTTTATACTCGGGGCTCTGATAGACATTTTCCTGGACATTTTTCTTTTCTTGGTGAATTTTCACTACATAGGAAGTAAAGGTGAATCTGCAACAGGGACACAATGTCAATCAAAGTAATAAAATAATACTCTATTTCTGTCTGTGGTGGAAAATGTTTCCTTTGTCTGAAATCAGGAAGCTAAAAATCTTTAAATTGAAAAAAAAAAAAGCCTTGATAGTGGTAAAAACCCAGTATGGGATTTTATTCTTCCATGCTGTATTCAGAACTAGTACAGATGACTGGATAATACTGTGCACATTTCGTTTCTGACGCACTCCTACCATTCTGGCAAAGTACCCATGATGCTTCTGGTTGAAAAGTCTCCTCACTTGTCACATTTGAGTGTTAGGCTACTTGCACTCGGAAACGATCTTTCACAATCCTTTCCAACGACAAAAAGACTGAAAGATGCATGAAGAGCGCTGTACATACATCGCTGTTCTGCTCTATGGAGGGGGGAGAACAAGCAATCGGGACCTCCCGTTCACTTACTCCAAGACGGATCCACGAATGACATCAGACAGCTGCTGTACACACATTTGATTCTCATTCGATACTAGCCCTGAACATTAATCAGATAAGAATCATCTGATGCGTGTATCTAGCCCTAAATGCCATATTGGTTGCCATATCCATTCTGCATTTCTTTGTTGCATCACTACAGAATACAGTAACAACCTAGAGGCTGGTGGGAAGAACCCAGCGGGGCACTGAGTTTCAGATGCCTCCAGAAGCTGGTAAGCTTCTGCTGGCATTGGGCATTAACCCTTTACTTTGCAGACTGACTTATTTAATATTTGATATGGATAGGTATCTAAAGGAGAGACCTAAAGACCTGTGAAGATCAGCCTGTAACTGGGGGGGGTTCTAAATATCAGAAAATAAGATGACCCAGATCTCCGAGATTGGCTGCCCTAATCTGCTGGTTTGAGGAATGTAATCTGATCATCATTAATCGTTTGACATTTGTTGAGCATTCTCTTAAATATTTGCCAGCGAACACTCCACATAATGAAAGGCCGACCCAGATGTCTGGCTTCCAGCTGCACACACAGAGGCTTTACTCAGAACAGTCATCTGGTATATACGGCCAGTCACACTATAGATATTTTCCCAGCTTGCGTCATTTTTCCTGGTGTATTGATCCTGGGTCTTTAATCGGTAACTGCTGCCGGCAGCTGCTACATCTGCTGAACAGCGCTATTCATGGGATGTTCTCTATTGAAGCCTTACCTTGTAAGGTTTAAAAATGATTGCTTGGCATAAAGCTGAGTGCCAGGCAGAATTATAAAAACACGCAGGTATAAAAAAAAAAAAAAGTGAGATAACGACTTTATAATTTCCTCTCTTCTGGTCTGTTTTAATATATTATAGATCTATATTGGTTTATTAGGTTATTTTAATCCGGACAGAAATTCCATGCTGTTGGATGGACAGAAATACAATTCTAAGTCCGGCATAAAAGCTCTCATAAAACATCTTTTTCGATTTCTTAAAGTATAGGGCAGATTTAGTCTTGCCAGAGGAGAAAGTTAGAGCTCTCCTTTGCTGACTAGTACAAGAATATTGGGTGGAGGGGGGGATCTGTTATCGAGGTTTATAAAGAACCTCGGAGGCTCTGGAAGATTTTTTTGCATTACACACACAGTTGGCCTGATTTTTTTTTTACAGCCCTCCAAGGCTGGAGAGGATACACGTTTATCGGTGGAGCTGGGTGATCCAGCAAACCTTTATGTATTTCTTCAAATCATTTGCTATTTGCTACCATATGTTTTTAATCCTGGACCAGATCCACTTCAGGTTTGCTGGATCACCCAGCTTCTTTGATGAAAGTGTATCCTCTCCAGCCTTGGAGAGTTAATAAATCAGGCCCATTGTGTCCTCCCCAACAAGCAGCACAGTAGTAACATCACCCAAGTTCATTCAGCGACAGCAGTGCCTTATAGTTATTCTCCTATTTAGGATACTTTCGGGGACACAGCTGTGTCCCTCAGGCGCTATGGTGGCACATTCTTGTCACTTGCTATGGCTTTTACAAAAGGGAATTCCCATCTTCATATTGCATTAGAAGTCTTTGAAGTACGACCATATGTGCCTGGAACTACAGTATGGATATCCAACTACTAGAGCAGCCTTTCTTGACTTTGCCTACATGGAAGAATCCTTGGATTACTTTTCAGGTCTTGTATAATTACTATATCAACAGCTCACAGTACATTAGCATGGTGGTCAGTGGGATGAATGTCTCTGTTGAGAGGCACAAGTTGCTCAAGTAACCTCTGGAGGAACCCTGGCTGAGAATCTGTGTACTAGAGTCTCAGCAGGCATGTACTGTTAGGAAATGAAGTTGTAACCTAATGAGAATGCTCCTATTCCCCAAATGATGGCAACATCCTATGTGTACGTGTATATAGGAGGATTCTTAGCAATGCAGAACACAGTATATCAGACATCATTACATGCAATATATGTGTTTGTATGGGTGTTGGTGAATATTCAGTTTGTGTCTTTTGTTAGAACATGCTTGTGTGTGGTACTATGAAATGTTGACATGAAGTGTTTTCTCTGAACTAATGCTATGATATTTTCATGTCCTTTTTCCCCTCGCCTTTTATCCCAGCGATGTCATGGAATACTCACTTTGCATTTATTAAAATCGAGGTTTCAGTACACCTCTCCTCTCCTGTGTATGTGTGACGCGTACACTTCAATGGCTGTTTTATTGTTGGATTTGGTTACTTATTCATTTCTTTTATTTCATCAGGCTCCAAGCAGTCTGCTCGATGCCCTGGAACAACATTTAGCCTCTCTGGAAGGGAAGAAAATCAAAGACTCCACAGCAGCAAGCAGGTGGGAAAGCTTTGATTTAGGTCATTTAAAAAAAAGTTGTTTAGAAACCTGAGCCATGAATATGGCATCCGGGACATGGTTTGAGTTCTACCTCTTCTGGCCTCAAGAGATGTATTGTGTCTGTGCAGTATAATTGTACCATATGTTCAGTATTCCCTTTGTTACATTTTCTATTTATATGTCAGATTCTTCTGATTATTATTATTACACAGTATTTATATAGCGCCGACATATTACGCAGCGCTTTACAAAGTCCATACTTTGTCCACTAGCTGTCTGTCAAAGGGGCTCACAACCTAATGACCCTACCACAGTCAAATGTTACATTATGCATGTTAATCACTAAGCCAAATAACCTAACTGCATGTTTTGGAATGTGGGAGGAAACCCACACAAACACAGGGAGAACCTGCAAACTCCATGCAAATAATGTCCTGGCCGGGCTTCGAACCTGGGACCCAGTGCTGCAAAGGCCAAAGTGCTAACCATTGAGCCACGGTGCTACCCCTGCTTAAAGGTCATGTTCACGTTAAACCTCAGACCTTTTGTCCTACCCTCACCAGCTTCTTACCTATAACCCGTGTGCTTGACTCTATTACAGCAGTCTCTCTTGCTCTGGCCATTACTGTATCCTAAATCCATATAGACTTGAATGGTGCAATACCCATAGATTCTTTGAGTACAGCACCATTAATGCAGAATTAAAGTTCAAAATTGGGACCAGGCAGGTCAGGTTTTGTTGCAGAAGGGACATGCAAAAAAAATTTCCCGCTTGCTTGCACTTCACCTGTCTTTGCTAACTCATAGGCAGCATCATCTTCACCCTCTAGGGATCTTCTGCCATCTTGACTGGCTAGACCAAAATCCCAGAGGGGGATGCCGAATGGCCCAGTGTTGTACACTGAGCATCACTTACCCATCCCTGTACTTTACTTTTAAAAAAGATTGCAAACATGCAGCCAAGGCTTTTTATTGCATAAAGGGCCATCACCGGTCTCTTTTACAATAAATTACCTGCCTGCTTGCAATTTTCTTTTTTATATAGTTCTAGCTTAAAGCCCAGGAGAAGTTAGTATGTGGGTTGATTCTCTGTTTAGGGCACTGATCCTGCACACCCTCCCCATCCGCAAATCCCTACTTAAAACGTCTGAATGGCTGTGATCCTATGTACTGTTGTTCTTCTGCCCATGTGTTCTCCTGCCCATGCGTTTGCAGTACGGCCCTTCTATAGAGCATCATGTACTCTCATCTACTTTTCTAGGAAAGCAGCAAACAAAAATCTATATGACTGTACTTTACAAGCAGGTTATAGGACTTAAACCAACATAGGATTGCAACCTTTCAGATCTCTGTAATAAGCCGTTTTAGAATAGGTTACATCAGTGTAATGGGTTGGAGGCTGTGGTGTAAGGAGGATAAGTGCCTGTATAAAAGTGCACTTATTCTTTAAATCAATTCCTGAGCATTCTCTGAGCTTGTTACCTCGTAACTTCGGAGTGTTTTATACCCTTCATGTTACAGCCAGGAATTTGCCATTTGTTTTATGATTTTTTTTTCCAAAAAGCAAAGAGGCGAAACACAAAAATATAGAGCTTTATATTGAATTATTTAAGCAGATTTGTCAGAGCAAAGAAATAAAAACACTTTTTGTGTAAATCTTTCAGGTATCTGCAACCTAAAGTCAAGTTTGCCCATCAGTTCAACAGGACGTTCTTGTTTATACACACCAAGCTGCATGTTTCCATGAAAGAATTGCTTTTGGTGTAGCCATTTTACACCCACAATTTTTTATTTAATTTTTCAACAGGTTAATGTAATTATTTCATAGTACAGAATAATCAGATTTTTGTGACTTTAAATACTTATGGTCTAATGGTTTATCGACAGTGAAACAATTTTTCCTTGTGGCTAAACCCCTAAAATCCCTCTCCTGAGTGAAAATGTTTGCTGAAGTGGCTTTGATGTGAGATTTCTTGTTTATATCGAACATCCTGAAGCAGCAGCCAGACGACTCTGGATGCCCTCCAACAGGATGTATTATTTTGCCCATGAGGCACAATTAAATATGGATGCCTTCTAATTCTTTTTTTTCCAATGACTGGTTATTTGTTAAAGATGAAATGCATTTCTGCTGTTATTGCCAGAGTGATCCCAGGTATTGATTTAGAGCTAGTAGAGATATACAGTGTTTATCTATGCTGCATCATCATTGCTGCCCCATTGCTCCCAGCCTGACTATTTTTTTTCCCTAGCTGAGTTGAAATACAAAAATGATAAAGGACTAGTGTGCTTTTTTGCCAGTCAGATGTTAGCTCCATTATTCTGGTATTAGAAAATAAAATGAACCCTAGAGTGCAGAAGTCACAGTGAGAGCACAGCTGTCTCACTCAAACTCTATACAGAAGTCATTGTAAATATGTTATTGACCACAGTCCATTTTATTTGTGAAGACCAGAATAACAGAGCTTAGATCTACTTAGCTCCGAAAGGCACTGGCGGCCTCCCTCCCTTTTGGAGCTGAAAGGTGCAGGTGGGGTCCCTCTCTTTTGGGGCTGAAAGGCACTGGCGGCCTCCCTCCCTTTTGGGGCGGAAAGGCGCAG
>NC_092858.1:10591204-10595466 GCF_032062135.1 Pyxicephalus adspersus | reverse complement strand
AAATTATTCTTTTCTGCCTAATTATTCCCTTAAACTGTCAAAATCGCTGAGTTGCACATGCACCGCTTCGATTTGGTTGCTGGGATGTGCAGGATGTTTCTCAGCCTGGCCAATCAAGATGGCTGAAGATCCAAATGAGGAAGAGAAAAAGGACGAAGTTGGCATCACCTGCAATGGGACAGGTGAGTATGGATCGGGTTTAGTTCCACTTAAAATACTATCAAACACTCAACCCCTAACCTTGAAATTAGGTATTTGTATGCAATCTTTCTTAATCTGCAGCTTTAAAAATAAATTATCTAATGGAAACTACAAGGGGTGTGCAGCAGATGACACTCCATGGAAATAGGAAGTAGGCTAAATAGGCCTCGGGGAATTGGTAGCAATGAGATGCAAAAAAGTACATAAAATAAAAATGAAAACATTGTTTTAGCACACTAAATGACTTCCAGTAAGGTTTACATTACAAACTCTTCTGCTTTCAATACAGGGCAACCACACTTTCCAATGCGGTCTCATCACTCGCAAGTACAGGTCTTTCCCTCACCAGAGTAGATGAAAGGGAAAAGCAGGCAGCGCTGGAGGAAGAACAGGCCCGATTAAAAGCTTTAAAGGTAATTTCTAAAGCACGCAAATCCGCTTTCAATTGTAACCATATACCCGTGAAATTGCTGCAATTTTCTTTTTAGTTAAAGTAATCCGTTAGTGTGTTTCAGCACGAAACTGCTTATTGGAGTTTTTTTCTTTTTTTAAGGAACAGCGTCTCAAGGAGCTTGGCAAAAAGCCTCACAACGCCTCCACGACCGCCTCCTCCCCCGTGTCGTCCTCAGCGGGCAGTATAAACACAACTGCCGCCATTGACCTGTTTTCAACTCCAAGTTCGTTAAACAGGTATGAACTTAAGCTGATGTACAAATAGTGAAAGTGGAACTAAAGTCAACTTTGGCAGAAAGGACAGGCAATTTCCCTTTTGCATGAAGCGTTCTTACCTGCCTGATTGCTGCCTTTCTGTCAAATATGTACAAATCTTAGTACCCCCTCACCTAAGCACGAAATCCCCAGCCACCTTCGTAGTCTGCCTGCTCAAGCAGTCTTCTTTTAGGCTGTGCTTTGATAGCCTTTGCAAGGGGCTGTATTATTGGACTGAATTATCATGAAGCACAGCCCTATGAGAAAGCTACAAGTAGACATAGGTAAGCAGCCCAAGGTGGAGGTACAATGGCCATATAAGTTTAACTAGATCTTTTGAACTACAAGGAAACATCCACATCCTTTATGTTTATTCCCAACAAATGTATAGTAAAAGAATAAATTGTTGTCGTCCTTATGTGATCTGAGCTAAGAGTGTCACATGCTGTCACAGAGATCAAAGTGTGCAGGAAGCTGGGTGAAATATAAATGTGAGATAATGCTACAATAAATACTCTGCCTTGTTCCTGCACAGACATGGTCTAAGCCGTTTTTGACAACAATATGCTTTTAAGTCCAAATAAAAAAGTAAAATGCCCCATTCAGTGACAATTGTAATGGTTTAGCAGAGAACCGGGGTTGCATGTCTTTACATACACTTACAATATGCTTGCTAAAGGTTATTATCCTGTATATAGAGCCGACATATTACACGGCACTGTACAAAGTCCATAGTCATGTCAGTTACTGTCCCTCAAAGGGGCTCACAATCTAATGCTCCTACAATAGTCATTAAACACTGTCTAAGGCTAATTGGGGTGAAGCCAGTCAACCTACCTGCATAGGGGTTGGGCCAGCACAGGGGGAAGCAGTTGGTCACCCCCCAAAAATAAGAGGGGTCTGATATTCATGGAGTGGGCTCTGCTAGGGAATTGAACTTCCTAGAGTAGTCATGTATACACATGTATAATCGGCACGCTGTTCTCCGCCTGGTGACTCAGGCTGTCGTGTTTCTGTTTTGCGGGTATTTCTATAAATAACGTTTTGGATTCGGTCATCTTTCTCAAAGAATAGGTTACCTTTTTTTTTAACTAGACTGTAGGAGAATGTGTGGCACGGGTGAAGTATTTGTGTGGGCTGAGTCTAATTGCTCAGACATAACATAACACTCCTTGTACTTTTCTCTCCTCAGCACTTCCAAGCTGCCAAATGACTTGCTTGACATGCAGCCAAGTTTCCAGCCAGCTGTGCATCCGCTGAGCGCCGTGCCACAAGTAGCGAATACATGGGGAGGTATGGAGCGTGTCTACATTTTTACTGCCGGCAGGATTTTTCCTAAGCCTGGAACATGCTGTATTATTCACTGGAGTGTTACGTGGCTTTAGGCATAGAGATGGCGCTTAGCACTGTAAATCCTGTTTAATTTTCCAGAATGAGATATAAAACCACGTTTCCAACTCCGCTGTTAGCGTGACAGTGAAAAGAACAGAAAATTTAAAATGTTAAAGCAAGGAAGTGGAAAAGAAGAAATATAGGGACTAATTTTTAGTTACTTTTCCTGATAATTTACACCTAAAAAAAGCAAAAAAGGAATCCTTTATATCTTTCTCCTATCCCTCCTTTTCTCCCTCTCTCTCTCTCTCCCCCCCTTCCTTTAGCATTAGCATCCCATAAATTTCAGTATTTATACTACCAGTCCCATTTCTATATAGCATATTGTGCTGTATGTATTCCTAATGGTATTGTTACTTGTGCATACGATAATACGTACACTAGTGCTATCACTCGGACCTATTAGCTCTAGCCCTATAAATTAAACATCGCTGCAACCGACTTCTGTTTATAAATGCCAGATATTGGTTACCATGCATTCCAGAAGTATGGATAAAGACCGCTATCTGTAGTAGGTACCCTTTCATTGGGGATATGTATAGAAATTAAACTGAGATTGTGTATATTACCAAAATGCGAATAGGAATATATAGAGCGGTGTTTCTTTACCTTTTTAACATTGGGGAAGACTTGGAATTGTGTTCAGGTTTTCAGGGAACCCGATATATTTATTAGATTTACAGCTCACAGTATAATAAATTGGTAGTCAGTAGAAAGACTCCCTCCTAAATTGTTGGCTATTGGCATGAATGTCACCCTTACAGATAGCCAAAAACTTCATTTGCTTCAGTTAAACTGAACTAAACCTGAGAGTCACAAACTGCTCCTTGCTCAAGGAACCTCTAGCAACGTATGGATGATTCCATGAAATCCTTGTTGAGGAACACTGGTACAGAGGATGACAATTTTTATCCTGTATGCTGTGAAAATGCTGGATATGTTGTAGTAATAAAGGTTAGTCATCAGTCAGGATTTTAAGACCTGTGTGGTATGGCCTGGGATCTCCACCAATCATTTAGATAAAGATTATCGCTTGGTTTGGCTGGACGTGGTCACCTCTTATGTGCAAACTTTACATGCATGCAATGTGAGGTTAATCGGCTTGCTTCCATGTCAGTAGGGCTAGTGACTTGGGTCCAGCTTGGAGTAGTACTGTTGAGGATATCTTCCTCCCAGTGCTCATAGGTAAAACGTATGTGGGGTTAGGGAATATAACACCTCAACTTATTGAAAAGGCACATTTATCCATTCTGTGGGATATTACTTGGGGTTCAAAGCCAATATGAGGTTTATTTCCTCTAGACTCTGTCTTCTTTTGGATCTCTGTTATGCTTCGTTGTATCTGTGTTTCTCTTCTATCCTCCTCTGTATGTGATGATTACACTGAATCGTCCTGTAAATGCAATTTACGTCTCTTTCTAACCAACTATATTGTATGTGCTCTTCTCTTTCTGCTGTCCTGTCCTGTGATTGGGGAGTGCAGATCCATTCTCTTCTGAAGCTGGTGATGAGACCATGTCAAACCTTAATCCTTTCCTCAGTAAACCTAGTGATGGTGCCCACCTACCTGGTATAAGCACTGACACTGCCAGCTTCACAGCTAAGACTCCTAACCATGACATATTTATTGGTAAAATATTGTTTTAGTAAAATGTCATAGTCAAGTACATTTTAAACTGATCCCTTATTCTCCTGTTCGTGCAGCGTGAATATCAGGGGGGCATTCTAAAAATGTAGTTTAGTGTTAGTGTCAGTGTTTCCTCCATGGGCTGCTTTAAAGGCATTTATCAATATTTATTTTTATAGTGCCCACATATTACCCAGTGCTTTAAAGAATCCATAGTCATGTCACTAACTGATCAGCTCACAATCTAATCCTCCCTACCGCAGTCGTATGTTCCTAAAGTGTTTGAGGGCCAATTTGGGGGAGATGGTTAACCTACCAGTATGGTTTTGGGATG
>NC_092858.1:10571469-10590555 GCF_032062135.1 Pyxicephalus adspersus | reverse complement strand
GATTCTAAGGTGAAATGGAAGCCAATGGAGAGAACTACAAAGAGATGCAGCAGTAGAGGAGCGGAGGGAAGGATGGATGAGTCTGGCTGCAGCATTCATAATAGATTGTAGAGGAGAGAGTCGGGTTAGTGGGATAGCATCATGGAATATCATCAGGCATCATGTAATGTTGGTGAAAAAATGTGTGTGGATTTTCTCTGTAGAGCACATTTTGTATTTAGGTGCATGTCATTTTGTTGTAATCACTATTTCCCAAAGGAGGAGGGTAACCAAGGTGGGACTTATTCTCATTCCTCGCATAATGGGAATTTTTGTTTAGAAGGAATGAACTTGAATAGACCTCTTTCCTAAGAATACTTTTGTTTTCTTCTTTCCAAAAATAGTTTTCTTCAAAAAGCTGCGACACACACACAGTAAAATATCATGCAGCCCATCCAACATGATCCAGCAAAGGGCCCTTGCTGTGAAATCAGTGACCTTTTTTTAGGGGTCCAGCATGCCTTCAGTATTTCAAGGCCTTAGATCCCCTATAGGCTTGGAGCAAGAGATCTGCTAAATGGAGAACTCTAGTTCTCCTTACTCGGCAGCTATTGCCATAGTACCATGATGAACTCCCAGACTCCTAAATTTACTGAATCTGCTTTCCTGCCTCTGTGCTATACTGAACCCCATTATCACTAGGTTTTCAGCATGTAAAATGTTTCACTATTTTCTTTTGCGTGAATTCACTGCACATAAGCTATATCTGTTCTGTGGTTGTCAGAAAATATTTAGGTAGTTTTGCACAGAATAGCAATTGGAACACACAAAGGAAAAAATTCCATTCTCATTAATGTTGGCTCTCAGCACTAAAATACAGAATTCGTCCCCCTGACCCTCCTCCTTGATATTAATATTTGTTCTTCACAACATTAGATCTTTGTAACAATGTAATTGGTTTCTGCGTGGTAACTTTTCATTCTTTCTGACCTGAATAACAGATTCTTTCTGTGGGCCTCAAGTCTATCCTAATGCTTCCCATTTCCATACTGAATCCTCAGTAGCTGGCCTATATGGAGGTAGGTAATGTAAGCATGGAAGATAATTTTATGTATACTGGCTTTTCATTGTTCTTTTCGCTCGTATTTTTAATGTGGGCTAACAGAGTTGTAGATCTAAAGTTTGTATTTGAAGCGCCACTTTCACGAAAAAAAATTTACTTCCCTTGTGAGAAACCCTTGCAGGTTGGCTTCCCTTTTCTTTTCAGCGCTGGACATAACCATCTTTTTTTCTTCTGGGTTCTTTTTCATGTCACCTTAACTCGCGCTGCTCAGGCACTGCAGAAGTAAAGCTGGAAGGGTAGGGGAGCTACCCAAAAAGAGTAAAAGAAAAAAATTAAAAAATACATTTTCCCATTATATCAAAGGGAGAAGCCGCTCTTTTATATAATGTTGACAAATGTAATAATGGGTCTAAGCCATTAAATTGATGACTTTCACCACCTGTATATCCTTATATTTGGGCCCTCAAGTTCAGGTTGAGGGCTACTTTGGAGCACAAAAGCAGAATGCCCATATTATTTATTGTAACCCCACGACAAGAATGTTAAATAATTCCTAATAGCTATAAAGAACATAGTTGTTGTAATCATACTTCTGATTTACATCCACATCCCCTATAAATCTCTCAAGCACATCCTTACAGTTTTGCGGAGTTCTGCAGCTGGCGGATGTCCTCCTGTTATTGAAATTATCAGCCCAGCAGCTGCAGAGGCCTCAATGTTGTGATGATCTGCAGAGATCCTTGCACACTGGGCGCTTTCAGCTTTCGCACGTGTAGGCGTTGCCAGTGAACCAAAACATTTGTGTGAATAATGATGTACACATAACGGCTTTGTTTAGATTCTCCTCCAGTGCCGCTGTGCTATGATTGCAGATAGCAGAGGACGGCCCCTGCTGAACCTCTGCAGGCAGTTTAGGTTGACAGTGTATCCAGCACTCCCAGAAGTAGGGAAGCAAAGGAAAATGATTTATTTCAGAAAACAAATGTAATATAAATATATCTCGTACAAGATTTGGTTTGAGGACAATCTATATTACCCCTAAATTACAGCTTTCTTTGTTCTTCCAATGTGATGGTTGCCTTTAAAGCAATAAAATAAAAATAACTGGCACATTTTAATAGACAGGCAGACAACAAACCGCTACACAAACTGTCTTGTGTATCCCAAAGCAAAAGGCGTGGAGCTTTATTTGCAGTTTAGAAGAAGTAAAATCCCTGGTGGTTTATTCAGCATACAGAATGAGACACAAGCTATTAGCTCTTTGTCAGCAGCATACGAAGAAGGAAAAGCTCTCCGTAAACGCCGTGCCTCATTCTGTATGCTGAGTAAAGCACTGGGGATTTTTTCTTTTTTGCCCGAACTGCATTAAGCTTAGCTGCCTTTTACTTTGCAGCTGTGCAGACAATTCTCCCAATAAAAGCATTTAATACATAAAGCCTATTGGTTTGGCAAAACAAATATAGCTTTTCACTCCTTGCTTTCACGATTTTAAAGCTGAACTCCAAGAACCAAAACTGTCTAAAAAATCTGAACTAAAATATATTTATTGCAAACACTCTAAAATTGTAAGGAAATGCTGTACTCCAGGAACAAAATGTTTGTTTAAATATAATACTAGACAATACATTATGTGGACCCAGTGCAACAAATGGCTTTGCATATCCTTGTAAAGTAGAACGGTGTTGGAGGGGCCCAGGCGGTCCACCCACTACAGGCTCCCTTGCGGAGGGCAAATACTAGACCAGCGGTCCTGCCCAATGAGAGATGCAGTGACTGCCTCTGTGCAGAAGCTTTCGTAGTAAAGACCAACGTTTTTCACTAGACTAACGCACTATTTATTTTTATTAACTTGTATTTACATATCACTTTCATTTTGCACAGCCCTTTACAAAGTCCATAATCATTTCCCTTACTCAGAGGGGGTCACAATCCAATGTCCCTACCATTTTTATGTTAACACAGTCTAAGGCCAATTTTTTTAGGGGAAGCCAGTTAACCTGAGTGTTTTTTGGGATGTGGGAGAAAACCGGAGTGCCCGGAGAAGTAAACCTGCAAACGTGTGGGAAACATACAAACTCCATGCAGATATGAGGTGGAGCTAAGCTTGAACTCTCTTACTGCAAATGGCATGGATGGCTGTGTGTCATAAATGCTTTGCTATATTATATTGGTACTTCCTTTATGATAAACCATTCTAAATGCAAACAAAATAATTAAATCTGATCTTCCTAATGATGTGTGAACAGAAGCAAATGGGAAAGAAGGTGATTCATACAATTTTAAAAACTCTTGTGATCGTGAATCCAACTCAAAAGGGAAATTTAAAAGCTTTTTAGTAATAGTTTACAAAGCTATGAAGTTTACAATGTATTTAGGATTTTAATTGTTGCTGAGTACACATTTTTAATATTTGTGTATTTCGCATATTCTACACATGACGGCTCATTTTAGCAATGAGGACTTTGTAGCATTCAGCATGGCACTTATACAAGTCCAAAGTTTGTGTAAAAAAACTCCCTTTTAAAGTTACAAAAAAGTTAGATATAAAGTTACAAAAATCTTATAGTATAACCGAATTGCAGTTTATTAATCAAACCAAATAATTTTCTTCTGTCTGATTTGTTCTCTTGTTAGTATGATTGATAGAACCATGGGACTGAGCTTGGCTGTTCTCTGCTGAGCTCTGTATGGAGGAATCTGCTATCACACAGTTGTTTAATGTTCACCACTTGGCAGCATTCCCCGTCCACCTGATGTGTGAAAAGGAAAATCTCTGTGTAAAAGACATTTGGCAGAGACTCGATTCTACTGTTAGAAGGATGAATCTGACTTTATTTCCATGGTTCTGAAATTCAGGCTTTGTGGGAAATTTATGGAGGCTTGCAAGCGATGTGTCTGCAGACTGCGTTAGGAATAAATATCTCCCCTTCTCTATTTAGTATGTAGCAAAGAATACTTTGCCCTCGCCAGCGCTTAAAATTCCATGCTTTATTTACCCAATGTGGTCTGAAGAATGGAAGCTGAACCCGGCTTGGTTGCTGGGTGCCACAGATATTAAAGGACTTGCAATGCAGGGTAAAAAAATAGGTTTGTTTATAGTGTCTGCACACCTAATTCATACAATGAAAAGTAAGCTTGGAATAAAAGTTACACCAAGAAAGTCCGAAATTTATTTAAAACTGTCTGATATTTAGCACTACCATGGTCATTTTTAATACAACTGAGGGAGGCTAAGTGCGAAACGAGTTGGGGATATAAGAGCTGTGCATTGTTCATTACTTGTGATCACCGGCTCATAAGACAAACATAACTGGTGATCAATGTTTCAGAGATCTCTATTTAGAACCTAGTCCATGGAATCCCATGACCGAATGAGGATTCAGGACTGAAGCACTCTATAAAGTTTCTATTGTTGGCTCATTATTTACTGTATGTTGTAATACAGAAATAGGATAATAGGAAATAAATCCCACAAGGAATTATTCTATACTACTGTAGAAGTTGCCAAGCCATTGAAATATATTAACTGTGGAGCTACAAAAAAAGCCTTTTTAGGGCAAACTTGTGTACTAAAATAAATAAAATCCTTTAGTAAAGGACAAGTTTGCCCTTTAAAGCTGCATTTTTTTTAGCTCCACATTTATTGTAACGCAGAAATATGACTATTGTATGCCAAAAAAACCCGTTCTCTTCTGTTCTATGTTTATTATTTAAAAGAATGTTTAGCTTCACTAACAACACTGGAAAATAGGGTATTACTGATGAATAGATCGCTAAAATAAATGGGTGAATTTCTTAGTGTGGTTATTCACAATCGGCGTAACCAGGGGGCTGTAGATAGGTTTACAATACTTTAAAGAAGACCTGTACTGAATGAGCTTTGCACAGAAAAGTACAGGCCAAAAGACTACTCAGGGTTTATTATTTGTCTGTTTAGAGGTAAAATATTTATTAAAAAAGTGATGTTAATTACCATGGTACATTGATGTGTTGATAGTCACCTCTAAACCTTTTCTTTATTTTCAGGGTTCACCCCATCACTAGCTGTTCAACCACAGACCTCTGGTGGCCTTAATGTTGACTTCGATTCTGTTTTTGGCAACAAGTCCCCCTCTAACATCAATGTGGACCCCACTGGTAAGAAAGATGACTGCTCTGTGATTTACAGAATATTCATAGTCCTAGCTTTGAGAGGGCACACAAGATATTTGTAGGTCATATTCATCCAAGGCTTTGCTATAAGAATATAGAAATATCTTAATAAGATCTTTACTTAAAGTTAAGCTTTAAGTGTATGTCCAGCAAAAGAAATATTATTTTAGCTTTGCATACAACTTTGCATTGTATTTGCTTAATTGTGTAACTTAGAACGGCTTTTCTCAAACTCTATACTTTTTGAGGACCCTCCTAAAATAATTCAGGTGTCTGGGACCCTGGGCTATAATTCTAGTTGCTGCTGCTTGTGAAGAGAACGCCACCTTTAGAAAAGCTAAATTAGACATTGATTTTGTGTAGCTGTCTCTGCCATTTATGGGAGGTCAATTGGCCATAATTGAAATAATCTCTGGCAACTTCGGGAGGGAAACCCTGGTTGGGAATGATTGGTATAGAAAGTCGGTGCTTTGTCTGGATGATGGTGCAATGAAGATGTCGGGATGAACTGCAGAAAAATAATAAATGCTATGAATATCCTAGATTGTAAGCTCTTCTGGGCAGGGTCCTCTCGTCCTCCTGTATCACTGTCTGTATTCGTCTGTCATTGGCAATCCCTATTTAATGTACAGCGCTACAGTGCTTAATAATAATATATGCTGTACTTATGTTGATTTTTCACAAGCATGAGTAAAATGATTATAACTGAAATGAAGTTTTGACCATTGGAATTGTGAAGTAATCAGAATCAAGTTGTGAAATCTGGATCACATCTACGTATGGTATGTTGTGTACAAACCATCTTGAACATTGATTGTTTTCCTAGCAAGGATCAGAGGACAGTATGTGTGCAGTGTTTGCAATCGGAAAATTGATTGGATTGATCTGTTAAGTGCAAAACTTGCAGCGGATTTGCCTGTCTGCTCAGCCTGACACATTACTTAGTATGGTGAAATGTATATCGGGCTCCTAGTGTAAGCTTACATAGCATTTCCGGAATGTTTTAATGGTTGACAGGTTATCATTTAAGGTACTAGGGATTGTAAATGTTTGTTCATGGACACCACAACTTGTAAGCCAGCGGTGTTACTTTTGTTAGAATATTGTCTTGAATAACCAAGGTTGTGTTTGTTTAAGGTTTTGATGATTTGGGTGGACTCCTCAAGCCGACCGTAGCGTCACAAAACTCAAGTGCTCTCTCCTCCAAAAACCCACCAAACAA
Organism: Pyxicephalus adspersus; assembly: GCF_032062135.1. Classification (NCBI taxonomy): domain Eukaryota; kingdom Metazoa; phylum Chordata; class Amphibia; order Anura; family Pyxicephalidae; genus Pyxicephalus; species Pyxicephalus adspersus. The sequence goes on along the minus strand of NC_092858.1, from coordinate 10,584,139 downwards.
GCTGGTGTCTGACGACTTGGACTCCTCCCTGGCCAACTTAGTGGGCAGTAAGTCTGGGCCCATCTGAACTTTATACAGTACAGGCAATGTGTTCAAAACTCTGCTAATTCCCTTCTTTTCTTTTCCAGATCTGGGCATCGGGAACGGAACCCCAAAGAAGTGAGTGTAGAATCAGCATTGTTTTAATAAATATTTCAGGCATATTTATTTGGTGGGTATGGTTGCATTGTGATAGAATATGTAGCCATGTGCCCCCATACTGTATGTTTTTAATGTTCTTATAAAGCTTAGGGGCATTTTTTTAAATCATATAAAGTATTAAATTTGAGGAAAGATAAATGATGAATGTGTTTTTGTAGCCAATCTTTTTTGGAGAGTAGAAATTGTTTTATCTCCTTTTAGATTTGTTCTGCTGTGTCCTGTTAGGGAGATTCCACTTTCATGTCTTGTCCTGGATATGCAAAAGGAAATTGTATACAAACTGAGATTTCGTTGAATAAAACAATATGCCAGCTGAAGCAATAACAGCAACACAGACCAGCATGCCGTCCTCCACTAAGGCACAGCACCAATTTTAGCCACCACACACGGCATGCTATCTGATCCCTCTTCCTCATACTAGGGGTCTGCATGACTCACAATGGGAAAGTATGTTCTCCATCTATGCACACTGCATTCCAGAATGTTTTTCCAGAGTTTGCTGTCAATCAACACAGCAGGGCCGGGCAGGAGAAATGGTGGCAGATATCACTATGGAAGATGGAGGCAATAGCACTTTGTAGTAATCAAAAACTACATGTTTAACCAGTGTGTGTAAACACAAATCGCATGTTTTGACAGGAGAAACTAAAAGTTCTATTTACACATCAAATCCAGCTGTCGTCTTTGACAGATAGGAGCTGCCTTCAAGTGCTGCAGGTGTATACAATTCACAATAATATACTGAGCATAAATATTAAATATATAAAAAAAAAAAACAATGAGGGAAAATTCTCCAGTTGGAGACAGCTGTTGTGCTGACAACTCTCCGGGATAAAAAGTGTGCTTCCTTTGGAGAGAATAGTACGGGAAGTGAAGGAAAATCTCTCTGTTGGCAAAGGCAGCAAAAAAAAAAAAAACCTTAAAGGGGAATTAAACGTTCTCTGCTTTATAGAAACTAAACTAATGCACATTTAGAAGGTTTAAGCTGGAAATATTACTTATGCAATATATACATTACTAATCTTTCCAGTTTGTGCATACCTATACCTAATGATTCTCTTTATTCTTCTCACGGCAGGGGCACAGTAGCGTATAAAGGCATGTTGTTTTTTGAAACTATAAGTGAGTTTCTTATCAGTGTTTAATGTATTTCTTGCAATATTTTGTAGTGATGTTCATTGGAATCAGCCAGGAGAGAAGAAACTAACAGGAGGAACTAATTGGCAGCCAAAAGTAGCCCCAACCACCACCTGGAACCCAGCAACCCTGGTAATGATCCTTCTATGTACTGACTGTGTATGGATGTGTGTGAAGGTTGCATGATTCTTCATAGTCACACAAACATTGCAAACTTATTGTGGCTTTAAACTCCCAACTGTATTTCCTTCCAAAGAATTTGCAGGACTGTCCAGCCTTTATTGTAACTTTCTTGAGCATAGATGATAATTCTGATTGGTACATGTCCATAGAGAGACTGAATGAACAGTTTTACTAGTAAATGGCCAGTTTATCTATTTCACTATGGTTAGAAGTCTCGGCATAAAATCCTTCTTCATTGTAAGCAAGTATCCGAGACTTGGCCCGACAGAAATGTTTGTTTTGTGCTGCATGGCAGGTGAAAAGTACAAGCAGCTCTGCAAATTTTTGAGGTTCAGCCCCTTGACTTTAAAACTTTTAAACATCACCACATTGCAAATGTTCTCGTTGCTCTCTCCATACTGTAATCCAACCTAAGTACATTCCTCTACACCCATGACCTTAAAGCATAGTTAATGACCACTGCAAATCTGATTCATTTCAGGCAATTCTACTGTGCAAATTGAAACATTTTTGAATTCTGATAAAATGTGCGTGAAGCACAGGATGTTTTTAGAGGCAGCCTTAGAGATCCTCAAAGTTTAGGAAATATGTGTTAGCTGCAAGCTCGTTGGATAATTGTACCCTTCACCATGTTGCTTGGTAAAGCTGACATGCAAATGACTAAATCCACAGATGAGATACATGTAAGAGAGGTTTTACCAAAAATATTTGATTCAGGTACATTATTTGTAAAAAATAAATAAAAAAAATTGAAAAAATGTATTATTAAACCTGAAACCTTTTATTGTAAACCTGTCTTAAGAGAAATACAAAGGCTTATATTCCTGACAGTGCTCCTTGCCTTGGCAGTCATTTCAGTGTCACAGAGAGTCAAAGCTCCTAATTAATCTTTTTTTGTTCTTACTGGCAATGAATTTATTGGAGGTGGTCAGCAATGGAAGCCTCGCCTATTCCTTGCAGAACAATTTATTTTTAAATGTCTAAGCCGAAATTGTTATGCTATCCATTCCCAGAGGGACAGCACAGTATTTAATCCACAGTGTGCTCTGTGTTTTATAACTCTTTAAATGCACAGTGCAGTGTGGAATCTGTGTCCTGCGGAGTATTCACCACATAATGAGAGCACTGTGTATTTGGATAAGAATCTATTCTATTTCCCAATCTATAGTAAATTGTATGCACATGGATATATGGCATTTTAACTCATTATTGAAAAACCAGCCACTATGTACCCCCTCCCACATTTAAAGCTTAACTGCAGCCAATATTCTTTCAAATTTTTTAAACTTTACACCAAGTTCCAATAGTAACCTGCATTTCAGAAATCAACTACCCCTGAAGATCAAACGGGCTGCTTTTACATTGCACAGAGCTGGAGACACAGGAGGTCATTAGGTGGCTCACAGGAGGAAATTTGCTTGGCGAGCATCTGTCCATTGTGCAGTCTGGATACGGATAGGAAACTTGTGAAGCTACAGAGAGATCTAGATCAGCGGTCGCCAACCTTTCGGACCCCATGGACCTCTAAATTCATAATTTTAAATCCCACTGACCATTAATATGAATTTTTAAAAAAAAAAAAAAGATAAATACATTTGTAAACTAATGATCTTCCTAATGGTGCTGACAAGGACTGTGGAGAGGCTCTGATTCATTGATCAGCTCGCGGTTACATGAAGTATTACTATTGTTACTATTATCATTAGTTGCATTATCTTTGGTATTACTAAAAAAATGCAAAATACTTGTTTACTTTTTCTCACTCATTATGGGTTTATTTCATTCGAATCTAAGACCAAACAAGAAATGATAGTTATCAAAGTCAAAGTATTTTATGCCATTAAATATAACAGGTAAAGAAAATACACAGTTAAGGTTATACTTACCTAAAAGAGCATCTGAGAAAAAAACAAATAAAACATTGGGATGAGAATCGGTGTTGGCGGAGCGGGCTGACTTGTTATGGTGGAAACAATACTGAAGCGTACGGCTCGGCAGCAGTTTCCTCATACAACTTAACACTACACTGATGTCACGCTGCGCCTCCCTTGTTTTACCGTCTCTAATACAGTTCTTGAATTTAGTGCAATATACAAGTGAAAATTGTCATTCAGAAAATAATTTATTAGAAAAAATATTTTTGTTAATAAATTGCAAATAATGTCCAAATTTTTCTATGCACAACCAAAGTTATCTCACAGACCACTGGTTGGCGACCACTGCCCTAGAAGATGGTGTCACCTGTAGCGTAGAACATGGCAGGGAAGGGCGATCACAGCTATCAATGATTATAATATAATAAAGTTGGGTTTTATTCATACAGATAGCTGAGCTTGAAAGGCTCGGCTTATATTCAAAGCACTCAAGACTTTTTGGAAAAATGTTTTGTCTGTACTTCAGATGCCTGCAATGGCTGTCTGCTGCTTCGTTTTAGATATCACAGATGTGTGCAGAGAGGCAAAAGACAGCTTCAGTGAGTGTTCAATTCATTGCAGCCTGGTATATATTCTCTAGGATAGGTTAGAGCCAATTCAGCAACCATGGCAAAGGCTAGCGGCAGAAGTTGTCATCATTTAGTGGTGCTTTCACTCTATGAGCTCATGGGACTGGAAGAATGAGGAATGACTAGTGGGTGGGCTGTATAAACATTTGGGTATAGGACAACATATACAGCAAGAAATGTACACTTTAGATTTTAGAAGATGATGGTTAGATGTCTGGGTGTAGTCTGTGCTGCAGAATGCAATGTCTCTGGTTAGATTGTCAAGACGGTATTGCAGATTTGACCCAAGATCGTAGTGGGAGGAGTGCAGCACATCTTTAGTAAGTGTCTGGGTAAGTTTTTCATTGCAGCAATCTGAAATTATTTAGGAGACTGCTTCGTCAGGGGTTTAGGTGATGGTAGCAAGGAAAAGGTACCAGGGCCAAATATGTAAAATCAGTGTTTCTCAACCAGTATTCTGTGGAACCCTAGAAATTCTCCAGAAGTTACTAGATCAGGGGTCAGCAAAGTTTTATGGGCACTAGGCCATTTATGGGGTAGGCGGGAGCACACTAGGCCGGACCTGCCCTAATGGCTCTGCCCCCCACCAGGGAACGCCACTGAAGTGAAATCCCTCTTCTCCGTAGGATTTCCCTTCAGGGAGCCACTGCAAGAGGGTGGCACCAAAGCTCCAGCAGCTCCAGCTCCAGTAGTTCCTAACGTCCCCCTAGCAGATCCGCCGGCAACCCATGGCTCTGGAGCCGTGGGTTGCCGGCCAGCATTATGCGGGATCGACCAGGGGCCGTTAGGCCAGAATGAACTACCGACTAGGCCGTATCTGGCCTAAAGGCCGGAGTTTGACAACCCCTGTACTAGAGGTTCCTTGAGCAGTTAGAAATTTGTGCCTCTTGGGTCGGTTTAACAGCCAAAATTATTTGTGACCATCTATAAGGCTGACATTCTTCCCAATGACCAGCAATATAAGAAGCATTCCTCCTGCTGACCACCACACTAATATACTGTGAGCTGTGGATATAGTAAATTTAGCGGAACCCCCCAAGACCTAAAAGTTATTTCAAGGGTTGCCCCAAAGTCATAAAGGCTGTGTTAAATTGTTGGAGATGGAAGTACAGTGCTTTGAAAGTTATTAATCAGAATCTGGTTAGGGAACCACCAGGATAGACAGCTGATTTTTGATGCATTTTTTTTTTTTTCAATAAAACAATCTTATTTTTTAAGCTAGTGCTAGACAAGTAAAGTGTACCTGTATGGTACAATTTTTGTACTCTCCGCTGGGTGTATGGAGACAATGGGCCTGATTTATTAAAGCTCCCTAAGGCTGGAGAGAATACACTTTCATTGGTGAAGCTGGAAGATTCAGCAACCCTGGAATGGATCTGGTCCAAGACTAACAAAAAGCAAATGACTTTGAAGAAATTTTGCAGTTTTTGCTGGATCGCCCAGCTTCACTGATAAAAATGTATCCTCTCCAACCTTGCAGAGCTTTAATAAATCAGGTCCAATATTCTTATAAAAAGATAAATGAAGGAAAGTGATGTAACTCCGAGCCTTTGAAGCTTAAGTAACCGCAATGTTTCACTGAAATTTTTTTTTCTTTCACCTTCCAAGGGCTCTGTTCATGCAATACTACATAGAAAAAACAGCAGATACAATCATCCCTTCATTGCCTCTGATGAGCAGCTTTGTGTATCAGTGGCAGCTGACAGTGCTGCTTTCAGTGCAGCTCCTATAGAGAATAATGGCTTCTATGTTTCCCTAGCAGCTAGACAGGCAGGTCAATGTGCTGCATGGTAAGCGCGGTCCTAATAGTTATAGGGCGGTTGTTGCCACGGATTTCAGAATAATGCCCGGGCGTCACAGGTATTTTAATAGCCTGGGTACACATTTACTTATCATTTATTCTTTCATCTGACATTGGGTAATTGCTTCAGTTTGCTTCATTTTTTCCACTTTAAAAATCATGTGTGTCAGCAGAACTTTCAGATCCTTTCAAGCAACCATCATAAATTAAAATGCCCTGATCAGCAGCTGGATGGAGGCACCAGGGTTCCTTTATTTCATTTCTATGTAGTGAAAGGTTTAAGGCTATGTCCAACATATACAGGAGATTTCTTATGGCTTGAAAGTTAGGAAAGCTGTATAGAAAATAGAGGATGTAATTGCCGATCTCCAGCATATGTTAGCTTCATTCTACCTGATGATTGTCGATTTGATCCAATTTACTCTTAATCCGTTTTCTTTCTAAGTGTAATTGGTTCTCAAAGTCCATATATGTATATGTATTGGATCTTAAAAAAATATTTTTCCATACTTAATCAGTTTGGGTTTAAAAAAAAAACATGGCAGACACTTAGTAATCCTGTGGCCCCCAGCAGCAGGAATGGCCCTTACATCTTCTTTTGGTCATTTATGGGACATATATAAAGGGGTGCATTCATACTATAGAAGAGTGTTGTGGTCACCTGACCTACAAACCCACCTATGCCACCAAAATTATGAGGACACCTCACTTCATCTGATAAGTTCAAGCGTTTCTAACAAAGTATATTATTAATTCTACAATATATAAAGACAATATATAAAATGATGCACTTCTAACTTGAAACCCATATTCTGTCCCAAAATATTTGTAACCTTGTGCACAAAGATGGTTCTCTAAAGGAAGGAGGAACCAGACTGGCGTTTTTTTAGGCTTGACCTTCATTCAAGTATTTGATTTGTTTATTGATATATGGTAGGGCTGTCCAACTTGAGGGCCAATATATGCATATATTTAAGAGGAACTAAACAGAAAAATGACAAAAAAAAAAAAAAAATCTTCAATCCGGCAGGGCAGTCCGATTCATCCGGGGTTGTCTTGCTTCGGGTCGTCCTGGAGCCCCCATCTTTGTCTCTTCTATCGGGTTCTTCATCCTATTTCACCCGACCCAGGCCCGAGATCGAGTGCCGTAGGATGCATGCACCAAAGGAGCACTGGAGCCTCCCAGGATGCCTGACCTAGGTATCCCGGGATTCTTTGCGCTCCCATTCATCGCCTAGGTCATCGAGAATTGGGGGGCAGTGCTGCACCCCCTTTTTTGCACTTAAAAAAACAACAAAGTTTAAAGTGAAATTTCTGGGTTTAGGTACGCTTTAAGTAATTTTGTAACAGACAGCAGAACATGTAGTAGGGGTTTCCAAAGAGTTTGAAAATTCTGGCCTGTTATTGGCCCTTGAGGACTAGTATTGGACGGTCTTGATATATGTGATCCAATATACAATGTTCTGGGTGCACCACCCAGCACTTTTCAGTAACCACCCGGCTGTTTCTGGGTGGTTACAGAAAAGTTGGGTCACAATACAGTGACCTCCACTTGCATACAGCTTCTTCCCACCCATCTTAAAAATATTTCTGGGGAGAATACTAAATATGTATATACTCTAAGCTCATTGTTATAGCGTGCTTGTGAAATGTTGATGTGTGTGTACTGTTGTGTAAGTTTGTGTTCTAATCTTGTGTTATTGCATTGTATAAATGTTCGTCCTGATGAACAATGAAACAGAATGGCATGCATTTTCCAACATACGTAAGTTGAACCAAACAAGTCGATAACTTCTTTTTCTTGCCGTGGTTTGCTTTGTATTAACCTTCGCTGCAGTGCAGGCACCACACACTAATCAGAGATTTGATTATGTGCTCTGAGATTGGACTCCTCTCCACTGTACCTCCCTTTGCTCTCCCTTCACTAATGGCATGGAGTGTTGGCACCTGGTTACTATCGCTTACATAGCTACACTTTCCCTCCTCTGTGCTTGGGTTTGGATTCTTTTACTGAATGATCTGAGTTATGAAAGATTTAATGACCTGCCTCCAAGGGCAGCACTGCCTACAAGTGTATCTGCCCTTGGTGCCCAACTATCTGTGTCGGGTTCAAGCAGCCATCCTCAACCAAGCTTCCACCAGGGTTTGCTAAGGGTTCCCTGAGCTGAGGCCGTCTGACGATTGGATGGTTCCTGCCTAGATCTTGTGTCATGGTGGCATTCGGACCACCAATGTAAGAAAAACCTTCTTCCTATGCAACCTGCAGTTTTCCCCATTGCCCCTTAAATTTAGCAAGGGTTCCCAAGGTTTTCAATAGGATAAAAAAAAGTTGAGAAAGGCTGCTCCAAAGTTTCAGCATGCATTTATAATTTGTGAATGTTTTTTTTATTTTATTTCAGAAACCGAAAATATCCCACTGTACCCAATTGCACAACCAGTGTTTTGGTACCCACCATGACTTGTTAAGTTTGTTAGTTTCCTAGGCAAAGTAGATATTGACCCCTTTTTAAGGTCATCTCCTCGGCTTCGCTTAGCACAGACAGTCCTTGCCAAGAAGCTCAATTAAAAGTCAGACTTTCTCCCCTGTCTTCCCGCTAGGCAGGGAATGATGAGATGGTCTGTGTAATGGGAATAATTGCTCGAGATTTGTGTTCAGGGTTCCAAAGACCACAGGAAGCAAGGAATTGGTTTTACAAATACTTAGAATGTGCAGCTGTTATTTCGGCTGTAAGGCTTGCTTATACCAACCTCCAACAAAGTGCTAATGGAATTGTTCTTAGGAGCAGGTTTTTGCTTCAGTGTTCTACCCAGCCCCATTTAGCTGGGCGCACCACCTGGCACTTTTCAGTAACCACCCGGCTGTTTTTGGGTGGTCACTGAAGTTAGGAGGCAATACAAGACAGAGATGTCTGCCTACAATTTCTTCCTACCCAGCTTTAACCAATTTCTGGGTTGAACACTGTACTTAAAGAGGAACAAAACTGAAAAGTGCCTAAAAAAAACAAAAAAAAAAATACACTTCAATTCTGCAGGGCAGTCTGATCCATCCGGAGGTGTCTTCCATCGGGGCCCGCGTCGTCCCGGCATCCTTCCCTGAGCCGGGGCGGTGGCATCTTTGTCTCTTCTTCGGTTGATGTAGGTTGAAAAAAAAAAACGTGCCGATCTCACTACGCATGCGAAAAGGCTCCTTCTGCGCAGAAGTATACGCAGAAGGAGCACCCAAGAGCCTCCCATTCATAGGCGATCGAGGGCGGTGCTGCACCCCCCCCCCTTTTTTTTTTTTTATAAAGGTGTTGTACTTAAAAAAAAAACAAACCGAATTTTTACTTAACATAACAGGGTTGTCTTCCCTTCTATGTAAAGTTAAATTAGTGAGTTTAAATATGCTTTAATGCTAAGCAATGCCCTAAAAAATTAACACATTAAAAACCTCATGTTTTGTCCCCGTTAAATTCTTCCCTGTGATTGGTTTGTTTTACTTTTGGGAATTCAGTGTTTTGTTCTAACCTGTAGGTAACTGGCTTTTTGTATTCTGTTTATGATATATCTAATACTGTTTGTCCCCTTTTCCCTTTTAATGCTTTCCTTGACATCTTCTGATTTTTAGTTTCTTCAATCTAGACTTATTCCATTTCCTTACTTCCTAATAAAATTACATTTCCTGCATTGAGTGCAGTTTAGGAAAAGGAAAGGACAAGTCCCAGTATTGCCTGAATGCTCCCTTCAGTTGATCTCGTCACCATAAGACTTCTGATTTTATGTTGACGCTGATTTCCAAAATAAAAACGTGAATAATTTCTTCAATGCAGTTATGTGAAAAGCAAATTCCTGCTGATTTTTAATGCTGCATTTTGTGTTGAAGCTTTTCATATAATTGGATAAAAAGAATCCGTCCATGTGTCAGGAGATGAATTTATGTCTCCCAGTAATCTGGTGAGGGAATATTCAATCAGCAACAAGGAAGTTGCAGAATTCCACAGTGGGAATAACAGAAGCAGAAAGAAACTTTGAGTTTTCTTCAGAGGAAAAAGGGAATAGGCACCAATTCACTTGTGAGATCACAAATTCTTACCCACACCCCTTTGAGACAGGCAAATCATATTATACCATACTCTAACGTGGAACTAAAGTAAAAACAAAAAAAAGCAAAACACCACACTTACCTTTAATCCAGCAGGTCCCTCGATGAAGCTGGACCTTTCCTCTATGTGGTCCTGCACCACCTTGAAAATCTTCTTCGTCCCGGTGAGGAGGAAGTGCAAAGCATTGCCATCTTCTGTCTTCTCTTTCGGTCTTCTTGCTATGGGTGACATAGCCCGCTGTAAAGTGGCGTAAGAAGAGAGCTGATCTCGCTGTGCATGCGTGACTTAGCCATCTCTTAGTGGAACAAAAAAATGCCCCTTCTGCACCTGTGTCTAAGATCAAGCATGCGCAGAAGGAGCAGCCGGAGCCTCCTGGGATGCATAGCGTAGGTATCCCGGAGAGGCTCTGCGCTCCCATTCAGTCTCGATCAGAAAAAAAATCGATTACATTTTTACTTTATATATAATAAAGGTTTTCTTCTTCTCTAAAGTAAAGTAGAAGTAAAGTAAAAAGTTGAGTTTAGGTCCGCTTTAAGCTACATACACACGTCTGATGATTGTTTCCCAAGGTGAGCTATCATATGTACACCGGTCCCCCGATATCATTAATCGATACTGTGAGACAAGTCAACAACCGAGCGATCGGGGATGATGGCTGAGCATTGCTAGAGTGGAGTGCACATCAGGGTGCTGCTCTCTTGTCCTCCCCTCCCCCTCTTCATGGAAGAAAATGGTGCTATGTGTACAGTGCTTGTTCTTATGTGATTAAAACAATTGGGAAAGATTGTTTCCAGAGTCATTTGACTTATGTACAGAGCTTTGCACTCTGCAGATATACAAGTCTGAGGACTTGTATTCCAGATATATCAGGGCACTCCTTAGATACAACGTGTATTTGTTTAATATAACCAAATCTTTGCTTTTTGAATTCAAATCCTTTTGCCATTGCATCTCCCCAAGGGTGGAAACATTTGTAAAATAGGAATAGCATTAGACTTGTTGTCCAGTATGGGGAATTTTCAGCATGTTGGAAGATCTGCTAGTAGGATGCTCCAGTTCTTCATCATTCTGTGGAGCTTCACAATGGTGGCGGTCATCCCAATATAGGGATTGTTCTGCTGTCATTAGCTATAGATTATAGAAATCCTAATACTAATATGATGGAGGCCAGTCATACTTCGCCATACCTTCAGATATTGCAGTGTTTCACCCCTAATTCTTTTTAAGCTGGGTGGGAAGAAGCTGTAGATGGGTGGCAGCCCCTGTATTGTGACCTAACTCTTTAGTAACCACCCAAAAACAGCCCGGTGGTTATTGTAAAGTGCCGGGTGGTGCGCCCAGCTAAAAGGGGCCGAGGAGAATACTTTGTCTGCCAATCACCCCTTAGTTCATGCATAATATCTGATTGGGTATACAGTAGTTGTAGCAATAGTACAGTAGCTGTTTCTTGTGTATCTCTGTAATACGCACACTTCCCTATGTATTCTGTTTTTTATAAAAGTTGCAGCTACAGAGAAATACTTGATCTGTTAGAAATACATTTTTGTAATTGTTAAACCAAGCAGTGTTTCTGCTTCCTGGTTAGCTACAGAACACCCGAGACACCCAAGGGCTCTTAGGAGTCAACATAGCAGCAATAATTAAATTAATTTAAAAGTAGAACAGATATGGGCAGGGATAGGTGAAGTTCTATAGTCCAGAAGGCAGGCAAAAGGGTGTTCAGGACATCTCCGCTGTAAATACTACTCTTGATGACCAGTTCATTTTCCTATTTGGGCTGACAGCACTGCTTGGGATTTCAGTGAACCAGAAGCACTGTGTTGTCAGCCCAAATAGGAAAATGAACTTGGATTCTTCCTGATCAACAGTCAAATTTCTGTATCGGCAGTATTTACTGCGGAGACGTGCTGAATACCTTTTCACTTATTTTGCCCCGACATGAATTGAGCTTTTGTTGAGTATGTAAAAGCTTCTTGATTTCAGTAGCTTACATTTGTGTACGGCCTATACAGTCGGAGACATAACTTGTTCTGGACAAGCATAACATTGTTTTATAGAATGTGACCTTTCCCAGCAGCCAAGTGTTAGGCCGCCACTTCCCATACAAGGAATCTCTATAAAACGTGTAAGGAATAATAAGAATTGCTTGCAGGAGATGTCTGCCTGTAGCTTTGCCTTTACAGTGCTGCAGCCTTTTTTCTTCTGCAGGTGGTTGGTTGGTTCTTCTCTATTCTCGCTTTGGAAATGTAACCTAACGGATGGCAGTGAGAAAGGGGAGGACAGTGGTTTTGATTCATTTACGGTTTTTGAATCACTGCTGGGAGTCCATGTAGGCTGTTGCTTTGGGCCAAATCACACACACTTTGCAAATTCTGCATGGCCATAGGAATTTGGATGCCTTTTGCTTTCATGTATGATGACTATGTGTAAAATACTGATATAGCATCTTTGTTTCAACAGGCACCGCCAATCATGGCCTATCCAGCCACAACGCCTACAGGAATAGCTGCATTCGGAATGGTAAGATAGATCAGCGCAAACAGGCTTATACTTATATTACACCACTATATGTTTTCATTCTGCTTCAACTATTGGATTTGAAGAATACCTGTAAAAAAAAGTAAAGCCCAATGGATATGCCTGTGGGGGCAGTGATATATTCTGGGCTGCTGGTGAGGGCAGTGTTAAGATTTGGGGTGCCTGTGGGGGCAGTGTTGTGATCTAAGGTGCCTGCGGGGGCAGTGTTATGATCTGGGGTGCCTG
>NC_092858.1:10565229-10570418 GCF_032062135.1 Pyxicephalus adspersus | reverse complement strand
TGGGTTTATTTCTTCCCTAGAGTCCAGACCATAACCCCATTGAGAATCTTTGGGATGAGCTGGAGAAGACTTTACACAGCTCCGACTCTCCCATCCCCAATACAAGATCTTGGGTGGAAAAATGAATGCAAGTCTGGATGCAGATAAATGTGGTCACCTTACATAAGTTTATTGAAGTGACACCTTGGCAAATGTGTGCCGTAATCAAAGCTAAACGTAGTCCAATGAAATATTAAAGCGTGGCTTTATAGTTGGCTAGCATTGTACATGCAGTACACAGTTCATTGGCACTGTAAGTACTAAAGAGCTGAGGCTTTATAAACTATAAAACCCACCCCCTGCCTAATAAAGAGCAAAATGTTCTGCATTACATATAACTTAATAATGAAGTTGCTTAATGCCACAGAAACTAAAACCTCTGTTACAGAACTGAAGCAGCATTTCTTTGTGGCGCCTTTTTGTATAAAGCCATCAGATATGTCAGTGTATGGACTAGATGGTTCTCGGACGAGAATCTGACATGTGTACAGCTCTTGGCCGACGTCGTTCCAACAAACACCCTGGTGGATCCACGGACAACGCAAGATCGTAATAAAAGTGGGTGGGGTGCCGGTGTCGTTCTCCCCCCTCCATAGAGCGGAACGGTGTACAGAGCTCATTCATGCATTATGCAGTCTTTTGTTGTTGGCAATGATTGTGAGAGTTCCTTTCCAACGACAATTATTGCACGTGTGTATCCAGCCCTAAGCTAACTATATTCAGGGTTATAAAGAGAACAGAGGTCATCAAAGCATCCTAAGTTTATATGTAGAGATGAGAAATAAAATCAGATCTTGTTTGCGATCTTTTGGGTGTGTTTACCATTTTTTCCTGTGTTTTATTTCCCACAGCCTCCTCAGATGGGAACTGTGCCAGTAATACAACAACAAGCATTAATATATAACCAACCTGTAATGAGACCACCTAATCCTTTTGGCCCTGTATCAGGAGCACAGGTAAGACAAGCGGTATAAAGTGTACCTGTCACGTGCACACAGCATCGGTTTATTTGTAGCCTGTTATATGTTAGGCAGTTTGTGTTAGCGAGCACGTCATAGAACGTACCAAATGGCTTCAGATGAGAAATGTTTTACTGAAAGCGTAGTTGTAAAATGTATAATATCTATCCATACTTGTCTTCAGGAATAATAATGTGTTAAGCAGATTTTCTTAACCAGAGTTCCTCCAGAGGTTGCTAGTGGTTCCTTGAGCAATTTGTGAGTTTAGGTAAAACCAATGATCTGTAAGGATGACATTCTTCCCAATGCCCAGGAATTCTTCTATTGACCACCACACTAATCTAATGTTAGCTGTGGATATTTTAATCATATTAGGGTTTCCCTGAAAACCTGGAAGTTAGACTTTGAGAAGCACTGGTATAAAGATTAATGTACAAAAATGTGAGAAAATGTGCAAAATGTATTAGTCAAAGATAATGCATGTTTATAGGTCTCCCTTTCCCTAGTGATTGCTTCATTCCTGAAGGGTTCTTCTGCATTGTCCTGCCTAAACAAAGCTACCATCATCCCAGTACAGTGGTACCTTGGCATAAGTCCTTAATCCGTTTCAGACCCTTGGATTTACACCAAACAGGACTTATATCAAACATATTTTTTCCCCATAGTAAATAAAAGGAAAATGATTAATTCATTCCCATGAAAAAAATCCTATTGTTTGCATATTATACATTGATGGGGTTGTATAGAATAATTTAAACACCGCTTAATACATAAATACAAAAGCAATTATATGAAATAAATGAAAATGTAACCTCACTTACCATGCTGAGAAGAGTCGAGTAACTACTAGGATGGTGCTGAGAAGGGATGAGGAGGAGATGTTATGTATATCACAGAGAGTTATAGAGCGGGTTGTTCACTGAATGGTAGTAACTGGCGTACTGACATTCGTGGGCAGTCGTGGCTTTGTCTCGAGAGAGGTAAATAAGGGTAGCGTGCGGTGTTATGACTCATTTTGACCAATACAAGTTCTAGCACAAAAGTTGTATACCAAGCAAAATGTTTTGTGTCCAAGCAGGACTTATACCAAGTTGGACTTATTCAAAAAGCGGACTTATAACAAAGTACCGCTGTATATGATTCCCCAGTTTCCAGGAATGTACCAGAAAGGCAATTAAATTCTCCATACGCCACTTCATAGAACTTCTTGCTTTCCGGTATCTCCTACATTCAGTTTATCAGCATACAACCAGAAAATGAATTGGGAAAGGGGGATTTTGAGTAGAGTTTTGTACTATTTAGTGACATTCAGTGCAACTAAAGCAGTATTACAATAATATAGGTCAGTGTTTCTCAACCAGGATTCCGCCAGGTTGCTACGTTTTCCTTAAGCCATGAGCAATTTGTGTCATTACAAATAGTCTTTTTGGCTATCTGTAAAGGCGGCGTTTACATACAGTGAGCTGTGGCTATAGTTATTCTAGCCGGGGTTCCCTGAGGACCTGAAGGGTATTTCAAGGATTCCCTAATGTTAAAAGGTTGAAAAAGGCCGTTATATAGAATGATGACATGGATGTTATGATCTACAAGTGCCAGTGGAATTTATAGAAGTAATGATTGTCCTTGACTAATCATGATTTGGCAAACAATACTTGGTAGAGTTCTTGCTTAACATCTCAAGTCCGAACAGTCATGAGCTAATTGATTTCATTATGCAGTAAGAAAATAGAGCCTTTCTATGGATATCAGCTGCAATTCCAATTCATTGGAGCCGGTCCGGGAAGTGTGCACACTGCCTCTTCTGTGTATTTTCACATCATTCATTCATTCTTCCGCTGCAGACATTGATTGTGGCTCACAGTTGTTGTTGGCTCACATACAATTAATCTGTTCAGACCGGGGAACTGTAAATTCATGCTAGTTATTCTTTAGTCTGGGTAAAAAAGTTTCCCTGTCATTCTTGTGGTGGAAGCAGCTTTTATGGCCCCAACATTTAGTGTAGAGTAGTTCCCTAGGAATAAGTAACTGGGTCCTTAGGATTTCTTTGGGTCCGACAAGACGGTTTGATTTCCTTATTGTACTTTAAGGAAGTCCATAAAATTATCAACAGTATTGCCTTAGGGAAGATTTATATTTTTTATGGAATTTGAGAAATCAGTAAATCAGTTTTCTCTAGAAATTTGTTTAAGATGGATGGGAAGAAGCTGTAGGTGGGTGGCAGTCTTTGTATTGCTACCCAACTTTTCAGTAACCGACCAAAAACACATAGGTGGCTACTGAAAAGTGCCGGGCGGTGCGCCCAGCTAAAATGGGCTGGGGAGAACACCCTTCTCATTCTCGTGAACTTATATATAAACCTATAAATCTAGGCACCATTCTCTAGTTCTTAGGTACATTGATGTATTACATGGTCTAGGTAAAACTGCCCGGACCTTTCTGGGAATGGTCATTGGTTTTGTGGTTAGTAAGATACGGTCAGCCCTGGAGTCTTTGGGATATTATTTGTCTTCCTATATGTTTGCGTCTGTCCAAGTCCTGGGCATTTCCACCAACATGATACGCTTCATTTTTGCTTGGCATCAGGCGATCATTTATAGACTTTATATGTAACACCTAACAATCAACTTCCCATAGAATGATGCCAGCAGCACAACCCAAGTGCATGACGTGCCCAGTTCTCCAGAAAGAATATACACAGTCTAACTGGAGCCTCTATGAATGCATTTCACCCAAATAGGGCTGAATCGCCTGTTTATTGTACAGCGCTGCGTAATATGTTGGTGCAATATAAATCCTGGTAATTATTAATATTAATAACAATATTAATTGCTGCTGTGTGTGTGTGTGTGTATATATATGTATGTGTATGTGTATATATATGTATATATGTGTATGTGTATATATATGTATATATGTGTGTATGTATATATATATATGTGTGTGTGTGTGTGTATGAAAATAACAATTCTTGAGAAATAAAAGACTTAATAGCCGTTAGGAATGATAACCTGTGTGATAAAAAACACACAGCCAACAGTTTGTGTACATAGAGCTATCACACCAACTATGTGGACACAAGAAATGGAATGGTTCCAAGCAAGATCTGCTCATCTTACCCCAGTACCTAGTATAATGAAAGTTTGTATGGCTGATTTGACACCAATACAATACATTTCGGGGGAAGAATTCCAAAGAAGGCTGTGAAAGGGGACCAACACCATATCACTGCCCATGGTTTTGGAATAGGTTGTCCAATAAACTTGTTCAGGTGTCCACAAATGTTCGGTCATATATTGTATTTATGTATGTGACTTAAATGTTTTGACTATGAAATTCTGATATAAAATGTGTGTTTGAATTATTTGTGAGAATTATAATGATTAATAAACAAAGGTCTATCATACTGTGGGGCTGAAGGAACACCATGGATAGGTTTCTGTACTTTTTTTCCCCTGCTTTGCTCTCTTTCATCCTCCGTCTGTGTGAGTCTTCATTTCTCTCGTGTCATAACATTTTTCACTTCCATATTCTGTCATTCTCAGACTTGTTTCTCTCTGCCTTTCCTCTTACCCAGTTGTCTGCAGCATCCAGCCCATCCAGTCAAAGTCCTCACAGAGCGCCCGGGAAGGACCCCTATCCACAGCTCTCATTACAGGATTTCTTGTAGGACCATTTAGGTATAGTCAGCTTCATCGCCAT
Organism: Pyxicephalus adspersus; assembly: GCF_032062135.1. Taxonomy (NCBI): domain Eukaryota; kingdom Metazoa; phylum Chordata; class Amphibia; order Anura; family Pyxicephalidae; genus Pyxicephalus; species Pyxicephalus adspersus. The sequence continues at coordinate 10,565,721 of NC_092858.1, read as the reverse complement.
CAGTGAAAGAGAACAATGGTGTCTTGTGTTTAATAAATGAAGGTCTGTGGGGTCCAGAGACCACATTCTAGCGCACAGACATTTTGATTTGGTTCTCCTATAGCTTCTCAATGCACAAACCTCAACAATTCTGTTTATTGTACTTGGTTATATTGTTTTTGCTTTTACTTGGTTAATTTGCTTTCTTTGGTTTGGTGGTTTATCTGCTTTTTGGTTGCTTAACGCCTTTAAAAATATTCTCACCTGTATGGAAGCTGTCTGTTCAAGTCCCTACGATGCTTTCCTACAACACCGTCCCTCATTAAGGTTATAAAAATACAGTTTAAGACTATAACACATAAATGCAGCTCGTGTCGAGAGTTATTAAAACCTTCAACCCAGCCTTGCTTCTCACAAGTCATTAAAAGCCCCTGATGCAGCACTGCAACATGTATGTCGTCACGAGCGAATAGGAGCACCACCGCTTGTGTGAGCATACTTTTTTTTTTTTTT
>NC_092858.1:10544803-10565015 GCF_032062135.1 Pyxicephalus adspersus | reverse complement strand
GTGGGCTCTCATGTGAGTTGATAATGGGCTCTGGTCCCGGGTGGGCTCTCATGTGAGTTGATAATGGGCTCTGGTCCCGGGTGGGCTCTCAAGTGAGTCTATGAATGGCTTTTAACCTTGCATGAAAGGCTTTGGCCCTGTATGGCCTGTAATGCATTAAGTCATCTCTAATGAAGAGGGACCAAGTGAAGCATTAGACTGGCTGGCTCTTCCTGAACTGTAATTCACTTAGCTCAACCCATTGAGATCCCATGACCAACGCTCTGTCTACGTAAATAGCGGTATCAGTACTCAACCCAGAAATTTTGGGTGGTGCCCCCTGTATTGTGGCCCAACTTTTCAATAACCACTCAAAAACAGCCGGGTGGTTACTTGAAAGGTGCTTAGTGGTGCACCCCAATTAGAAGGGGCTAGGGACAACATTGGGTAGGATAGGAAGGTTAAAGCGGGTTGCTTGAAAAATTAATGCCTAGATTAGTACAAACCTCAGACAACAGAATGTATATATGGTTCTATAGGTAATACGATACAGCATTCATTGGTCCCAGTGTCAACTCTCCATTATTGTTGGCTTCTTTATGCTTTCACATCATGTCTGTGCAATGAATGTCTGCACATCTGCCTGCAGCCTCCATCATAGCCCTAATGACAGGCTGTTGCAGGGGCAAAATTTGGAGACAATTGTCATCTGACTACAAGAAACACCCCATTAGGGTCTTCATAGCAGGATTAGTGGATTATGTTTTACAGTTAATAGTTTTATGTAAAGTTGAACCCTAGGCAGATGTTGTAGCCCTGCATTTAGTCCTGATATCCACATCTTGCCAGGGCTGGAGCATGACATAGAAGACTCGACACAAAAAAAATAAAAGCATCCTGATAGGTAGAGAAAACAGAGGGCCAGAGGAATGAGATCATCACTGCGCTGCTTCTTTTTCTTTTACACTGTTCATTCACATGCTAGGACGGGTCTATGACAGCCGGGGCTCTGAGGAAATCGGTTTTGCCTAATAAACTGAACAGCCAAGTAGAATTGTAGGGAACAGTTCTAGATTGCAGATCATTGTCTCTTATGTTTTTTTAGGTTTTTCTGTTTTATATTGTTTTTTAGCTAGAATTCTGCTTTTAATTAAATTTGAACACTAACTTTTTGTTGAGTGTATTGACCTTCCTCGTTCCCTTTGTCTTCCAGATGCAGTTCATGTAATCAGCTGGACGGGAGCTCCCTTTTTAGAAGAGGCTACGTAACGAATCCCTACTTCCAGTCAAATTCAAAGTTGCTGATAAAGCTCTACACTTCCACACAAAAAAAAAAAAAAAAACGGTACCAGAACGAGCTGTTGGGGCCGCCAGCAATATGGAAGCTCCCCCTAAGAAGCCTGGGGTGGGGGGAAGACATAGCCCTCCCCCTGTCCAATAGCGTGCTGCAAAAGAATAGATTGCAGAGAGTTTTGTATTTTGGCTCTGCTGTGTGAAGTGAAGGGGTACGCACTATTGGTTTCCCTGGGCAGTTCAAAGGGGGGAAAAAAACAAAAACACAGAACACTTCTCATTGACCACGCCATCATGTCCTCTCCTCCAGATCATTCTCACGTAGGCCGCCAATAAGGGTAACACGTTCTTCCCCATGTCCCACCTCCACACATTGAAATCTATAAATATATATATATTCAGTTTGCAGTAGACATTCCTTATGTATTATTTGTATTTATTTATGATTATCAGTTTAACAATTAATGTATCAAACACCTTTATGGAATATGTATGGATGTATACAGTTTTTATTTCTTTTTTTTTTTTTAATTCTGCAAATGATTCCATACCAAGCACTAAATATTTTAAGTCTGTATACTGCTAACAGGGATGGGTCAAGTTGATTTCCATAGTCCCAGATCTTACGGAGAGTTTATAAGATGGATATTTAAGAGATGAATTGTACGCTGCTTTATTTTCAATAGATATGTGCCTAGGAATCTGCAAGGGAGGGGGCGGGAAGGGGAGGGGGGTTGTCTGATTAGGACGATCACTACATTTTAAATCACGATTACGAATTAATCCTATTGCTTTGTGCTTGGCAAAATATTTTACATTGACATGTTAATGCCTTTTTTTTAATGAAAATACAAAAAAAAAAAGAAGCAAGAAAACGAATGGAATTGCTTTCACTGTATGATTTCCTTTTAATAATAGGGGGTGAGGAGTTTTTAAAGACGAGCAGTCTCTGATCTGTAGGGTACATGGGAAGGTCGAGCTCTTGCCGCCTGTGGATTGAATGCGTTGGCTTCACTGCTGGTGACGTCGCTGCCCTGAAAGCAGAATGAGGCATAAACAAAGCAATGACTTCTAAGGCAGCAAAGCTTGGTCTTCCCTCGGTGCTGTGTATTTCAGAAGACTGGTTCCCTAAATGTAAATGTTTCTGGTTAGTGCTGGTAATATCTAAGTCCCACTGGCTTAAAGGACACTTGTGCTGGTAGGAACCGGAAGGATGCCATGGATGAGCTCATTGCTTGGCTGAAACGGATTCATTGACTGAACTGAAACAAGCATGCTGCAAATGAACTTTATAAACTTTCTGATCGGCATCTTTGTTCCAGGTCAGTGGCGACTAAAGTCGTTAGATTAGCATGACAGCCAGGATCCAAGCATTTCAGAAGACGACAATGGCAGCACGCAGGTTTCTCTCCGCACAAGCTTCCTTAATCTTTTATCAGGGATTCTAGGCAAAAGAGATCTTCAATAGAGTTCCCAGCTTCACCTACCCACCGCATCCATTGTGAGCAAGCAACCATGGTTGGATATCTGTGATCTGGAAATGTCTGTTTTATAAGTGAGCGTCACTGCTGGGTTAGGTCAGTCAACCCAAAAAAGTGATGTTTCAGCTGAAGGTCAACATCATTTGAGTCATTTAATTCTTGGTTTTGGGGTCTCACTCTTCCTGCTTTATTTTTGTTCAGCATACAGCATGGTTGGGTAGATCCCTTAGGCTGGGTACACACGTGCAATATTTGTTGTTGGAAAGGATCTTTCAGGATTCTTTGCAACTACAAAAGATGTACATACAGCTTCATTCTGCTCCATGGAGAGGGAATGGGGGAGAATGATGGAGCAGCACCCCGCTGCGCTCTCTCCCCTTCACTTTCATTACGATCATTTGTCATTCCTGGATCTGCTAGGACGGGCGACAAGTGCTGTACACACACTGGATTCTCGTCCAAAATCAGCCCTGAAGTGATAATCGGACGAGAATCATCTGATGTGTGTACGTAGACTGCAGACCAGGAGACTCCGCATAGACCTCACTGCTGGCAGCTTAGCTCTTCTAGGTGTTGAAATCTCATTCTTTGGGGTGTTCCATTGTAGTGTGGATATAACACTTTCACCAAGCTTTATGAAAGGAAACGTTGGTTCTAGTAATTCAGCACAGATTTTACCATTACTTGGTAGCAGCTAGATTTTGGTAGTGCTAGTGTGGGTTCGTGCTGCCATCTTGTTTATTATGACAGCGTTTCCATTATGATCTGTGAGTTGAATGGAGCTTTGAAAGTTTCAAAAGCCTTGGAAAAGCTTGCTGTACCCCAAGCTCTTTTACAAAGTGTATAAAGCCAAACTGTCCCAACGATCCCATACACACAGGACACGAGCAGACGATTAAAAAAGATTAGGTAAACACAAAAATTGCAAAAGAAATTGCAATTGTATTTTATTGTTTTGTGAGCAGTAGGCTGACAATTTAATAATCCAGTCCAGACTTCATTTTGCTTATACAGATTATTGTGGATAACATTCATCCAACATTTGTAGGAATTTAGCTGACCGGAGGAGCGTCTGTCCCTGATTTGGCTTCATAATGGCTGAAGATTTCTGGTGCCCGGATCTCCCTGCCTAGAACCCTGGTTTAAGAAGCCAGTGTCCATTGGGGAGGTAGGGGGTAGGGTTGGGGCTTTTAAAAATCATTACATGAAGTGCCATAGCATGTACTGTAAATTAGGAATTATTTGGAGAGTGAGGACCTCCTCTTGCTGTAACCCATTGCTGCTGACGGCTGGTGACGGGGATCCATGAAAGCCAAGTCAGAGGCCTCTGTCATGCAGTGCCTTACAGCCTCCATACACCCCATACCATCACACCCTACACAAAGCTCTGTCTGGCCTCTCTGTGTCCACAAAGAACCCGGAAATAAACCCCCAGCGCTGTTGATCAGCGCTTCCCATGTAAATAAAAATATTAAATCTTGTGGAAAGAGCATTGGAAAGGGAGGTTCAAAGCATGAAAGCAATTCTGTATATGAATCGCGTACCTGCTGCATTGTCTTTGCAGATTCTATTTTTGTTTAAAATATAAATTGTATGTGGTCAGGAATTGGTGGATTTTCAAATAAAATCAGCTTCAACAGGTTTCAGAGGTTTATTTCTTTGTGTCCAAATGTTTTTTTCCTTGGGATATTTTCTGTAGAAAAAGCTGCAGCATAGCGGCCTGGGTTCTATGGGGTTTTGATCTCTTCTCTGCATTTCCAGACTAAAAAGTTCGGGTTTACCTAACACGAGTTCTGAATAATGACCGCTGATGCTATTGCTTTAATATTGCTGCAGGCCCTAAAACATTTTAAAATAATGTTCTGAATAAAACATTCTAAAGGTCTGATTTAAATACTAACGTTGAGAAAAACCGCTTCCGAAGAGGCTTAGGTTGGTGACCTCCATTAGTGTCCCCTTAACCCCATCCCAGACTTTTCAGCTCCTGGGGAAAAGTTTTTAGCACAAGGAGGTTCTGAATTCAGAAGCAATGCAGAATCATTGCCGTACCACAGGTTAGCACTTTGCAGCACTAGGTCCCGGGTTTGAATCTCAGCCAGGACACTATCTGCATGGAGTTTGCAGGTTCTTCCTGTGTTTGTGTGTGTTTCCTCCGGGTACTCCGGTTTCCTCTTGTATTCCAAAAACATGCAGTTAGGTTAATTGACTTTCCTCAAATTGTCCTTACACTGTATTAATGACATATGACTATGGTAGGGACATTAGATTGTGAGCTTGTTTGAGGGACAGCTAGTGACATGACTATGAAGCCGAGGTACCGGGGTGTAGAAGAAAAAAATATAAATATGGTTTGTTTCAACACAAAGGATAGATTGCTAGAAAAGGGTGGGGAAGTAGTAATTGTGTGCCCCCTCTGCCCCAATCCTTTCCCTATCAGTAGGGTATCCATCATTTAGAGCAAGGGCCTCATCACCACAAATGGTTCCTAAAAATGTCTTGTAGAGTCTATGGAGAGGCTTGTGATGGAATATGGAAGCCTTGTTTTATAGGAGGGCCCTTTACCCTGGTAAATGAACACAGGTAAATATTACCCGGAAGAGGTTAATAAAACTGTAAGCACCACACACATTACACAAATCCATTATTATGTTTCACCTAATATTTACTTTGCAAGGTTCAGCGATTTCCAAATATATTCTGCCAGATTCATTCTGGAGTCAACACAATTCCTCATTACTAAACTTGCGATTTGAGAGCTGTGAAATTTTTCACGCTGGGAATTACTTCACTTGCATTGGATGGGATGGGGAAGGAATTTCCTGATACCGTTGCCCAGATTTGTACAAAATCCAAAGGCAATGGTCTCGGGGGGGGTCATTAGGCACTTAAACCGGTACCTATTGTAAGAACTATGGCTGTGTTTAAATAGAAGTAGTTAGAGGGGGAATGATGTTTCTTTGAAAACTTTTGTCACAACAGTAAGTAAATTCAGAGATAAAGACAGCAAAAGCTTAGCTCGGCCCTGTTTCTTACCACCCCGAGGCTCTCTACCTTATAGTAGGTTGGCTCTTTACATTTGGAGCAATGAATGGATCTTAAAGCAGGGTGTCAGGCTAGGCCTTTATACCACCTGCCCAAACCAACATTAGTAAGGCTTTACTAAGCCAAATGAGCCCCTTGTGTAATATTTAGAGCACAGCAAGCACCTCAAATGCTTCCTGAACATTAATTTGCAGGCTGAATATAGAATACTAACCACAACCAACTAAATTCCATAAAAAAAGGTTGTGTGGTCATAGCTTAAACGATGGATATGAAAGCCTAAGATTAGTAAAGGTAGAGCTTTATGGGAAAACTGGGATTCCCTCTCTGCCATCCATTAGTCCGTTGATATTGGTCAGTAGGTAGGTGCAGGTCACCCTCGCTGCTTCAGGTGTGGTGGTAATTGGTGAAGCCTAGCTATGAAATCTGGGAAGACCAGGTGGTGTATAATGGAGTTTGTGTTCAGTTTTAGTTTAACTTTTTCCCTCCAATGTGAATAGGTTTGACAATGCTAAATCCTGACCAACCAGTTAAGCCCCCTCCCATCTAATAACATTGAGACCTTTTGTTGGAGTATAGACATTTCCTTTTTATTAGGCTGGAATCCGTCTTTCATGTAATTAAGTCTATCTCAGGAAACCATCCTCCAGCCCAGCCGCTTGCTTACCATAGCTGGCTGCTGTGGAGGTGGAAACATAATGGACTTTCCTTTGTGCGGCTGTGGAAGATCACTGAAGAGATACGGCAGCATAAAATGTACTTTTATTTTACACAAATTATCCACAAGCTGGAAGAGTAATATTTCCGGATTGGTGTTAGGGTGGAAACGCGGATTTTATCATCTTTGGAGTCACTGGCCATTTTAGTTTATTCTCACTAGCCTGTTCTTCCCTCTGCTTTTGATTTTTGGTCTCCATACCCGGCGTGTACGTCGGCACAGCTTGTCCTTCGATGCTTAACAACTTCAGCTCCAATGGGCCCAGATGGAGGTACTCCTGCAACACAAAACTGTTTTCAGAGCTCCACAAAAACTGATCAGTTTTTTTTTTATAACCTTTTCCTGGTCATTTGAGCTTGGACACTCGCAATGTTAGATTAAATTCACAATATTAGAATACATAAAGCAATTCTTGTTTTTATATGGTTTACTGGTTTACTAAATTTTAAACTGACAAAAGAACAAAAATGTAAAAAACACATATATATTTATATATCATGTATTGTGTGTCATTGTTTAGTACTATAATTGTACAAGACAAATACAGTTTTAAAACAGAGGCACACTGCATCTACAACCTGCAGGGGCCCCTGTAAGCTGATCATGAACTATTCATCCTTTGATCCTCAATGATTGCAAACAAAGCTTCACTAAAACACAATATTATAGGAGTGCTTTATTATCATATCAGTGCTCAACCCAGAATTTTTTTTTAAGCCGGGTGGGAAGAAATTCCAGGTGGGTGGTATTGTATTGTGACTGTATTGTATTGTGACCCAACTCATCAGTAACCACGCAAAAACAGCCAGGCGGTTGCTGAAACATTTTGGGTGGTGCACCCAGCTAAAAGGGGCCGGGGAGAACACTGCATAATATTAAGTTTATTTGTAGACATCACCCATACAGCAGTATAGTGCACAGTGCAGTTCTATGGAGGTTCTGCTTACTTTGAAATCCTTTGCATCCTCATGCAAATGTTTTAGATCTAGAGAAAGCGCAGAATCTCGGTCCTCGGGGGTGGGCAGATGTCTGTTTTCTCCTACAAGATGAAAAGTTATGATGAACACATTTATTTACACCCTAGCAGCCACAACAGCTATGAAATTAAAACTATTATGTTCCTTTGGAGGCAACAAACTGCAAACTGTTCACTCAGCTGGACTAGACAATCTATCAGTAGGGAGCCACTGGCCCTGTAAAGTCCTCTTTGCCCTCCCCATTTCTAGGGAAGCACTACTAAAATATCCTTTCGTAGGAGAAATAAAGGGACTCATTGTAGACGCTTCTCTACTGAGAGCTTTAGAAAATAAGTTGTAGGCCGGTCACTGAACCTATCACAAGACCCTCTAGTAGGCTAACGTTCATTAGGGCCCCTAAAGTTGGAGACTGGCATCACTCAACAAAAAAACAAGCATAGGTCTATCAAAATATACAAAAATTTAAAAATAAAACAATTTAAATGCGTTTAAAGATTCAAGTTCCTTCATAAATGTCTGTGAATGTTCTCATTTATCCCGGTCATTGTATAACTAGTAGTAGTTAGTCTCATTCAACTGGACTTTTCGACATGTTTTGCAACTTGTCCAAGCCACTTCTCCAGCTCTCAAGTTTTTAGCTAGGTTCTGACACTATAGGACAAATACAAAGCAAGTTATTTTTCGTCTAGATTCTCACTGTTTTGTATGTTCATGCAAGTGTGAAAGGCACATATAATTTTATTAAAAATACATGAATTGTACCTGCAGCAGGGAAAATGGGATTTCTGATTTTGTGTAGGGGTTGGATAGCTCTTTTTATTTTCCTGTCCACACAAATACACATTTTGTCCCTGGCAGTCAGTTTAAAAATAATATATTGCCAGCATTTCAGTGAGTTCCTAAGTTCCTGTGTACTTCGCCTGTTTTACACCAGAATCTAATGTATCTCCCTGATGAAGTTCTACGCATTACACTACACAGCTACATTACAGATCTTCTGTATAAAGATGAGCTAAAAGGGAAAGTGTTCTGTAGCTCAAATTGTCTCTGTGAGCCACCAATGTCAAGGTACTTTATGCATATGACAAACCTTCACCATCAGAGGTTGTGTCCTCTTCTGGTGGATCCAGGCCAACCATCTGCGTTAGGAAGACATTCCTGGAAGAGAAGGAGAAGGGATTAGAAGACGCTGTGCTATGAGATCTCATTCCATTCAGAAATAACTATATCTGGATTGCCAACAATATATAAATCATTTCCTTACTATATGATGATTTCAAATTTCTAGACCAATGTGCAGTGCAAAAGGCAGCAGTATGGACACATGAACCTTATTTTATAGAAGAGCCCAAAAATGAGGAGGGAAATGGCAAATGATTCCAGGATCATACAAATACACACACATTCACAATGCATATACACCCGGCCGTCCATATAATCTAAAAGAAAACCTCATTTATAAATCAGACCAGGCTGCCATTATTCTGTGGCCCATTCGGACAGCCATGTGCCCATTACAAGCACCCTTAGCAGTGGGCAGAGGTCAGTGTGGGCCTGCCCTGCAACTACAAAGCCCCAACCTCAACATGCTGCAATGCACTTTGTGTTCTGACATCTTTTTTCACAACCATTTTTTATTTGTCACTCTTCTGTGTAAAAGTTTGTAGAATGTGGAGCATATAAGTGTCTGCTGCCATGGGCTCCAGTTGCCATTTTTGGGGGAGCTGGTTTTCTCAGAGTGTCAGAGATCTCATACTTACTGCGATGGAAGGACCAGTTTAGGACCAGGGATGCTTGCTGCCCAACAAGTTCACCCTTGATATAAGTCCACTTACTACTGATACCAGGTAGAGGACTGGGGGTTCCATCGAAAGTTTTGCTGAAGTTCATGCTTATTTAAAGTTATGTTCTACCCAGTCATCTAACAAAACTTAATTTTACCTCGTCACTTAGATCTGTACACCGGCCCATTTTTCCATATATATAATTTATGTTAGGAGGGCAGGATGTTGGCATTCTTTAATTAAAGTATCATAGGTCTTCTGAGAAACCGAGCAGCCCGTGTCCTGCCCTATAGAAACAAAGATGTAGTCGTAGTCCACCCAGAAGAGTATTTCATTTCATGCCATTGAACCGATACAACAGCAATTTGATTTTCCCTCAGCATTGGCTAAAAGTTCCCTTCACAGATGTTTGAGCCAGTGCTGGAGAAGCTTCTCTGTGCGGGGATCCCCACATTCCTCCAAGGGGTTAATCCCTGCTGCACTCCTCTCATTTATTACCCCGCATGTGCATTAGGAGCGTACCTGGATATTTTTAGATCCTGAAGCCGGCAATTGAAAAGATGACTTATTAATTGCAAATTTTCTTGCTCAGTCTTATAAACATTCGCTTCCAGATCCTGAATGTCTTTACTGTAAATTGCAACCTGGAGAGGACGAGAAATGTGAATAAAAAAACCTTTGAATACGCAGAGCCGAAACTGAAAGCCTTTTAAGGAGAACGGGTTTTTATGGTGGCTGAAGATTCCGGTCAAAACAGCTAAATACACAAATGAAATACATATATGGGGGGTGTTTTACATGTCATAGGATTTATATTTCTGTATATTTGGACTGGAGATTTACCTTCCCACACATAGCACAGTCATCCAGACCTGACTCTTCTCTGATACAGATAAGCAACACAACTTGGTCACCTCCCCACCCCGGCTTATAAATGGACAGTAAGGGAGCAGCAATGTACTAATAAGGCCACCTGTCTGCTCTCTTCTCCGGTCAGCATGCTACTTATCAGCAGAAGATAACTGCTTGGCCTGGTGCCTTCATATTAAACATACATTATAAGCTAAAAGGACATACATTGAGCACCCGACTAGTGGCTGCTCCACAACTGTTGGAGGCTCATGTGTTGCAAGCCATAGACTGGCTTATTACCCAGATTTTCATACAGCCAACCCCTAGTTACCTCTTTCTTCATCCACTCATTCTCTTGGATTTCTTTCTGGCTTTCTAAATCGATATGCTTCACTGCATCCTAAGGAATTAATGAAGAAATTATCAGTTTTATGTTCTGTTCTCTGATTAAGATCCCTTAAGAGGAGTCAGATGTGTAAATCCTGGTGTCTGTAGGGTTCATGGCTATGATCAGCAAGGTCTAACACAGAATAGCCCCTGTTGCAGCCTTTCACATTGTGATTTGTACAAGTTACAGTCTGATTCCTTGGCAGAGGAAAAGCTTCCCCATCTGCAGAAGTTGTGGCATCATATGCCTAGGCAAAATCTCCTGGCTGGAGCCTGAGGATGACTTTATAATAATAAAAGGTGAACTTTTTTAATATAGAGCATGTATTTTGTCAAGGGATTTATTCATGCAGACAAAGCTGCTAAGGAGGTTACCTATCAGTTATGTATCATGTTTAGTTGGATGCCAGTGATCAGTACCTTATAGCGGGAATTGGCAGGAAAAGTTAAGCTCAGCTCCTGCACACTAATATGTACGTTTTCTGTTTTCCCTACCTGTTGCTCTGTTTTTCTAATGCATGGTTGAATATTAACCATGTGTAAGCTCTATGATGAAGAAAACAAAGGATTAATGATCTTCTCCTCACCAAAATTAGTCATTTGAGTTCGGGTCTGGTGTTTGTCCAAGAACCCAAAAACTGCATTCTGGATGGTAGGGAGAAAAGATCATATACTCACACAAACTATACAACTAGTATACTATAGATCATGGGATAGAGATGACTTTGTACAGCTCAGACATGACAATAATGCTACCCTTCATGTTATTAGGTATTAAGGTATGCACAAGAAGCAAAAAGGGGAGAATGTAACAACTACAATGAAAAGCCATGTATACCAATGTGGCCATTTCTCTTGTCATATCCATCTTCCTCTCTGTTTCCTGTTCTATCTTTTCTTTTGTCATCTTTAGGTTTCTGTTGAAATGTTCTGGATGCAGAAGAGAAAAAAAAAATTGTAGAACACAGAGGTATTGCAAGTGATGGTTATATTGGCGAACTAGTTCCCAAAGCCAGGATTTACCCACCCCACTGCCTCACCATAGACACCCAGAAAACACCCCACCACCAGCCTGGCCCCTTTCCCAGGCCTGGATGAACCCAGTCTGCATAATAATGCAACAACAATGGTATACGGGTTTAATTCGAAGAACATAAGCAGAATGAGATTACTTGGTCCAGGCCAATAAGAAGATTGCCAGTTCTGGTAAAAAACTTGGGATAAGTATTCTTTTTTTTTCTTTAATAGGGATTGGGATACAAAGTAATGCCTGGTCTGATTCCATTCACACACATGAACAAGTAGACTGCCATATCGAGTATTTAGGTTCCTTTATCCATCAAGTGTGGGATTTCTTTCTGGGAGTCAGCAACCATGAATCACAATACATCTCCGACCCGTGTGGCTGTAGCTGTAGTACATCAGCTTTGAGAAGCTTGACCTTGGATGTGTGCACAGCCAATTGATGCTACTGAAACCATAATTGTTAAAGTCCCCAGCAAAGGAAATGTTTCAGTATGAATGTATAGCCAAACTGTTTTACAAAGGTGTACACAAGAGGTAAAACCTTTGCTATTAGGGAATTTTTTATTGATTTTATGATCCAGAAATACATCAGGAACTCTCTCAAAGTGAAGGACATTCCCCACGTATCTGTCCCAGGAACATCTGCTCCCTCCAGAAGATCTCCACGTATAACATATTAGGTAATTGACGCCTGATAGTCATGCTCTTACCGGGGCCAGAACATGTACAGCAGTCACCTGGCATCATTCATCAATCCGCCACGGCAGATCGGGAATGACCACTATGCATATCATTGCGGAGAGCACAGTGGGGTGTCACTCACTCATCCTCCCCTTCTCTTCTACATGGAACAGAACGCTTGTTTGTTCATGTTACTGGAAACGATAAGGATTGTTTCCAACAACAAAAATCCTATGTGTATACTTAGCCTTACCTCTTGTTCTTGTGGGCACAACTCTAAAATCTGGGGTTTCCCAGCTTTTGTTTTGGTACAATTAAAGGGATTATTCTTCCCAAAAAGTGCATAGACAGTAATAAAAGTTTGACAGAAGATCCAACTTACTCTCTCTGAACCAAAAAAAGGTGTGCCTAGAGGTACATTTTTTACTCACCAATATCTGTATTATTAAGAAACAGCCAATGGAAGAATCTCCTAAATCTGACACTTCTGGGAGTGACGGAATCTTGTCGCCTGCTGTGTTGAGGTTCCTTTTATTGTCCCCAACATTACTAGAGTGGATAGGAGGAACCTCAGCACACCTGGACACCAATTATCTGACATTCACAGAAGGTTAAATTTAAAAGTTTCATCGAGCAGAAGCTTCCATATAACACAAGAACAATCTATGGTGCAGACGGCAGCAGAGGTAATTATAGAACTTTCTTTTAATATGAACTCATCTGGAACTGACCGTTTATTTCTGTGAAGTTCTGTGCCATATGCCCGATTTCCTCTTGCAAGAGATGAATCTGTTTGGCATGCTCTGGACTCCCCACGTTCTTATATTCCAGCCAATAATCCCTCTCAGTCTTTGCCAATGTAATCTGCTTCTCCAGGTGCGATATTTGGTTGCGGATCTCTGAAAAGCAAATATTGAAAAGAGGAAAAATATACAGAGACAAGCTTTACTTCCTTGTGGAGACACGTGCCTGAGCTGCCAGAGTGACCCCCGTGCAGACATTTCAGAACCAACAAACAAAAACAGTTCAAGCGATAATAGACGTTGTGTTTTTTGTAACACTGGGGATGGAAATGTCCACAGGAAAATGTCCTCAAATGGTTTCAGTTGAAAACAATTTTTTTCTACCTGATCATTAGCTTCTTTTCCAGTTACTTTACATGTCTGTACCTTTCAGTAACTTGTACCAGATCTCTGATTGGATAATTCCTAATTGGGGCCCTTCCAACAGTGTATGCAGGGAATATTTTTTCTTGATCCCTGTGACTTCTGTACAAGCAAAGAGGAATTTAGTCACCATGTTAGAGCACATGTTCAATGTTAGATGGATACTGACACAGTTAGATCATGGTTGCCTGCAGTGAGGAGAGATTGTCTCCTTGACCTCCATATAAATTAGCCTTACCAGCGCTTTCTATAGTGTATCTATAGGCACAGCAAGTTATGTGACTGCTAAGGGGCCACGGACCAAAGGGTCTGTTTACACAGTGATTTATTCTTGTAGGAACAGCCTTCGGCACATTCGTTTTTATAAAATGAAAAAATATAATATCTGAGAACCTCTATACTATTGCAATGAAAAAAAAGTTTGTTTTCTGTATCACCAGATTACCATACCTATATAATTTATGTTAAATTGGCCAGTTATAATCTCCTGTGTGACAGGGTAACAATGCAGTAACGCAGTTACATAGTTACAGAGTTAGGTTGAAAAAGACATAAATTCATCAAGTTCAACCACTAAGGAAAGAAACATATCCCAGATATAAAACTCTATGGACATAGTTGAAAAAAACCCTGGTACGATTTGCTCCAACAGAGAAAAAAAATCCTTCCTGATTCCCTCAGATGTTCCCTGGATCAGCAGTCTCTGCAGTTAGAAGGGAGATCAAAAGCATTGCAAATCTGTAACAGGGTGTACGTGAGCAAGGAACTTCATGGTCAGATCACCAGGTATTATTTAAAGCAGAACTAAAATTCTCCTTTTAAGAATCCCCAATCAGACAGGTCTTTATTGCAGCGATATCCCTTTTGCAATAATCCCCCCTATCTGCCTAATTGCTGTAGGTATGTTGCAAAAAGTTGGGCTGGCAAACACGCAACATCAGCTTTGGTGTCCAGGATGCCTGGCTTCTCCTACACATACCAGGAATGAATGAACGCCTGTACACCTGCGCGGCCATACATAATGGGTAAAAGTAGTTTGCAGGAAGAGAAGAAAGAAGAAGAAGGCAACACCCTATACAGGAATGGGGACAGGTGAGTAATAGGGCATTTGTTTCCCTATCTAAACCCACCACTAAACCTGGCAAATTCTAACAGCAATCAGGTTAATACGTGAACACAGACTGTACAGAAGCAAAGTGGTGGACAGAATATTTGTATCAAGGGCCAATCAGCTTGCACATTCATTTCTTCCAATCTCTAAATTGAGCCACAATGAAATGTGACCTTGTAACACCCAAAGCAGAATGAACAATAGGTGCCAGACTACATTCTCACCATTCTTGTATTACAATAGAAACCACATGTCTGCAGAAGAAATCAGGAATCAGAAGCAATTCATGGGATGTAGGTGATGAGAAATTGTCTGACCACAATCTGCCAACAGGAAGCTAAAAAGGAATGTGAGGTCAGATAGCTCAACTATATACTGAGCCTGATTTATTAAAGCTCTCCAAGACTGGAGACGATAGACTATCATGGGAGAACATGGCTGATCCAGCAAACCTGAATTAGATTTCTATTAATATATTATTATTAATATTATTATAACAAATAGGATTTATATAGCGTCAACATATTACGCAGCGCTGTATATTAAATAGGGATTTCTTAAAAACCATTTGCTAATAACTGACAAATATTTTCAATCCTGGACCAGATCCATTCCAAGTTTGCTGGATAACACAGGTTCTCCTATGATAGTCTGTCTTCTCCAGTATTAGAGAACTTTAATAAAACAGATACAGTAAGGTATTGAATTTGTGAGGTTCAAAGGTAATACTTAACATTTTCACTAATACCATAATTATTTTTTAAGAATTTGCTTTGTAGTATTTTGGGTTTAGTTGGTCTTTATTGGAACCTAAAAACCTATACATGGAACCTTGAAAAATATAAAAAATGGCATCCCATAAAATGAGATTTTAGTGATTATGTTGACATCTATATTCAATGTGCAGTTCACTAATCATAGGAAACTCTGCTGCTTCCATCCATCATATTTATACCTTGTTTTATTAAAAGACTATTATTTCCTTTGAAACCTGCCAAGATTACAGTCTCTCATTCAACTCCCTCATCTCAGCTGCTATATTAAGTAAAATTCCTGGTTGAGTCTCACTTCTTGCATTTAATTGCTCCTGAACTAACAGACTTGCAGCAAGAAGAAGGAACAGGGGAGGTGTGGGGCTCTGGGGAGATAAATGTTAAGTATTAGAGATATGCTGTGCTGAGAGAAAAGACAAATATAAAAATAACTTTATTCCCATGCTAATATCAATGGAAACACTGCAGAGGAGAGAGGAGACTGCAGAGTGATGCTGTCATGAATTCTGAACATTTCCGACAGCAGACAGGAATAAATTTGAAACGAATTCCTAGAAATATTTAAGGGGCCTTTACACCAAAAACCGATAAATCAGCTATATGGGTAGAGTCTGACCTTACTTCTTATATCCCATGGAGATGCCATGGGTAGTATCTTCCTATTGATTTTGATTTAATTAATTAGATTGTGCTGCTGTGTCTTGTAGCCATGTAGGAGCTGGCAGGTGATATACCTGTGATATACACATGGCAGGGAACGCAGACATCCAACTCACCTGGAAGTCACTTCTGGAGACTGTAATTGTTCATTGAGTGAAATGAGAACTTACGTATTAAATACTTTGTCAGGCGGCTTTTTAAAGACAGAGACAGTTTAGAGCTAACTTCCGGGAAGATATAAAACACCAATGAATGCAGCTCTGTATACATTGATACACCTTTTTTTAATTCCAAATGAATGAAATAAATTCAAGGTGCATCAAAATAAAGTGTGTGCAAAGTTACTGCAATGCATGTTGACGCATTTAATGTGCATGCGTTTTTTTTTTTTTACATTTTGGTTTATTGGAGATTATAGCATCCACGCAAAGAATAAGGATACTCCTCTGCAACATGCTTTACAAAGATAATGAACCGATTGATGACTGATACCTGGAATGCTGATATAAATAGAGAAATTGAGAGTCAGCCTCTTGCAGTTTTGGGGACAGCAGAGCAAAACTGGGTGAGGGAGCAGAAGTGCCAAACATTTATGCCGTAACGAAAAAGGATAGAAGACCAGCAACCCCCCCCCCAGCCAGACAAAACTGTCTTGTGGCAGAACTCCGTAATTCTCAGATTTGGATGGAAAGAAATACAAATCCTTTGACAGGTACAATGACCCCCCTATGTATTTTATATGAGTATATAGCTGTTTATCTAGAGTTTAGCTTTAATTCAGGTTATGTAGTGTTGGTTTATGTAATGTTTTTCAAATTAGGAACCAAATCAGATCCTCATCTCTGAGGGACAGTTTTTTCTTTCTTGCTGGATTGCTGGACAGAATTATCTTAGTTAATGACTAGTTTTACCTCCTAGACTGTAAGCTCTTCTGGGCAGGGTCCTCTCCTCCTCCTGTGTCACTGTCTGTATCTTTCTGTCATTTGCAACCCTGGCGCTCTGTAATATGTTGGTGCTATATAAATCCTGTGTATTATTAATAATAATAATAATAATAATAATAATAATAATACCAGGAACCTTATAGGGACATCTTCATCTGCCAATAGGTTTTACGACTACAAGCCACAAAGATTTAAAGGGCACAAAATTGTCCACCTCAGGGGTGAGCAGGGGTAGGGGCATAGGAGGCATTTGCTCTTTAGACTTGTATTTTTTTTATTTGGCCTTGTCTGCTTCCCACAGCCCCTTGAAATCACTGTATCTTTCTTACCCAAACTCTCTCCTTCAGGACTGAGCATAGAGCAAAGGGTGAGGATGCAATTTGCTGCATCAACCATACTAAGCCCTACATCCCAAACAGAAAAATGGAAAGTGTGAGGGATTTTAAAGGGTCAACAGAAGGTGAGGGGACAGTGTGAGGTTCTGTCCTTTGTTGAAGATCCTGCTCCCCTGATTACCAGGGACTAAAGGGAGAAGAAAAAAAAGCTCCCTCTGTGTTGTGACATATCTGTCACTCATTTATGTACCAATTACTACCTGTCACTCATTTATGTACCACTTACTACCTGTCACTCGTCTGCCTCCCACTAATGTACCCGCCACTTGTCTACCTGTCACTGGAATCTGCCTATCACTTGAACCTGCCAGTTACTCGAACCTGCTTGTCACCTAATTTGCTTTTTACTAGAAAATGCGTGCCCCTGGGGTACAAGTTAGTGGGGAATCTGCCCGTCAATGGAATATCATTATTTGTGTGTCTTTGATATCTGTGTGTCATTAGTAAAAACTGCATATCACCAATATAGGATTGTTGTTAATATAATTGGCATATTATTACTTTTTCTATGTTGTTAGAATTATATTCATACAATTGATATTTGCTCATGGTTGGCACGTTCTGACTGTCATTGATATATGCCTGTTTTTGGTAATATCTGGATGTCCATTGTTATTGGCTTGTTGATGGTAATATCTGCATGTCAATGGAAATTGCTTATTTCTGCATGACGGTAAAAATTGCTTGTCACTGTCAAAGATAAAAGCCTGCTGGTGATTGGAGCACATGCAGCATAACCACAGTAGTCACATAACCCCAGGCACATAGAAGTTCCCCTCAGTCAGTGACATTCCCTCAAGGTCTGTTGGGAACAGGGTTCCAGACTCCTAATGTTAGTAGCAGAACACTACAGAACAAAGAACATATTACATGAGGCAATGCAAAATATGGCACACACTATAAAGAGATCTGGAAGGATGAGATAATTTTGGTTGCCTTTAAAGCTGGAAAACAGTATGGGGGCAGAGGGAGACTCTATATTTATAGCTTGTAGCCTTGTCCATTTTTTGCCACATTCACTATCAGTCCTCTATTCCACATATCCAACTAAGGAAACTTGGTTGTCATTGCATGCCCAAACCAGATTGTCAAATTGCTGCTTTGCTCCAGCTACCCACCCAGTGCCATATGGCAACAGTGCAAACATAACTGTCACATGGCATTATTGTCATTTCTAATATAACAAATAAAACAATACACATATTTTGTGGATTTATTTTCTGTACCTTCAAGCAAATTCTCCTTCTCGCGAATAAACTCCCATTTCTCTTTCATCAACTCGTCTACTTGTTCCCGATTGACGATCTCTTTCTTAGCCAATTCTCTTTCCTGGGCTTTGGCGTCACCCAACAGTTCCTTGACGTGTCCCGTCTGTTCGGTCCTAAGACGTTCATTCTGGATGGGAAACCAGAATTGAGGTTATTAGGATGGATTGGACAGATTACCAAAGCAAACGACGAGTGAGTTCAACAAACCACATAGAACAGATCTCATTTACAGAAATATCTTAAAGGTAACCTGTCTAAGGCTGCATATGCATGTCAAATTATTGTTGCCCAAGATAATCATGCTCATGAAAATTTGACATGTGTATAGTGGTCCCCTAACATTGATCACTGATCAATCCTGACTGAACAATGACGATCGTAAACAACCGCTGTGCCCTCCACCCCTCCCCTCTTCAAAGAACAGAATGGGTGCTGTGTGTACAGGACAATTTCATTTTTCTGTCCATGGAAACATAAAAGATCAATTCCAGCAACAGAACTTGGTTGTGTGTACACAGCCCAAGGTGTAATCACCAATACTGGCTCAGCGATTAGAACTCTGACCTTTGCAGCACTAGGTCGCAGGTTCGAATCTCAGCCAGGACACTATCTGCATGGAGTTTGCAAGTTCTACCCGTGTCTGCATGGGTTTCCTCCGGGTACTCTGGTTTCCTCCCACATCCCAAAACAAGGTTAATTGGTTTCCCCCAAAAATTGTTTTTAGACTGTGATAATGACATATTACTACGGTAGGACATTAGATTGTGAGCTTCTTTGAGGGACAGCTAGTGACATGACTATATGGACTTTGTACAGTACTGCATAATATGTCGGCGCTATATAAATACTGGCTAATAATAATAAAGATCACCATGTGTTCTGTTACATTACACCCATGCATACCCTTTCCTTGTATCTTGTATTCTTCTCTTCTATTTGTTTCACCTCAGCCAAGAGTTCTTCAATCATTGCCTCCTTCATCTGAATTCTGCAGGAAGTTATATAATAAAGTAACAATAAGTTTCTTGTTCACTTGAATGGAAAATATTATTTTAACCATTTAACACTTCCGCTACAATATATTCATATCACCTGAAACTTCATTTAAAACAATATGATGTAAATAAAAAAAAAAAACAAAAAAAAAAAACAGTGACACTTATTAAATGGTCACTGCTGCTTGTGGTATTCATTCATTAAACCTTTACCTATAAAGTTACACTAAGAAATTATTTTGACTTTTTTTTTTTACAAAAAAGTAGCAACTTTTTATTTTTATTTTAATAAAATGTATTCTTGTTTAAAATCTTAATAACACTTAGTCAAACTTTTTCCTCC
Organism: Pyxicephalus adspersus; assembly: GCF_032062135.1. Lineage (NCBI taxonomy): Eukaryota > Metazoa > Chordata > Amphibia > Anura > Pyxicephalidae > Pyxicephalus > Pyxicephalus adspersus. The sequence goes on along the minus strand of NC_092858.1, from coordinate 10,545,140 downwards.
ATTTCTGTCCTTATTTTTCATTTGAGTGGTTTTTAATGTCTATGTTTAATTACTAATAATATATTTTTTTTATGAAAAATGTGCAAAACTAATTACCCCCTTAGCAGTATTCCCCAGTGTGGCTTGGGGTAAAAAAAAAAAGCATGCAAAAAGTTGTAACCCTAAACCACACTCGGGGTAGCTAAAAACAATAAAACACGCACACTTACCTGGTCCCATCAGCCTCCCCCGGCATTCTGCCCGACGGATCTCATCCTCGGGCCGCGTCCTCTTCTTCGGATCTTCAGCCGGCGAGTGGACTGATGTTCCCCGGGGTTTCCCGGTGACGTCGATGCAT
>NC_092858.1:10539192-10544236 GCF_032062135.1 Pyxicephalus adspersus | reverse complement strand
GCATTCACAAAGTTGGCTTTGGTTGCCAAAATCCGCATCCTGGTTTCTCCTGCATGTGCTGGAAATAAATGAACTCCCATGCGCCTGCATGGGGATTATTTTATCCCAGCTTGGGCAATCGAGATGGCTATGGTCCTCTACTGGAAAAGAAGATAGAGAAATATGATGGTGTCCTGTGAGAGAATGGGGGCAAGTGACTAATGTGGGTTAAGTTCTGTTCTAACATGTCAAATTAACGAATAAAATACAGAAAATGAACCTTTTATTATTGATATAGGTACCACAATCTGTCACACAACTTCTGAGAAGAGGTAGGAGGACTTTCACCAGTAACTAGAAGGAGGTTTATGGCACATACAGTCACAAGCGGAATATTTATTTCAATCTCTAAGCTTTTATTGTTGACCACAAATGCTCTCTGATTAATCAGAGGAAATGTTCTTAATGGGAAGAATAGACGGAAATGACTTACATGTTCAAACAAGCCATGCTTATAAAAGTGACGTCTAAGATTATAAATGCACAATACACATTTTGTGTCCATGTTAGGAGCGCATTGATCAACATTTACAGCATCACTTCCTTGTTTCCTGATGGATGGTTTTGTAATAGGTCACTCATTGTTACATGAACAAACCCGCTACCTGCCCACCTTCATCACTTGCTGGATTTTTATGGGTTTTGTATTTGCTGTCATGGTAAAAGCAAAAATGAACAAACATAATTATAACCAGAATGGTACCTGAGATTTATTAGATGACCATTAGATCATCTAATAAATCTCAGGACATCCTAATCAATGTTTGATTGATATATATTTGATTGGAATGGGCATTTTTTTTTTACATTGATCTAACAACCACCAGTCAATGGGAGTGTTTCCCAACATTTACTATGGGTGTCAGTCATTGTGGCTCAGTGGTTAGCACTCTGGCCTTTGCAGCGCTGGCCCCCCAGGTTCGAATCTCGGCCAGGACACTATCTGCATGGAGTTTGCAGGTCCTTCCTGTGTTTGCGTGGGTTTACTCCAGGTACTCCAGTTTCCTCCCACATTCCAAAAACATGCAGCTAGGTAATTGACTTCCCCTAAAAATTGACGTTAGACTGTATTCAAGGAAATATGACCAAGGAAGAAACGTTAGATTGGAAGCTCTTTTGACAGACAGTCAGCGACATAACTATGGACTTTGTACAGCGCTGTGTAATATGTTGGTGCTATATAAATACTGTGTAATAATAATATTTACAATAACAACACAGCGCTTCTGGTTGTGAATGTAATTCAGTGTTTCTCAACCTTTTTTTTTAGATGGGAAAACCTTGAAATAATTTTCAGGTCTTCAGGGAACCCTTACTATATCCACAGCTCACAGTATATTAGTGTGGTGGTCAGTGGGAAGAATTCCTCTTACATTGCTGGCATTGGGAAGAATGTCACCTTTACAGATAGCCAAAAAGTCTATTGGTGTCTGTTCAACCGACCCTAAAGGTTAAAACTGCTCATTGCTCAAAGAACCCCTAGCAATCTCTGGAGGAACTTTGGTTGGGAAACATTGGTGTGTTCCGGGACAACTAAAAAGTGTGAATTTACCTGGCACACCAGGAACAAAAACTTAAAGTTCCATTCGCTAAACATTCACTCCTACAGGATCTTGCCTACTCCTTTCCTCCATAGTTCCTGCTCCCCCAGGGGTTCTATAGATCACTTTTACAGAATAGTGATAAAAGAAACATGCTGCTGCTTTAACACTTTAAATGCCATGATGTGTGGTACACATCATAGCCAACAAAAGTGTAAAATGCATCTGATGCCCAGGTACCCCCTGTGTCCTGTTAATGGTCACCCCTGGCAGAATACTCACTGATAGGCCAGGAGAGCTTCAGCAAACGTCATTTTGTCTTCTTGAGATGTTTTACTTCCTTTCTTTTTCTTTCCTCCCTTCTTTCCTTTCTTCTCGCTCTTTCCGCTCTTCCCCATGTCAGAGGATACCTGAATAGAGAAGGATGATAAAACAGTAAAAATATTTCCTTTTCCATGTGCCATGTTCTCAAATATGGAAATGTAAAGCCCCACTGAACTTTAAGCCTAAATCTGTAAAACACATTCCAGGTGCAAAAAACAAAAACGGAGGAAAGTCACAGCCCAGACAGAAAATCTGACCCCTGCCTGCATGCTACAGCTGATTTTTGCACTCTGGGTGGAAGCTGTGGTTTCTCTGTCCCTTTATAGTCAGACTTATGGCACTACAATCAGAAAATCTCATATTCCCTTATGAGATCCTTAGCTTAGCAGGGGGCATGTAAGATTTCTGCATTGTTTTCCCACAGGCACAGGCCCTTACAAAGGAGTTAGTGCACCCCCTATTGGCCATCTGTATATTAAGCGGTACAGTCAGCCCTTGTCCCTAGAGCACCAATCAGACCAACGAGCTATAGTTTCCATATTAAAGTGCATTGCCAGTGCTCTGCTTATGATTTGCTGTGAGAGGAGCTGTAAAGCACAATCACCATATGAACAGGAATCATAAGGGTCCAAACTACGGCCCAATAGGGATGTTTCTCCAGCCCTTTCGCTCTCTTCGCTCCTCCAATGACCTACTACTAATGACTTCCTCACTCATAACCTCATCACACTCACGGCTCCAAGACTTTTCTAGAGCTGCCCCGACTCTCTGAAATGGTCTTCCTCGTCCTATTCGGCTTGTTTCTACTTTCTGCTCATTTAGAGGAGCAATCAAAACCCAATTCTTCAACATCACCTACCCGTCTTCTTCTGTCTCCTAAACCCTCACTACTCACCCACCACTACATATCTCTCCTCCTAACGTGTGTTACTTCCCCACCTCCTAGATTGTAAGCTCCTGTGTCTGTATCTGTCATTTCCAACTTCTATTTAATGAACAATCTTGCGTAATATGTTGGTGCTATATAAATCTTGTTTATTATTATTTCTATTATTATTATTCTTCATTTTATTATTAATAATAATAATAATATTCATAATACGTATAATGCAGAGCAGTGGTATGACCCCTAAGTTAGTATATGACATTGGTAAATACATTTGTCTGCATCTACGTATCAAATAAAAAGTTGTAACCAGAAACAACCTTCATAAAAGTAATTGCAGCTAAAATGTTTTTTAGTGAACAGTTGGGGTGGAAGTATTTCACTGCTGACATCTACAAAGGGTGTCACAGGGACAGGAAATGAAGGAGAATCTCAGTCCAGTGGGGACATAATATAATAAGTGGATAGGATTCTCTCCAGGTTTTTACTGATGTCTGTGCACATTCTCTTCTCACTTCCTGTCTTTGTGACACCAGATGAAAGAAATAACGGACGGGTGTCACCTGGACCCTTCCTAACCTCCAAGGTAAAAAATAAAGTATTACATTTAAAAAATTTATCCCAACCCAAAACTGTTATCGCAGATTAGAAATTGCTGGAGAGTTAAAGCAGAAAAATGAAATGAGAATTTTCTGCTTAACTTCCAGGTTAAATCCAAGGAATGACGGTGACCTTACAGGAACATTTGCAGCATAAAAAATAAAGCATTTCCTGGCAGAATTTTTCTATTTTTCATTTTCCATCTATTTACAGATATTTAGCTTCAGCTTTACAACCACACAAGTACAAATTGACGTTCTGTCCTTTCCTGCTTTTCCATCGAGTTCTCCATCGTTCTTTCCATGTGTATATGGATCAGGGAACCTTCCGCTATCCTACCAGGAACAAGCAAGGCGGGAGGAAGATTTCCCGGTCATTAGAGGTCATTTCATCCAAAAATGAATGTTTGCTGTATTGGTGAGATGGAGATTTCCATTTAAATGAAGGCCACTGAAATCCTCGGCTTCTGATTGGCTGTGGTGTCTCACTTTTATATACACAGGTAGTCCCCGGGTTACATACAAGATAGAGACTGTAGGTTTGATCTTAAGTTGAATTTGTATGTAAGTCGGAACATGTACATTATTTTAATAAATGCAATTAGGACAGATGTTTGTCTCAACATATTATTAGGCAGCGTGGTGTCAGTTACTGTATAAAATCCTCACTGTGAGCTAATCACAAACAAAGCAAAAAATAAAAAAATCTTTATGGAGCCTAGACATTCAGTAACTTCTGGAGCAAGCTGTGCTTTGATTTGCAAAAAGAAAAACTGCAGAGTTTGTCTTGGTCATTAAAGAGTTACAAAAGACTGAAGAAAGAGCTCAACCCCCTAAGATCACCCACAACCTCAGCTGTGTTTAGCTAAAAGGTTTTTTCTGAAAGTCATGCAAACCGCCCCCCTCCCTCCATCATTCCTCCGTCCTGCACAGGAGCAAGCAGGGAAGCCCCGTTCGTATCTAGGAGTCGTCTGTATGTCAGATGTCCTTAACCCGGGGACTACCTGTATATAGTTCAGTTAGCGATAACAGGGGTGGAGCCTACACTATGTCATTAGTCACATGTCCAACACAACGTAAGCGGGCCTGATTTATTAATGTTCTCCTAGAGAAGATACATTATCAAAAGGGAACCTGGGTAATACAGCAAACCTGGAATAGTTCTAGTCCAGGATTGGAAACATTTGCCAAATAGCAAAAGATTTTTGTGAAATCCATTCCAGGTTTGCTGGATCACCCAGGTCTTAAGTTCCGGAGACCTTTAATAAATAAGGACCAATGGAAGGGCAATTCTGCAATCGTACTGCACTGCAATTATTGACACCAAGGCTGGTTTTAGCTGGACAGTTAACCAGGGCCCTTATTTGCAGAATGGCGGGGTAGGCAGGAAGCTGTGCATTTGGGGCCCCCACTTCATATTTGCTCAGAGCCCCATTTTTCTAAACCTGCCCTTGTTTGTAACAAATACACCTATAGTTTCATGTACCTATCTATTAGGTTGCCCCCAAGGTCTGCCAATGCCCCTGCTGGATCTGAAATGCAGGGCCCATGGAAGGCTGCTCTCCAGCCGCTTTGTCTCTTCTTCGGCAAAGAAATTTCATTCATCTCCATGGAAAGAGTCTGTATTATGAATCTTAAAGACAGATGACCTCCCC
>NC_092858.1:10532169-10538454 GCF_032062135.1 Pyxicephalus adspersus | reverse complement strand
ATAATCTGTGCCATCACAGAAGAGGGTGAGAAAAATGGTGGGGTGATGTATGGTTAGATGGAGGTCACATGATCTGATCCATGGCACAAAATAAAAGTCATGAACTTTGTGGGCCCTACAATTCCTGCATATGAAGGGGGTGTCCACAGTGGTCACCTGATCTGACTTAGATGGCCATCTATAGAGGTAAAACCCCAACTGGGGACCATTATGTTTGCTAAAACATTGTGTACAATACACAATAGCCATGTGTTTTAATCATATATTACTATATCTGCCATTTGTGACCTTTGTAGCCACTTACGGTGTTGGTGGCACATCATCACTATGGACCATACCAATGCAATGTGTATTGGCCTGACCAGCTCAGGGTAGAAAGGATCAGGGTTGGAGCATCTGCCGGTTTCATCATTTAAGGAGATTCATCTCCAGACTGGAAGTGAGGAGAAATCTCTTCAACCTATACATACAAAAATGAAATCCCCCTAATAGGTTTTATATCTCCTTTAGCAGGGGTGAAGTTCATGACATTTCATGGATCAACAAACAAGAAGCAATAGAGCGACCAATAACATGGTACATAGCTGGTCAGCTGAGTCAAAATAGCCAATAACCTGAAGGAATAGATAAGCCAGCCCCCTTTATATAAAAGGGCAAGCTCGCAGCAGCCATATTGTCAGTGAGTGTTGGAGTTGGTAAAGGAGAGCTGCCAATTCTCAGAAGAGAAATGTAATATTTTTTATTTATTTGGCACATTTCCCCAATGCCAGTGCCCGGCTTCCTGTGCTTTGTGAAAATAGCTGTTTATTGGGTCTACTAATGGCCAAAATTCCACACCTTTCAATAGACTTCAATGGAAAGTTCGACAAAGTTTTGAGGTAACCAATCAGAACCTACATATTGCTATTGGCTAGAATATAAATTCTGCTGCAGAGTTGCTATTAGTTTTAGATAACATTTGTCACTTTTTAACAAGGACAAATGACAGAGGAAAGGATGAATTGGGTAATTCAGGACAATATTGACCCCACATGTCCTGTATGTGGGCTATGTACCCCGCCCCCACCTGTACCCCTGGCCCTCACCTGTACCCCACCCGCACCCCGCACTCACCTGTACCCCACAGATAAGAATAAGTCCAGTCTCCTGCGGCCCTGTCTTCTCACACAACAATCACCCGTCGCCATGGTTACTTCAAAGCTGCCGCTGGTTGGCTGGTTAGATCGTCTCAGTCCTGGAATCTGTGCGGTGCTCAGGCGCCATCTGGTGGACCAACTGCACATAACACAGAATATGCGCAAGGCTAAATGAGATAATTCATCACAAAAATGGAAGAATCGTTTACTGCTGAATACTTGATACTTACCTACATGATTAGCTTCATGTCTGAATGGTGCTGTCTTCCAACACTTAAAACGTACTTAAACTTAAAAATTTCACTTTACATAAAAGAGTAGACAACCCTTTTATGTTAATTAAGAATTCTGTTGTGCAACATCCTTTGAAAAAAAACAAACAAAAAAAAAGGTGCAGTGCCGCCCCTAATTCTTGACCACCTAGAATGGGAGCGCAAAGCCTCCCGAGATACCCACGTCTTGCATCCCGGGAGGTTCTTGGACGCTCCTTCTGCACATGCTCGAGCATCTCTGGCATGCGCAGATGGAGCCTTTTCGCGAACAGAAAAAACTTTCCTGATCTCACGTATGCGCAGTGAGATCGGCTAGATTTTTTACATCCTATGTCACCCGATCTCCCGCCTGAAGGACAGGAAGAAAAAGAGAGGATGGCAGAGCTGGGCTGGGCGAGCCAACCTAGGGACAGATGCCGCGACAACGCGGGACCCAATGCAGGAAACCCCCGGAGTGATCAAACTGCCCTTTGGGATTGAAGGTGTGTTTTTGGGCTGTTTTTAGTTTAGTTCTTCTTCAATCATCCAACACAGTTGCCTATAAAGGCAACAATGGGCCCCTGTGCAGAACAGACTTGAGGCCCCCCTGCTCAACTGATTGAGGGTCCTTGTGCAGCAGCACACTTTGCACCTCCTTATGTCCACCCCAATCTCACAAGTTTGGAACACAGAGTGCACTACCGACCTCTGCACTCTGTGTTCCATACTACTGACCTCCGCCCTCTGTGTTCCATACTACTGACCTTGGCACTCTGTGTTCCATACTACTGACCTCATTGGTATATTTTCCAAGATCATAGTTAGGGTTACCCTACACCTCAATACTTTCAGCATGTTCTGGATCTTGTGGATATATACAACAGGTGGATATATTATTCTGGGTTCATTCCATGGCCTGCAGCCCGGGAGGGTAACGTGTCACCATTTGGGGAAGAATGGCTCTTTTTATGAATTGGGATAAAATCCGGTTCTGTTTGGCAGCTCGTGGAGAACAGCTGAGCAGGAAGAGAAGAGCTCCATCCTCAGCTGGGGCCACCAACAAATATTTATTATGCTTTCATGTTGGTTGTGAAAGGCTGGCCAGTGGGCCGAGGTGTGAGCAGCCGGAAATGGGGCTTCTTATTGGGTGCCCACCGGAATACTAATGAGATTGTAATGGGGCCAATAATCTGTGCCATCACAGAAGAGGGTGAGAAAAATGGTGGGGTGATGTATGGTTAGATGGAGGTCACATGATCTGATCCATGGCACAAAATAAAAGTCATGAACTTTGTGGGCCCTACAATTCCTGCATATGAAGGGGGTGTCCACAGTGGTCACCTGATCTGACTTAGATGGCCATCTATAGAGGTAAAACCCCAACTGGGGACCATTATGTTTGCTAAAACATTGTGTACAATACACAATAGCCATGTGTTTTAATCATATATTACTATATCTGCCATTTGTGACCTTTGTAGCCACTTACGGTGTTGGTGGCACATCATCACTATGGACCATACCAATGCAATGTGTATTGGCCTGACCAGCTCAGGGTAGAAAGGATCAGGGTTGGAGCATCTGCCGGTTTCATCATTTAAGGAGATTCATCTCCAGACTGGAAGTGAGGAGAAATCTCTTCAACCTATACATACAAAAATGAAATCCCCCTAATAGGTTTTATATCTCCTTTAGCAGGGGTGAAGTTCATGACATTTCATGGATCAACAAACAAGAAGCAATAGAGCGACCAATAACATGGTACATAGCTGGTCAGCTGAGTCAAAATAGCCAATAACCTGAAGGAATAGATAAGCCAGCCCCCTTTATATAAAAGGGCAAGCTCGCAGCAGCCATATTGTCAGTGAGTGTTGGAGTTGGTAAAGGAGAGCTGCCAATTCTCAGAAGAGAAATGTAATATTTTTTATTTATTTGGCACATTTCCCCAATGCCAGTGCCCGGCTTCCTGTGCTTTGTGAAAATAGCTTGTTTATTGGGTCTACTAATGGCAAAAATTTCACACCTTTCATTAGACTTCAATGGAAAGTTCCACAAAGTTTTGAGGTAACCACTCAGAACCTACATATTGCTATTGGCTAGAATATAAATTCTGCTGCAGAGTTGCTATTAGTTTTAGACAACATTTGTCACTTTTTAACAAGGACAAATGACAGAGGAAAGGATGCGTTGGGGACAATATTGACCCAAATGTCCTGTATGTGGGCTGTGTACCCCGCCCCCACCTGCTCCCCGCACTCACCTGTACCCCACAGACAAGAATCAATCCAGTCTCCTGCGGCCCTGTCTTCTCACACAACAATCACCCGTCGCCATGGTTACTTCAAAGCTGCCGCTGGTTGGCTGGATAGATCGTCTCAGTCCTGCAATCTGTTCGGTGCTCAGGCGCCATCTGGTGGACCAACTGTACATAACACAGAATGTGCGCAAGGCGTACATGAGATAATTCATCACAAAAATGGAAGAATTGTTTACTGCTGAATACTTGATACTTACCTACATGATTAGCTTCATGTCTGAATTATGCTGTCTCCAACACTTAAAAGGTACCTAAACTTAGAAATTTCACTTTACATAAGAGAGTAGACAACCCTTTTATGTTAAGTAAGAATTCTGTTGTTTTTTTTAAGGGAAACATCCTTTTAACAAAAAAAAAAAAAAGGTGCAGCACCACCCCCTAATTCTTGGTCACCTAGAATGGGAGCGCAAAGCCTCCCGAGATACCTACGTCTCGCAACCCAGGAGATTCTTGGACGCTCCTTCTGCACATGCTCGAGCATCTCTGGCATGCGCAGATGGAGCCTTTTCACGTAAAGAAAAAATTTGCTGATCTCACGTTTTTTTCCACCCTACGTCACCCGATCTCGTGCCTGGGTCAGGAGACGTAGGATGAAGGACAGGAAGAAAAAGAGAGGATGGCGGCACTGGACGAGCCGACCCCGGGACAGATGCCGGGGCGATTCGGGACCTGATGCAGGACACCCTGTGGGATGGAAGGTGTGTTTTTTTGGGGTGTTTTCAGTTTAGTTCTTCTTTAATAATCCAACACAGTGGCCTATAAAGGCAACAATGGGCCCCTGTGCAGAACGGACTTGAGGCACCCCTGCTCAACTGATTGGGGGTCCTTGTGCAGCAGCACACTTTGCACCTCCTTATGTCCACCCCAATCTCACAAGTTTGACACTATATTGAGTGTGAAAGCCTGTGCACGCTGCTTCACCCTGCCACACTACTTTAATGTGGGCTGGTGGTAGTTCAATTCAGTGCAGAGAGGGCATTAGCATTCAAAATTTCCAGGAGTGTTTAATGTCTATGTACTCCGCTACAAAATGTGATTCCTCCTGCCAGTGCCTGGGTCCCCAGAGGACACTTTAAGTCTGATATATTAAAGATCTCTTCAACTGGAGAAGATAAACGATCATGGGAGAACCTGGGTGATCTAGAAAAACTGGAAATAGATCTGGTCCAGGATTGAAAACATTTGCCAACTATTATTAATATAATAAACAGAAAAACAGAAATAGATAAACAGAAAAAATATAAAAAACAGAATTTATATAGCGCCAACAAATTAGGCAGCGCTGTACATTAAAGAGGTGTTACAAATGACATACAGATACAGACTGTGACACAGGAGGAGGAGAGGACCCTGCCCCGAAGAGCTTACAATCTAGGAGGTGGGAGAAATATCACACAATAGGAGGGGAGATATGGAGTGGTGGGAAGTAGTGAGGGTTTAGGAGACAGAAAAAGATGGGTAGGTATTTTTTAAAAAGTAGGTTTTGAGTGCTCTTTTAAATGAACTGAAAGTAGGAGCAAGCTGAATAGCAAATTATTTGTAAGAAATCCTATAACAGGGCATTTTGATTGTATAGTTTTACTTTAAGCGAGGAAAGTGACATTAGTTTGGTTCATTAAAGCTCTCCATGACATTAACGGACTATCAATGCTGGATCACCCAGATTCTCTCATAATAGTCATTCTTGGAGAGCTTTAATAAATCAGGCTCATAATGTAGGACTGGCAGAAGACCATTGAGCACATGTGCAGAAACATATATTTGATATGCGTTGTGTTAAGACAGTTTGTTAAAAAATACACGTTACCCTTTTTTAGCAATGCACAGTACGTTCTTTGGTGAATCTTGTGGTGTGTAATGTACATTGCACTTTATTGTACAATGTGTTGGGGTGTTCACAAGAAATGAGCCCTAAACAGGTACAGAGAAGGTACAATTATAAAAAAGAGTGAATGGGAAAGTGTACAAAAACATAGATTTAAAATGGCGGCACCAATCATTGTATCCAATTTAACCTGGTGATTCTGGCATCAACATCCTCCTAGCACTTCCTGTCATAGGTTGATAACTCTCAGAGATTAATGATCATTGAACAAGGACGGTGTTACATATTATTGACCTCGGCACTTTGTGTTCCATACTACTGACCTCAGCACTCTCTGTTCCATACTACTGACCCCGCACTCTGTGTTCCATACTACTGACCTCTGCACTCTGTGTTCCATACTAGTGACCTCCGAACTCTTTGTTTCATGTACTGATCTCTGCACTCTGTGTTCCATGTACTGATCTCTGCACTCTGTGTTCCATGTACTGATCTCTGCACTCTGTGTTCCATGTACTGATCTCTGCACTCTGTGTTCCATACTACTGACCTCGGCACTCTGTGTCCCATACTACTGACCTCGGCACTCTGTGTCCCATACTACTGACCTCCGCACTCTGTGTTCCATACTACTAACCTTGGCACTCTGTGTCCCATACTAGTGACCTTGGCACTCTGTGTTCCATACTTCTGACCCCGGCACTCTGTGTTCCATACTACTGACCTCGGCACTCTGTGTTCCATACTACTGACCTC
>NC_092858.1:10489291-10531287 GCF_032062135.1 Pyxicephalus adspersus | reverse complement strand
TGACTATATAGCTGAGTGACCAGTAGGGGGCATCACAATATTATAATGACATTTATCTTTCATTTTTCACCAGTTGGTTTTACAATCCCCAGACATTTCTTAGTAACTAGCAAAGTACAGTAAGATCTTTCCCAGGAATGTCTCACCAAAGGGCTTGCCTTTGGGTTCTTGAGAATTACATTTACCATGAATCATAGGTTGTTGGGGAAAGTGAGAAACTTTCCAGGAAAATATTAATATTATTTTTATTATTAATAATAGACAGGATTTATATGGTGTCAACATATTACGCAGCGCTGTACATTAAATAGGGGTTGCAAATGACAGACAGATACAGACAGTGACACAGGAAGAGGAGGGGACCCTGCCCTGAAGAGCTTCCAATCTAAGAGGTGGAGGAAGAATCAAACAATATGAAGGGGAATATGGAATGGTGGGAAGTAGTGAGGGTTTTAAGAGACAGACGTGTATATAAAGCAATGTTGCACATAATTGTGGGATTAAAGAACCCAGCATCAGGGAATGTTTGAGGGAAAGTCAGAGTCCCTGCTATATAAATAGAGCCCATCTTGGTTGTCATTTTTTATATTTTGTCCATTGGTATACTTTTATTATCAAGATCAAATGTCCAGAGTTTTTTCCAGGGACAAGTTTCCCAAACTAAGAACTGTGCCTGTAGTTTGGACTACAAAAGTGCAGGGATATCATAGGCTCCATTTAATTAGCATCAGCCTGTGAGAGGTCAGAAGACTGAATTCCAGAGCGTGAGAAGTGAGGGTTCAGATCTTCAGAGGCAAATCACAAGCAGCAGATACCAAGGTTTACAGGGGGAGGTAATGGCACCCAGACTTGAAGGGACTTTATAGCGTACTTATAAGCACACATTTCCAGTTGTTATTGCACTGTTAGCCTAATGTCAATATTTACATATTTATAGCATAGTTTTGCTTTTGAATTGAACCTGCAATGCAAAAGTGAGAAAATATATAAATGCTAATTGTGGTTCAAACAGTACACTTACTGTCTTCAATTCCACCTGAAAAATTGAGGGGCAAAATAAGTCTCACTAGATTTGGAGTACAATATGGCGATGTCTCACTTCTATACTGATGAGTGTTCCCCTTGCTAAAGGTTGTAGCTAGTGTAGTTACCCTTTTTATTTGGTGGTTTGGGTAAAGCTGGTAGTCAACTATATGGGGGCTACATTACTCCTCTTGTAATTGATGGCCATTGAGTGCACCCTTTTTAGTTGGTGAACAGCGTAGTGCACCCTTTTTAGTTGGTGAACAGTGTAGTGCACTCCTTTTAATTGGTGGTTAGTTAAGCACCCCCTTTTTATGGCGGTCACCGGGTTGCCCCCTACTTTATTGGTGGTCAGTGTAGTTAGTTATTACCCAGAATAGTGCTCCATTTTAGTTAATGGTAACAGTAGAGTTCCTTTAGTTGGTGGTCAGTAAGTACACTGAACTTCTTTGTTGGTCAATTAGGTACCACCTTTTTTCATTGTCGGGGGGGGTACTCAGCATATTGGCCCATTTTAGTTAATGATAACAGCAGAGGTCCTCTATTAGTTGGTGGTCAGTATAGTACACCCCTTTTAGCTGGTGGTCAATACAGTGCGCTCCTTTAAAAAGTGGTGAATTAAGTAGTACCCCCTTTTTAGTTGGTGGTCACCAAACCCCCCCCATCCTCAAGTCAGTGTAATACCCCCTTTATTAATAGTAGTCAGCATAGTGCCCCATTTTAGTTAATGATAACAGTAAAGCTCCTCTTTGAGGTGTAGGCCAGTGTTGTGCCCCCCCCTTTAGTTTGTGGTGATGGTCAGCATAGAGCCCTCTTTTAGGTTGATGGTTATTGGCACCCCCCGTGCCAATTGGTTTGCAGCATAGTGCCCCATTTTTATTGTTAATCAGATGAGTGCTCCTATTTAGGTGGCGACCTGCATTGTGCCCCCTTTAAAGTATTGGTCAGCGATTCCAGTGCTTCCAGCATTGGTTTTTGGCAGCTATGGTGCCTCCTTACATTGGAGGACATAGAGAAATCTGGTTCCAGAAGAACACTGACAGGTGACACCAGTGTCTATGGAGGAGGTGATAAGTGTGAATGTTGTATGGCTGCAGGGGACCTCAGTGGAGGGTAAGTGTGCCATATCAGCTATACTCTGCATTCATTAACATTATAGCAGGAGGCCACCCACCCTGCAAGCAGTAAAATTTCATAATGTGTATTTGTGCATTTTTTTAATGGTTCGAACATATATTACCTAGAGGGAGAGAACATCATGTGCAGCTCCCTGCAAAAAAAAAAAAAAAGACATAAACAAGCAATTCATGGATTACTGCAGAAATATAACACAAAACAGAATAAAACTGTATCGCTGGAATCAGTCAGAGCTCACTCATCACTTTAAGTGCAACTTAAAATGCAACAAAGATGCAGAGGTATAAATGACCTGAACGCTTTATTTCTATGCAAAGCATTACCCAACACATTTATGTAAGTTGTTGTCACCTTCTGGATGCCAATGGGAAAAAACCTTGTAAAAAGTTCAAAGTCCTTAGATTTAAAGAATGCAAAGAATCCCAATAAGCTCTGTAAATCAAGCTAATCTTTTGGGGGACGTTGTGTGCATGCATTTTATGTCATTGCCATTTGTGCCTGTTATAGATTACTTACAACAGGGGATTATGGAAGGAGGGTTAGACCCAGTTCCCATGCAGTATTTAGGCTTATAACGTAAAGTAATAAATAGAGCAAGGTGGTGCAGTAACCCAAAGTAACAAATAAATACATCTGAGCTCCCTAGTGTGAAAAAGGCAGGCTAAAACATGGCTATTCAGAGCAATGTGAATGTTTTGCATTACTCGTATTAAAGACTGCAACTATTGTTTTTAATCAAGCAGACCCCGACCCTGACAGATGTACAGATAGAATGATCAGAAGGTACAGCCAGCAAGCAGAGCCATAAACAAATATTACAGAGCTCCTGTAAATATATAATCCCAACCTGTAAATAAGGTAAAAAATAAAGAAAAACATTAAAATAATTTTTTATTTTGCAAAGTATCAGGTGCCCGGTTCCCTGCTGCAACAATGTGATTCCACTTGGGACTGAAGCCCAGGGATGCAATAGTGACCCAGTGGCGAGTCAATGGAACCACATTGCACACTGGGCAATGCAGGCATTTTATACAGCTGGAAATCTGCTATGTGCTAACTATTTAGCCTTTTTTGCAAGAAAAAGATTTGATGAAGGTAAGTATAAATAGTTCTTTTTTTTTCAGTTAAGGTCTGTAGTGAACCAAGGAAAAAAAAAGAAGAAAAGTTTGTTTGCAACAAAATGCTAATGTTGTCGTCCAAATCCTTAGCATTTCCTGCAATAAGCTGCAAACATCACCTGTATCTCATAAAGCATTATGACTTTTTTAATGGTTAGAAAAAGTTATACAAATTAGATGAAGAATAATGAACAAGAAGACAATTAACATTCCTCCTCTTTACACTTCGCTCATCTAAGTCTGGTTTTGCCTGTGATACTGCTCTGAGTAATGCAGCCTCTAAACTGGTCTCACTAGCACAGCCAAGAATGTTACTTTGGGAGGTATATGTACAAAATAGGTGTGTAAATACGGACACTGATAGGATTTACACCATGTCAAAGAATAGCTTTGTATCGCCATTCCTCTGTTAACTATCCACCCAGTGTGACTTACATTTAGGACATGCCTTGGGAAACTTTTAATACTTTGATGAAAGTTGGCAAGTCTTAGAAAACAATTTATAAAGATGTAATAAACTGTAATGCAGAAAAAGGCTTTAAAGAGTCCCTGTCGTCAGAACACACATTTAAAACCCCCCATAGGATTGTTTGTGATTTTAACATATTTTATGCATGGCATGCATGGCATTTACCCTTTGTACATAGCTTAGCTCCACCATCTTGGACATGGTGCAGACACAAAGCTGTTATTTAACTGACTCTTTATAGCAGCCTTCTCAACTTCTTTACCCCTGAGGAGCCATTGAAATATTATTTTGGAGATTAAAGAAAAAAAAGCATAATTAAACCCTTATTTTAGTAAATTGTGGTTAGGCAGGTCCATTATTACAGGGACAGACAATGTCCATGCTGCACTAAAATACCCTTGCCTGTCTGATTGCAATTTTTGGAATACACTCACCTGTCCCTGTTCGGTAACCAGTGCCACCATCTTCTACTCTTTCTGGTCCTGATCTCAGCCATCTAGGATGATATCACCCTCATGCATGCACCTGGGGGTTCAATCAGTCTTGGTAGCCCAGGGAGGATGTTGCGATACCAGAGAAATACTTGGCATCATGCACGGTTTTTGTAAAGGATGGTAGTGATCAGGCAGGTAAATATGTTTTATTGCAGAAGGGACATCGCCTGCAGAACTATAGTTTTACTATAAATTAGTAGCCAGGGAAAATGAGAGGTTGGCTCTAAAGCTATTCTCCCCTTGGACTGAAACTCAGAATCTGATGTCACCAAGCTCATGTTTTGAGTTCAGATATCCTGTGCTTGAAAAAATTGCCAACATTAGGGCCCATCTAACATCAGCCTGCTGCATTGGCATACTGTCTTGTTTCGATCACAATTTGTGACTGTTAACCAAGTGAAATCATAGCAATTTGTTTCAGTTATGCACAGGCAATTTTTTTCCTCTCATTGCATACAAATTCGCTTTTTGTTTTAGCATAATTAGAGGTACAGAGAATGGAAAAATGTATTCAGACTGAGCCCATGCCGTGCAATGTTCTTAAAATTGGCCAAAGAAACGAATTCTAGTGATTTAAAAAAAAAAAAGGGAAATTTAAATCTGAATTTTGAATGCAGTCAGAATTCTTGATTGATCCTACTGGATTTGTTCCAGCTCCATTTTCCATCCTTCTCATCACTACTCCTGTTACATTCACCATAAAATACAATAAGTGAAAATGTCATTACGATGGTAGTGTTATATCTGTGTAGTCACAGATATCTTATAGATTCCCTGGGTGATAATACAAAACTGCCAGGTACGTATACTGCTGAGCATCTATACAAAAAAACGGAACCATTGGTTTTCGATGGACTGGCCCTGTAATGAAAATTCCTGCAACCAGTTTTTGTGAAATGATCTTTTAATCCTCCTGGTATGTCTGCAGGCATTGTTCTCTGTTTTGCTATGCAGAATACATCTCAGTGGTTGAATGAATGAAATGAAGATATTTCATCCCCAGGCTAAATTTACCCTCCAGATTCACATGGCAGCAGTTACAATGTAGCAAAACTAGAATCTCTTCCTAAAAACTATGTATTGAAATTAGACAGCCTGGGGATGGTTTATTGTGCAGGTATTATTGTGCAATGAGGGACATGACATGTTAGACAAGTCTGTGTATGAGGACAACTCAGGAATTTTAGTTTTAAAGGTAATTTGATTTTTATTTGATTTTTTGAAGTTTTATGATTGGCTGCTGGTTATCAGGGCCTGGAGTACTTCCTGACAACCAGGTAGATATCAGTCCTTTACCTGGTCACTGCAAATTGATCATTGTACGGCCAGCTTGTAAAACAACATATCACATCTTAATTATCTACTAGTTCTTGTTAGCTGGGATTACAATACAGAGAAAACAGATTCTTTCATTTTCAACCATGGAACTGCTGGCCGTGGGCTGACTTCAAAAGGGGAAAATGTATCAAGAGAAATTAGTGAAAAAAAGAAAACAGGAAATGCAATATTTTGTTACTGAGTACCTGAGACACTAATAATGAAAACTGCCGCAATATATAGTTCTGTATCTTAAATATTCTATTCCTGACTCAGCACTGCATCCATTATTCACTATATTGCATGCAGTACTTTGTATGGTTTACACCTGACCCCAGCATAAATAATGTAGTCCTGACACATGACTGATATTTCTGTATACTTATGAAGGAATGCAATGAAAGGATGTTTTAAAGTGATATTTGATTCTAAGTTCTTTTTTCCTAAATTCATTTTGTGCATCTGTAAAATTTTCTCCTTGTGGCATTGTAATTACAGAGTATTTTGTGGGTACAAAGACAATGGCAAATGTTCACTATGACTGGGAGTAGGCTCAGCTGCCATTTAGCCATGCCCCATATTTGTAACCACATCAAATTTCTATGTGTGGCACATTAAGTGCCCTGTTCCTGTTGAAGTTCAGTTGTTCCATAAGAGTAGAATCAACAGTATTTTGATCCACTATGATGCAATATTCAACCAGTCTCTGTAATGTATGAATGCTAACTGGTAGGATCAGTTTTCCTTCTACTGAAAAAGATATTCAAAACCTTGAAGATCTAAAAACGTATTCGGAGTATACCAATACGTATTTACTCATGACTCTACCTCACAGTAATCTATAGAGACAGTTTGCCACTCCGTGGGTTCTTTTTCCAATCCAACCCTGTGTGCTCCTTATTTACATTTGAGTATCTTCCCGTTATGTATTCCACCTTTAATATGACCAACCACTGGATATGATCATAAAACAATACTATTACACTTTATACATAGAACACTTCATCTCCAGCATGACCAACCACTGGATTTATTCATATCATAATTCTATTACACTCTGTACATAGAAAACTAAACCCCCAACATGAGCGACTATTGGGCATGATAATACAATTCTAATATGCTCCAATCTATACAGATATAGAGCACTACACCCCCAACATGACCGACCATTGGCATGATAATACAATTCTAATATACTGCAATCTTTACAGATATAGAGCACTACACCCCAACATGACCGACCATTTAATATACTCCAATCTATACAGATATAGAGCACTACACCCCCAACATGACCGACCATTGGGCACGATAATACATTTCTATATTATTCCAATCTATACAGACATAGAACCCTACACCCCCAACATGAACTACCAGTAAAGACAATCCTAAGTTTATTGTTGCATTTCTAAAGAATTCTCTTTCTATGAACTTTCTTTGTATGATTTCAGTGCTGTTCTTTCTTTCACGTATAAGATTTGTGTACAAACGATTCATTTTTACAGTCATGTAAACACAGCAAATGCTTTCATGAAGTTTGCACAGTTCTATTCACTTTTTCTTAGAATTCTGTAAACTTGTCTTTCATTTGTAATCAAGAAACTGTTGTATTATATAGTAAAGCTTTTTCATTTTTTTATGCAATTTGAAAAACTTACAATAGCACAGTCTGTTCAGAGGTGAAATTCTTTCCTTGCAGCCCCACCTTAGAGGCAAAAGCCAAGTCACCTTAGCCAGCCTTATGAGGAGGTATCTTTCAGGAGTTCTATCTTCTGCTGGATATATTAAGATGTCTTTTTTGTATTAAACTTTTTTTTTCTTCTATATTTTGTTTTAGGAATATGGAAATGGGGTTCAGAGTTTGCAGTATAGGGTAAGAGTTTCTCAAAAGGCAATTGGTAGCCAATTGTTTTCTTGCATTCTTTATACATCTATTATCTTTAAAGCATAAGGGGAACCCCTATGAAGTAAGGGACAGGGGAGTAAGGTTGGTTTACCAGTTTAGAAGTCAAATTATCAGACTGAAGAAGAATAAGGATGTGTGTGTTAGGAAGGGAGGTGGGGGGATTAATATTTTATTTTTAGTGGAGCCCTGGGTAGGCAGGCAATAGGGAGTTGTATATGTTAGGTGGAACCCCTTCTTGAAAAGGGGCATTATATTCTGGGGGGGTTGTTAAATTCAACTAAGTGATCCATATTCTTGTTTCTACAGGGATTACATAGACCACTCGTAAAAGAAAAGCTTTTATATTATTTTTTCTGGTGGCTTTATACTCCGCTAATTTGTTTCCCCCTGACTGCTGCAGGTATTTAAAACTTAAGGTTGTGTTGCATGCCTTTTCCCCCTGTGGCATTTGTGGTTCCTCAAATATGATGGTGGACATAGCCACCAGTGGGCCCCTGTGCAGAACTGATTTGGGACCCCCTGCTGAACTGACTTAGAGGCCCTTGTGGCTGAGGACGATCCTTGTGCAAGAGCAGACTTTGCACATCCCTATGTCCGCCCTTGTATTACAGGGTGCGGGACTTCAGGATGAACCAGAGCATGACGCATGGGAATAGGTCCTGAGAGTCCACCACTTTTAGATGCAATAATGCAAGGCGGTACCATCATGTTAGTGCAGTCCTGAGAATCACTGAGGACCATGCACCACTCAAAAAGACACACAGAGAACCCATGCCAGTCACATGACAAACCTGAAAACACCTGAACAAGGTAAGTATTTTTTGACAATTTCGACTAATTTCTACATTTTGTTAGGTACATATTAGGTTTTAATTTCGTACACTGTTTTATTATTATCATGCTCACGTTTTTATTGGAAGTTGACCTAAGGACAGTCATATGTCTATTTTGTAAAATAATAGATAAAAAATATAGGGGCATGCAACCTATTATTATTAAATATTTAAATGGTGCCCATTACATAGGTATATAGATAAGATGAAAACAGACCTAATTCCATCAAATTCAACCATTTGGGAAATAAACATATCTCAGATAAAAACCCTATAGAAAAAGTTGATCCAGAGGAAGGTAAAAAAACCCTTTGCTCCAACAGGGGAATCAAAATTGGTTTGATGCTGCTCGATAAAATATACAAACAAGAATACAGCAAGTAATATATTTGATACAAATGAATGAAAATGAAAGGTATGAGTACAACAAATGTACAGAAAGAATAAAGATACAATAGGAGAGAATGCTGGTGATACAAGCCTATTATCAATGACTACCCAAATATCAGTCACCACTGCTCTACTACTTCTCTGTCATTCCACATTACCCATTGCACACACATACGTCATTTTTTACATGTGATGACTGTGATGCTATTTAATCATAATCCTCCCTGTATTATCTCTGAGTCACTTCTGAGTATTAATACGTTATAATCAGACGATGTATTACTCAAATATGTACACTAGATAATTCTCTCTCACCAAGTACACCAAATGTACACAGGCACAGAAAGGATTACAAGGTGTATAGTTTCAGATCAAAGTGCTATGAAAGCGTAACATTCAGATTGCATTAGGTAATTCAAATAGCAATATTATTATTTATAATATTCCATAATTTTTACACTATATGGAAAAAAGTATTTGGATATCCCTACAAATCAGTGAGTTCAGGTTTTCCCAATGAAGGGTACTAGTAATCTTACATATATAGATGTTTGAGACAATTTTGCTCTTCCAACGGTGTGCTAACAGTTCGGGGAGAGCCATTTTATGATCCAGCATGCTGTGTATAAAGCTAGCTCCATAAAGACACATGGCCTGATTTAATAAAGTTCTCCAAGGCTGGAGAGGATACACTTTCATCAGTGAAGCTGGGTGATCCAGCAAACCTGGAATAGATTTCCTAAAAGTCATTCATTATTTGTTAGCAACTTTTTAAAATTCTGGACCAGATCCATTCCAGGTTTGCTTGATCACCCAGGTTCACTAATGAAATGGTATCTTCTCCAGCCTTGGAAAGCTTTAATTCAGGCCCTTAGTTGGATGAGTTTGGTGTTCTGCAAGTGTCAAGTGCCCTGCACAAAACTCTGAGCTACTGAACACCTTTGGGATGTAATAGAAGGCCAACTGTGAGCCATATTTAAGTACCCAACATAAGTACCTGTCCACATAAATGTTCCTTCTAGCCCAATGTGCACAAATTCCAGCAGAAACAGGCCCGAGGACAGAGGCCCAGGGAGAAAGAATGAGGAGCACCTCTATATAGTTATTTTAGAAATGGGACTTGTAATAAAATAATTTAAGTTTAATAACCCACAAACATTTAACTACAGTGTTACATACATGCAAATGTATCAGAGGTAGTTATTATTTTAGAAATATCCTTTAGTGCAAGAATAACACCTAATTAGCCTACATCTTATCAGGGATCCTATCTGCATATAGCTTGTAGTATTATTATTATTATTATTATTATTATTATTAATAATAATAATAAAGAGGATTTATATAGCGCCAACATATTACACAGTGCTGTATATTAAATATGGGTGGCAAATGACAAGCAGATACAGACAGTGACACAGTAGGAGGAGAGGACCCTGACCAGAAGAGTTTACAGTCTAGGAGGTGGGGCTCCCTAAAAACATCAGGAAACTCTGAACAAACTGATTTTCCAGCTGCATCTCATAAATATTTAGAAATGACCCTTACAGTGGCTGTCCCCCACTCTGCAATGGTTTACTACTTATTTTTGTCTGGAAGATGGAGTTGTGGAATAAAAACATTTTACATACAGTATGCTTTATTCACCTTGCAGCTAGCAAACTTCTTTTCTCCAAAATGCCCCAGATTGTGGGTCCAATTCTTACTTACAATGTAGGGCTACTGATCCTTCATTGTAAGGGATGATGTCCGTGCCCAGAGTCATCAGACAGAACACTGGGTGAAAGACGCTGCAGGAACAAGTGAATAAGGTAAAATTACTTTTTTACATGGTCCATAAACAATATTGAGAAAACAACCCTTGCAGTCTAGTGGAAGCTCTACTTAAGGGTGAGTTGTAGGTAATCCTGGAGCTTGGTAACGGCAGGGTCATTAGGCTGCAATTCCTGTAATGGAAATACCAATGGGTATGGGTTTGTGTGCTAGAACAAGTGTTCTTAACCTGACTACAATTTCAGCCCCCCCCCCCCCCGGGTAAATTGCCTAACATGTATCCATACCCCCTTTTCCACACTTTCCATATCATCATCACCAGTTATCACTTTTCATATGGAAAGCATGAAACAAAACCGATGAAAAACAAAAAAAACTTTCGGTATTATGTATTTTGGTAAATTGTGTCAATTCATTAATATGCAAGCTAGCCACAAGCAAGCTAGCTACAAATACTATGATTCGGGATTTTGTTTTGAACAATCAAAACATATAATAAAGGTTTTGGCCAGGACTCTATCTGCAAGGAGTTTGTATGTTCTCCCTGTGTCTGTGTGGGTTTACTCCCACATCCCAGAAACATGCAATTAGGTTCATTGGTTTTCCCTCCTTGTCCTTAGACTTCATTAATGACATAAAATAATGACAGTAGATTATGAGTTTCCTTGACGGACAGTAATATGACAATATACTTTGTAAAGGGCTGCATATTATGTCAGCGCTATATAAAAACTGCGTAATATTAATAATTACCAAGAATGTTACTTACGTGTAATCTGAGACATTGGGCTTGACTTATTAAAGTTCTCCAAGGCTGGAGCGGATACACTTTCATTAGTAAAGCTGGGTGATCCAGCAAACCTGGAATGGATTTCCAAAAAGTAATCCACTATTTGTGGACAAATGTTTTCAATCCTGGACCAGATCCGACCCAGGTTTGCCGGACAACCCAGCTTCACTGATGATAGTGTATCCTCTCCAGCCTTGGAGAGCTTTAATAAATCAGGTCCCATAATGCTCATTTCAGGCCCCATAATGCTCTATTCTTTTTTTACAGAAATCCAGTCCTGTACCTCCATCAGTGGGTTTACATACCTACAAGAGTATGGCTATTCCTCCTTAAGAATCCCTATACAAGGTAAAGCACTGCATAATATACTATACTCTAGTTTTCATTCCTTCAAAAGTATGGTTACTTCAGCTTAAGAGCTCTACATTATATACATATTGTATACACACATTATATATACCATATTGTATACACACATTATATATTAGAATAATGTACAACATGAAATTATCCCAGAAGAATTTGTTTTATAATAACAAACTATGAAATATCATAAAATATGTGAAAATCGCTTTGCACAAATACAGCTAAATTATATCAATAATGGTTAGCAATCCCTTTAAATGTTAAATATATTTTAAATTCATGAATTTGCTGACCAGGAAGAGTGAACAGAGTGATGATCTCATCAATGTGGTGAGGTCCCCTTTATTATCCAGTCTGCAGGCTGCGAGCAAGTCAGTGACTAATCTGTATTACTTAATTAATGTGGAGAACAGTGAGGTCTCCCGATGTGGTGTACTGTCTGGAAGAGTGTCTGAATCACCAAACTGGCTGAATAGAATTATAAATCTGCAGAGATATAAAATATTTAACATGTACTATTAATAATATTATTATTATTATTATTATTATTATTAATTATTAATAATAAACAGTTTTTATATAGCGCTAACATATTACACAGTGCTGTACATGTCTACACTTAAACTGTAAATTCTGTAATCGTATTTTGTTACATTGTTTATTGCACACTACGGTTCAATTCAGTACAGCAAACCATGCAGCACTAAACAAACTGCCTTGCTTATCTCATATGAAGGAAGAATCACACCATAAAAGCAAAGGTGACATATGAAAATGCATTAACCTGCGGTGTGGCTCTTTTTTCAGAGGGGAATAGGTAATAGCACAACCAGAAGTCAGCTATCCTCTTCAAGAACAGCACTGTAACCCAACAGCAAATGTATTTCAACTACATGCAAATGTGTGCATGAACTGGTTCCCAACCACCCCCATACAGTTGAATGGGAGAGATTGGGAGTGCTTTTGAGAATGTGGTACAATGAAATGGGCCTTAGAGTTGTAAAGAGTATTTTGAATGGAGACGGTTAGGTACATAGGGGTCAGTTCTTGTGTGAAAGAAGAAATTAGGAGTGATGCAGAATGAGTTGATCCACCTGCTAAAATGTGTGAAATGCACTTTTTATTCTTATCCTTCATGCCAATTCTGCCTTTCGTTTGAATGGTATTTGGAAGATAAGGATGGAATTCTACATGTTACTCTGCTCCTATGTCTGCTTCTATGGAGTACAACTGGCATCTCCACATTTGATCTAGTATTATAGGTTACCCTTTCCCAGCTCAAGATTCCTGCACCAAGAGAAAGGATCCCACTCCATCCTGGTAATATATAGAGCAGTGACTTGGCTAAGCTGAAAATGACCAAAAAAAGATAAAAACATCAAAGCACAGAACTTTTAAGGCATTAAACATTATCTATACACAAGTTAATATTAAAATCAAATATTTATTTTACATGAATAAAAACTACAAATCAAAATTACAATACATCAATTAATACTTTTGTTGCAGTAGTCTCAATCAATCAATTTACTCCTTCGACATGATATGTTTCATGGAAACATGTACCGCTTCATCAGGAACACATCTTTCAAATATGAGACATAATAACTCCTACATCTCACAATTATTAACCTGGTGAGATTCTCTCAAAGAGTGGTCAGAGGCTGTAGCAGACCAGTCGATGGGAGTAGGTCCAACTCTAAATGTGCATATACCTATATACCCAACCTTATAATATTTCCATTTTCAAATGTAAAGTCAAGTACCACTTTCGCTTTTTGTAAATAATGGATCCAACACCAAGTCTGAACCAACTGTTACCAACGTCTATTGTGCACATCCAGGAGAGACAAGCTGAAAATGATTTTTGAAATCTAAACTAAGATGAGGTGGGTTTGAATGTGGTAGAAATAAATGTACATGAACAAAGTAGATGCTACGGTGCATTAAAGCGTACTACGCCGAAGACAGATACTGGGATGATGCGGTACCCTATTGAAGAAACCTCCCACTTGATTGATGGATCTGCGGGATTGAAGGTAAGTGTGATTTGTTTTATTTTGACTTTAGTTTCGCTTTAAGGAAGCAAGGCTACTGTATTAGAGGTATGAAGGGCATACTTGAGGCATGGTGACCCCTATTCTATAGTTGTATAGATGACCTTGTGTCCTAATTAATACTTTCCACCACTAATAAAAGGGAAGGAATCCCGGGTAGGAAAAAAACCCTTGTAAAATGTAACCTTGCAAAAGGGAACATACCCCAAAATATAGGACAAGTCTTTCAACGTGCTCCAGAATTTAGTTCTACGTAGGCTTGATGTGACCTATCCTGGAGTCTACCTAACAAGTACTGTATAAAAATCAAAGCAGTCTAAAACTGTACCGGAGTCCAGAGCCCTTCAAGCTATGCAGGGCCACAAGGGCAGATTGTCAGGAGATGTCCTTCAAAGGCTAAATCCGACCAAAAGTGGCCCCTTGGTAATTATTAGACATTTAAGTCCTGAAGCACTTGCAGGCATCTTACAACTATTTGTACTATTTAGAAAATGTCCAATATATTGGCTGTAAATTATCACATTTTTTTGCTATGGCATCTCATGACCTGAGAACCACAATCAGCATTCCTTGTTAACATTTGTGTCATTCTTATTGTACATTGCATCTCTGTGTTCATTCAGGCTTTAAGATTATGGGAGGTTCTTTAAATTACATTTACTATGTGCTAATTCTGCAAAGGTATATTTACATTTAAAAAAATATGTAACAAAATCCTCTTTAGTTTCAAAAAAGCATTTCTTATTACTTACAAGGTTTCTATGCCATAGAGTAGCAACCCTGCTCTCCTCTATAGAAATCCACAGCAATCATTCGTGATTGGTCATTCATAAGTCATATTCACCTGTGCAACATCTCCAAAATCCGCCCCTACCTGTCCCCAGAGACCACCAAACTCCTTGTACATGCTCTTATCTCTCGTCTGGACTACTGTAACCTCCTCCTCTCTGGTATTCCACTAACCCGACTCTCTCCTCTACAATCTAATATGAATGCTGCAGCCAGACTCATCCATCCTTCCCACCGCTCCTCTTCTGCTGCATCTCTTTGTAGTTCCCTTCAATAGCTTCCATCTCACCTGAGAATTAAATTCATCTCCTTTGCTTTGCCTTCAAATCCCTCCACAGTTATTGTCCCACTTACCTTTCTGACCTGGTAAAAAAATAAACCCCTGGCCGCTCTCTCCACTCCTCCAATGACCTACTAATGACTTCCTCACTCATAACCTCATCACATGCCTGGCTCCAAGATTTTTCTAGAGTTGCCCTGAGTCTCTGGAATGGTCTTCCTTGTCCTTTTCGGCTTGCTCCTACTTTCTGCTCATTTAAAAGAGCTCTTTAAAACCCATTTTTTCAGACTTGCCTACCCATTTTCTTCTGTCTTTTAAACCCTCACTACTTCCCACCATTCCATATCTCCCCACCTATTGTGTGATACTTTCCCCACCTCCTAGATTGTAAGCTCTTCTGGGCAGGGTCCCCTCCTCCTCCTGTGTCACAGTCTGTATCAATCTGTCATTTTCAACCCTTATTTAATGTACAGCGCTGCGTAATATCTTGGCACTATATAAATCCTGTTTATTAATAATAATATTAAAGTTCCCCATAGTGGATTGATGAACAATGCTGAGGGACTAATATATACATGTCAGATTGTAGCCCCAGATGAGCATGACCATTCTTCTCGCATTACAACAATTTAACGTGTGTATGCAACTTGGGTGTCTTTGATTTCCAGGTATAGTTATATGTCGCTATATATATATATAAAACAGTTAAATGGGAAAAAGCTTGGCAGAGGAAACCCCTTTGAATCCTCACTTCTATATTGCAAGCTGCAAGTAAATGTATTTATAGTTTATTTGTAAGTTCTGCTACAATCACAGCACACAGATACCTGGCTGACCAGGACAGTATTTATACCAAAGTCATATGTTGATGAAAGGAGCAATGAAACAAGATAGTATTTACTGACATGACCAGGTCAGAGATTTCCAGCACAAATGCCCCTATTGTGTGGAGGTTCTCATGTCTTTCCTTCCAACCTAACAAGAAGAATCTCTTCACAATGCTGCACATTGTTGTATTTTGCTACTGTGGATGTAAGGCAGTCCGTGTTATGGGAAAAAGAAGCATGGATCCAACATGTGATCATGTAATATTTTGGACACCTAGGAACAGAGGAATGTTTCTGCACATAATGTTGGCTATGTATTCTATGTAGCTCTCAAAAAGATTATAACTACCGGCCTATAATACGTTGAATGGTGGTTTCTTAAAATTGTAGCTAGAAGAAATCAAACCCCAGGCAGGGCGGCTTTCTTTGCCAGTACCCCCAAGATCCTCTGTTTGCAATCTCATTGCCAGTTCCTTATTATTGGTCACATGGCTGGTTTAAACATAGATTCCCATAACTTTGATTATTTTTTGGCATTTTTTGCTTAAGTTTAAATCATTGCTGATGTGACTTTTTCAAATACATTATATACTCAAATATAAACCAAGGTACTACTTTTACCTGAAAGAACATAAAAACTGCTTGACTCAGGTAGGGTAAAAAATGCAGGAGACACTGTTAACATTCAAAACCGTAATCAACAGAAATGCCAAGAAACTTAATGTGAATAAATACATCCTTATTTTAAAAACATTTTTTGGAGGAGAAAAAATTTACCTGGGGTCAGTGTTTATTATTTTCACAGGTTCAAGTATTTTGTACTTTTGAGTTGGTTATGTTCGATCACTTGCTCTTAAAATTTTTTTTTTTGCATTATTGTAGGCCACCAGTAAAAGGCACTGTGTCCTCATGTTAAGTGTGTACCAAACTGATAATGTCTCAGACAGCAGGATATTATACACTTTACATAGGGGCACAGCACCACCTAGTGGTATGACTCAAATATAGACCAAAATTCTTTTATGTTAAAAATTTGCCATCGGACAGGGCTTTATTTTAGAACGGGACCAGTGATGTCCCTTCTGCAATAAGTGTTGTCCTCTACCTAATCACCACTTAGCTGCCAAAACTTGCTGAGCAGCACAGATCAGCATTGTTTACCAGGATACCTGGCACATCCTGGATTTCCCTGTAAGCTCCAGGAATAAATGAACTCCTGTGCGACTGCATGAAAGTTACGTTATCCTGACCAATCAAGATGGCTGGGGATCAGAATGCAGGAGACAAGAGTAAAAAGTATGGTGAAGGAACAGGGACAGGTCAATATTATTAATATTGTGTGATGACACTGCTGTGAGTAAGGAAAAAAAGTCCCCACGTGCACCCATATTGTTTGTACATGTCCAGTGGATGGAGGTTTATCCAATGTTCTGATCAGTTGTGAACAAAGCCAACAGTGGGCGCCTGTGCAAAACTGGCTTGGGTACCCCCACTGAACTAACTTAGGGCTCATATGGGGGTCATTGTCAGCTGGGTAGGGTCCAGGGCCCTTTTGCAGTGGCACACTTTGCACCTTCCAATGTCCCAAAAGTCCCCACATGCACTCATATTGTTTGTACATGTCCAGTGGATGAAGCCAACCGTGGCCTCTGTGCAGAACTGAATTGGATCCCCCTGCTGAACTAACTTGGAGCTCCTATGCAGGCCCTTATTGGCTGAGAAGAGTCCAGGGCCCTCGTGCAGTGACACATTAAACCTCCCTATGTCCACCCCCAGTCCTGACCATTCATTTTAAGTGCTGCAGACAGAGGTATTACCCTTCTCACGCCTTCCCATGCAAGAACAGAGAGGATAAATATTGATCGGGATTATTTCATGATCACAAAACTGTGGGCCGTTCAGTCCTCCATATAGATCAATGCAATCTGTCCAGGACTTTTCTTAGATACTGCAGCAACAAAATAAACAGTATTACATTTTACAAGCAATACAACATTCTTTGCTGATTCCCTCCCACAATGCAAATATTGAGTGAAGGTGAACATTATCAACCCAGCTGTGCTCAAAATAAAAGAATTAACATTGGCCACTTAGTCACCTGTGTGCCGGCAGCCAGACACAGCAAGGGGAATGACTCTACCCTGGGGGGTGGATTGTTATACAAGCTCTTTGTAAGGTTATACAAGTAATAATCCTTTTTTATAACCTCTGGCAAATGTAGGAAATCTTATTTGTAGGATATGATTTAAAAGTTGTTTGTGTATTTTCACACTTAGCTAAAGCTAACCAAAGGCAGGCAAGTTCCTCCAATTGTCAGATGGGAATTGTATGGAAATGTGTCACTTGCTGATCTCCATACAACTCAACCTGCAGAATGCAAAAAGCAACAAATATAGTAACAACAAAACTCAAACACGCTGAGAACCTGCAAACTCCATGCAGACAGTCCTGGCTGAAATTAGAACCTGGGATCTAGTGCTGCAAAGGCCAGAGCACTAACCTCTGAGCCATCGTGCTGTACTATTTTTTTTTTTGGCTGCAAAAGCCAAGCAGAGTGGTGTTTTTTTCACTTTTGGATTGAGACTGCTTACAAAATTTAAAACACTTGCAAACAACTAAGGGCTCTTTTACACCCGCGGTTCACAGCTCCCGGGCACACAGCAAACAATACAGTGGGTAACCAGATTGTGCCGCAGTGCTAATCTTTAAAACACTTACCTTCAATCGAGCAGGGCAGTCCGATCCATCCGGTGGTCTCTTTTGTCGGGTCTCAAGTCGTCCCGGCATCCGTCCCCGAGCAGGCGCTCCAGGCGACGCAATCTTCTCCTCTTCTTCTTGGTTCTTCCTCCTACGTCACCCAACCCAGGCGCGACATCGAGTGACGTAGGTTGGAAAAAAGACTTACTGATGTCTTTTCTTTTTGTACGAAAAAGCCCCTTTTGGCCATACTCAAGCATTGGCAGAAGGAGAACCCAAGAGCCTCCTGGGATGGCTGACGTAGGTTTCCCAGAACGATTTGCCAATTTCCCAATTACTCTCGATCGCCTACAAAAAAGGGTGTTGCACTTAAAAAAAACAAGAAAAAAAAAACAAACAACAGAATTTTTACTTAACATAAAAAAGGTTGTCAAACCTTTTATGTAAAGTGACATTTCTGAGTTTAGGTACGCTTTAATCAACAACCATGCAGCTAAAAGTGACGTGTTACTTTTGGGAACCACAATCTGACCATGTGAAAAAAAAAAAAAAGGCTCCCAGTCTCTTCCTCTTTCAAGATTTGGGAACAGGCAGGGTTTTATTGTAGTAAAAGAAAGATAATGCCACTTCTGCAATAAATTATACTTCCCTGCCTGTTCACAGTCCTTTCTGTCAAAAAACGCCAAACTCCCCTGGATGTCTTGGCTTTTCCTGTAGCTGCCAGGACATCCCAGCATGGCCAATAAAGGTGGAAGGAGATCCAAACCAGGAAAAGATGATGAAGATGGATTCCCAGCAAGGGAACACAGACAGGTGAGTTTACTTTACAAATTATGATCAAGTGAGAAAGATTGTTTTATTGCAAGGTTCTTTCAGATGTGTGGTCCAAAATTGTGTTGTAGTTGTGTGTACCCAGGCAAACTGCAACTGTGCGGTTCTTCTGCCAGACAAAGCAAAACAACCGAATGGCTAGAAGCAACGTATCACATCTTGGAACTTTGACGCAACCCCACTTCAGCTGCAACACAAATGCAACTACATAGATACTTGTGCACAAAATGGTCCCTAACCACTCCCATGCAATTTCCTGGGCTTTATATATATTCACTTTTAGCATTCTCTGCACGATAGAAAGAAATCTGGACTGTGAAAATTCAAGTGTCCTCTTACGTTAGTCATCAGGGGAAAAGTCCTCTCTTGTATTGGTGGTCAGTGAAGGATTACACCACCTTATATTGGTGGTTAGTGGAAAATATCCCTTATATTGGTGGTTAGTGAAGGAATGCCCCTTATATTGGTGATCAGTGGAGAAGAGCTCTCTTATTTAGGTGGACAGTGGAGAAAAGCTCCCTTATATTGGTAGTTAGTGGAGAAAAGTTCCCTTACATTGGTGGTTAGTGAGCGAATGCCCCTTATATTGGTGGTCAGCTCCTGGAACCCCTAATAACCTCTGAAGAAATCCTAATTGAGAACGCATGCTACATCTTTCTAAAACTGTAAGCTGGAGATATTTTTCATAGATATATTTATTGTCTCTGCATTGTGCAATGCATGCCAAGCTCCAAAAAGAACATTATCTTCTAACTGACTTGTCACACTGGGCATTTTATCTACCACAAGACGTTACAGCAACAAGTAAAACCCCACCCGAGTTTTAACAGGAAACCATTTACAACCCAACCAACAAAACTAGGTCCAATACACAGGCCTGCGTTTTGTCATTTTTTATTTTAATTATGTGTTCATGTCAGTTAGAATGTTACAGAATCACCAAGTCAGGCACAATCAACAATTTCTGTTTAACCTAAAGCTGGACACCTTGGAGATATAAAATACACAAATCAATGCAGCTTTGTAATCATTGATACAGCATTGAATGCAAGTACCTTGTATCTGTCTAAGCAATCTATTGTTCAATGTGCACAGCAGAGCTCAGACTGAGCACAAAAAGACAAATGAGTTTACTGCAATGCAAAGAACATTCTGATAGCAGATAGGAATGAGTGCTGCTTTTCTTTTTACTGTCACAGGAGGTGGAAGGAAACCCTAAAAGTGAAACTGCAGCAGAGAAAGGAGCCCTCTACTACTGGAGAGAGAATATAAATCTTAGGGTTGGATGAAAGGAAAGGCAAAGGTAATACAGCTGCCATACATATATTAGTTTTGTGTATTTAGCAGTTTGTCTGGAGTTCATCTTTAAAGAGTGTCAACATCTATGGACAAAAATATAATATATTGCTGCATACCTGTCCAAAGTTGGGTCTATATACATTGTAATGATGTAAATGTATTAGAGTGTTGTTATGCTTGCTGCATGGGCACTATGGCAAAAAAAAAAACCTCGCTTATCTCTTTCTCTCTTCTTCAATCTTAGCTTTCACTCTCATTTCTCTTTTATCTCTCTCCTACTGTTTTTTTTTTTCTTGCACCTCATCTCTAATTCTCCCTTTGTCTTCTCTTTCTCTCTCTCTTTCTGACTTTTCTCTCTTCATATTCTTCCTCTCTTCTTCCTCTCTATTTTCTCTGCCTTTGCTCTTTTATATATTCTATCTTGTTTTTTCTTTTTCTCTTTTCTTTTTTTTCATTTGCTTTCCCCTATTTCTCTCTCTTTCACTCTTTCCTGCTATCCTCCTTGTCTATCTCTCATTTCCCTATATCATCTTTCTTTTTCTTTTCTCTTTCATTTCCCATTCTCATTCCCTATTCATGTTAAGAACTTAATGTTCAATGCTTCTTGTATTGTTTGTTTGCTGCCTTGTTAAATAAAATAAATAAACAAACTCCCAATATAAACACGTCCCTGTCTTATGCATGGATTGCCGCTGCCACTAACAGTCTGCCCCATACATTATGTATATGGCCTTTCTTTCTGTCCCTCTTTCTGCCCCTTTCTGACTTTTCTCTCTCCATATTCTTTCTTCCTCTCTTCTTTCTGTCTATATTTTCCCTGCTTCCACTCTTTTATATATTCTTTCTTTTTTTCTTTTTCTCTCTTCTCCTTTTTTAATTTGTTTTCCCCTATTTCTCCCCCTCTTCTCTTTCTTTTTTTCATTTGCTTTTTCTTATTTCTCTCACTTTCTTTTTTTTTTCCTAATTTGCTTACCCCTATTTCTCTCTCTTTCACTCTCCTCTTTCTATATTTCATTTGCTTTCCCCTATTTCCCTCTCTCTTCTTTTTTTTTTTTAATTTGCTTTCCCCGTTTTCTCTCTCTTTCTCTCTTCTCTTTCTTTTTTTTCCATTTGCTTCCCTCTAGTTCTCTCTCCTTTTTTTTTCTTCTTCACTTTCCTCTCTGTATTTCTCTCTCTCCTGCTATCCTTTTTGTCTCTCTCTCTCTCTCATTTCCCTTTCTCATCTTTTTTTTTCTTTTCTCTTTCATTTCCCATTCTCATTCCCTCTTTATGTTAAGAACGTAATGTTCAACGCTTCTTGTATTGTTTGTTTGCTGTCTTGTTAAATAAAATAAATAAACTCCCAATATAAACACGTCCCTGTCTTATGCATGGATTGCCGCTGCCACTAACAGTCTGTCCCCATACATTATGTATATGGCCTAAATACTTTTGTTACACATTACACATGCAAGCTGTGCTTTTTGCTGCACATTGACTTACTGTGCTTCATTGCAATCTCTCTAAACATCTGTATCGGAAATTCAACAAATAAAATATGGAACAAATTGCAAAAAAGTTAAAATGTCATGTTAGGCACACTTATTATAACAAAACCTAAAACACCATAGATTCTATAGCAAATACTTTCCAGATCCACACCTCTGCCCTTGTATAAATGGGCAGTCATATTTTTATTCCAGTTAATTGTGGCCGGAGCCTATTAATGGGATATGCTTTGTTCATCGCTCGCCATCATGACAGGCTTGAACAGGAAACAGGAAGCTCCAAACGTGCCAACAAACTTGTCTTTTAGGCAAACTTCCTACACTTCGTGTTGTGTGCTGTGGATGATACGAGAAATATCTTATCAGCTCTGTGTGCTTGGTGAAATACTATCCTTATAATGGGATGATGAGTGAATGCAGGAAGAGCATGAAAACAGAATTTATCCTGTGCAACATGTTTGCCAACTATTAAAATCACCAATTATAATATTCAGGAATGTTCTGTAGGAGAAGCATGTCTGAAATTGTTAATCGCTGTGTTGCCTTGGAGGAGTGCAATGCAAATATTTTGGAAATTGATTAGAAAAATACTTTTTGTTGTTGTTGTTTGAAATGTACCAATATAAAGCAAAAACCCTTTTGATCCCTTTATATTCAGAGGTCACTGCAGGTTAGATGCCTAAGCATGGGTATGCATTGGCTAAAATAGCAACAAACCCTTGGGGTATATATCAATGATTCAAACTGGAATTTGCCCACTAAAGCATTTAAGTAAGATTCATTGAAATTCACCAAGCATTTTCTGGCAGGTCCCCCCCCCCTTTATTATATAACAATGATTGGTTGAGTCCTGCCAGGGTGAATTTGATATTCACCCTCCCTTATGGGAACCATTAAGCCGAATCTCATGAAAGCAGAACTTAACCCAGTCGACACTCATCTGTCCCCATTTTGCCACAGGTGCCAACATTTACTTCTTCATTTCTTTTGTAATCTGATCTTTGGCCATCTTAATTGACCAAGACGGAATGGCATAACTCCCGCACGGGCACACCGGAGTTTATTCAGTACCAGTACCAAGAAAGCTGGGACTACCAGGCACTCGTGGCAACATACAATACATATATTTGACAGATGGATGGTGATCAGGCAGGTAAGAATAGTTATTGCAGAAGCCACATCGCCTGCCCCTTTTTGCATTAAACACCTACCTTACTGACAACATTTAAAGTCAGAGTTTAGTTCCACTTTAAACAAGAGGAATCCATTCATTGTCCTGCTGACAATTGCTTTCCATGGTCCTGAAACCTTATTTTTTTCATCATTTTAACACAAAGGCTTTATTTAGCATTTTTATTGGAAAATGTTATCAAGCATGCCATACTTTTTGTTTATTCTCTTAACTCCTGAAAATAGTATTAAAAAAAACCCAGATCATATTCTTACCTTTCCACCCAAACCATCCCTGCACCCCAGGCATGCAGGCTGCTATCTCCATAAAGCAGCGAGCACCAATCCCCCTTCCTACTAGACCGATACCAGCTCACACGCTTAGCTTACAACTTTTGGAGTTAGGGAGGAGGGACATTTGTGACAGCAAATAGGCTACAATATATAAATACATGGACAAGAGGTGCTCATTTAGGGAAAGCGCTATTGCTAGACATGAGAAATTGGGGCCAATGGTTCTACAGGAAATGGAGTCACAAAAAACTACAAAATGGAATTCAGGGTTTGAGGAGTTATGATGATGTTCCATAAGATAATGACATAACTATATTTGAATAAATTTAGATTTTTTTGTTTAAGAATAAATAAGACATTCCCTGAATATAAGCCCTAGTGCATTTTTTGTAGCAAAAATTAATTAAGGACACTATCTTTTTTTGGGGAAACAGCGTACGTAAAAAAAGATAGGAAAAACCAACAAGTGCTTTTATCATAATTACGTTTTCTTTACATTTACTCTTCAAATTAACAAATGAAATAATTTAGAGGCTGCATGAAGGTTTAGGTTCAAAACTTTATAAAAATGTATATAATACATTTTATAGAGGTGTATATATCCACCTAAAAAGGGGCAACTGAGGAGGAAAGAGAAACAGAAGGACTTAGGTCTTAACAAGTGACAGCTCCTCAAAATCAATGACATTTGGGAAATATAAAGGGGGACAGCTCTTCCAAATCAGGGACAATGGGGGGTATGAAGACAGACAGTCCTTTCAAGTCACGGACAGTAATGAGGTATGAGGACAGGACAGTTCCTCCAAATCAGTTATATTTGGGAGGTATAAAGAGGGACAGTCCCTCTAAATCAGTTGTGATGTAGGTTAATGTGGAAACCTACACATTCAAAACTTTTTTTTTGTCATAAACCAGGCCGCAATGGCTCGGTCTAGAGTCTTCAGCACCAGGTCAGCCATTCAGTGTGCGGAGGCTTGTGTCTTCTCTTCCTTGCCTATTGTCTGATGGCACTGCAAGCAGGTACAAAGGGAATTACTATTAGGAGTAGCCAAAGGGGGCTGTGGTGCGTTTTACCAGCAATGCCAGTGTATCTCTGCCAGCAGAAAATGGGCACCATCAGTTATACCAAAGAACAAGTCCTTAACAGACACAACATTTCCAAATCACTAAAACCTTGAAGTCACAAACAACAAGTGATTACAGTATAGACAATTGTCTGTTCTGTCTCGGCAGAATAAAGTTTACAAAACAAACACATTTCCTAAAATAGCCTCATGAAACAATCATTGTACCACTCGAAAAAAATAAGCCTTTGTGTAACAATTCCATGTAAATATTGGAAGAAGGTCGGAGTAAAATATAAAACTAAGAACAAAATATAATATATTGCAGAATATTAGTACTTGATGTGGTGGCTGCATTTGTTTTCTTTCACTCAAACAAACTACATTTTATGCAAGTGAAAGAAATGTTGATGCCTCTAGAAATGCAGTGTCCTGGTTATCAGCTCTCTTTTGAATGAGTTGAATGAGAAATGAGGGGAGTAGGAGCTTCTAATCCAAATCAAGAGAACAGCCTAATAGTACAACACAAATCCTGGATGCACTGCGGTGAGTGAGTGTTGTCACCCTAGGACAGAAAGTCTGTTACTGGCAGCATCACCTGGTAAAATAAATTAAAAAAAGCCTATAAAAATAAATGAATGTAGCTATCATATGTAAGAATCAAAAACTGTGATGTAGACTTTGTTTGGGGTTTATTTAGGTTTTATTGGTTAGCAGCAGCCAAATCATTTTAATAAACTTTTCAATGGAGTTGGGAAAATTCAGACCTGAGGTACCGAGGTGTACCCATGCAGCTCCCGGTGGCTGGCACCTTGCACGGATGTGCTGGTTCTAACCTGGAACTAATGTTTGCAGCTTTTACAGTGCATGGCAGCAAGGAGTACCAAACTGCCCAATGCCACCCCCATCCATTAATAATGGGCTGCCAAGGGGGAGATGCTGCCTTACCTGACAAGAGGCATGTGGTAGCCACACTGCACCCTCACTGCCAGTGTCAGCATAACCTTAGGAACTCTGCCAGGCCTTAAATGTTGTCTGTGCCCTCTAATACACTTATACGGTAAGTTAACAGCCAACTAAACTCAAGACTAATAATATAATAATAATAATGACTGAAATTTCAATTTTAGGTAGATGCCATTGTCTTCCTCGAGATACTTTCTAATGCTACTCATATACTCATTTTCTAATATTAGGAACATGAAATATATGCTTTTGGTGGAGTTACCCTTTTATAGGAAAGCAAAGTTTATTTTCAAGTGCTAAACATTTGTAACCAACGGCCACATTCTTTATGCATTAATTACATTTCACTAGTGACAGCCACGTTATCTCTATAGTTGGATATTTAAAAACTGGTGAGATATTTTCACTTTAGCAGAATATAGCCCTTAATATCAGAATATGCTAAACAAAGTGAGTTTAGGGTGGGGATCACATCTTTATTTTGCAACATGCCTGTGTTAGTGCATTGAGGTCATTTGGAAACTACCCCCCAAGGCAGTGGTCCCCAACCTTTCCGACAGCAGGACCCGGTAACATTGAATAAAATTTTGCAATGGCTCGGTATATGTACAGCTTACACTACGTTGCTATTCTCAGCAGCTCGGCCTCCTGTCAGCACACTAGCTGGGAATAGCAGAGTAGTGTAAGAGAGCTGTTGTTCTGCCAAGTGGCATTGCTGCAGAGAAGTGTAAGCCTTACATAAATTGCTCTGCCATTCTCAGCAGCTCCTGTGTAAGCAGGGTGAGGAGAGATGCCCCCGCTCCCACCGGTTGCACTCCTGCTGTCACATTGTCACTAGCTTTAGAACAGTGTAAGAAGGGCCACCGGCGCTTCTGCCTCCTGTAATTTTTAGCCCCCAACTCACCAGCCACAGACCAGCACCAGTCTGCGGCCCGGGGGTTGGGGACCAATGCCTTAAGGCACCAAGGCAATGCATGGTAATGTTCTATTATGTTTTACAAGCAAAATGGGTCAGCTGGTGTTTTGGCTGCATTGACAGCCCATTTAAAATTGCATGCTCTGCCTTTGTGCAACCCACTGTAATGCATGGAGTAATGTAGGTACCCATTAACACACCGCACAGGTGTGATCCTGGCCTTAAAAAATAACTTCACAATCCAACAGCAAGAAAACAGTAAAGCTTTATACCTGCATATGTGAGCAAATTGCTAACATCTATGAAAAGGTAATAATGGACCAGCTAAAACATGTTTTGTGTCTAAATGTGGAACCAGCAGCATACCAACAACCATTTTGTCTTGTTTGTCTTCATCAATTCCTTTATGCTTCTGCCAAAAATACAAATTCTCCTGCCAAAAAAGACACGTGATCTTTTGCATAATGCAGGAGCAGAAATCCATCTTCTCTAAAGGGTCCTTGACTAGGGGTAAGGGTCCTAATATTTGGATTTTCCTAAAAAAAGTTAAGAATTTGGCACAAGTTTCTGTTCTTTGTTTCAGGTTTTGTGCTGAAGGAAAAGGGTTAAAATGTGTCATAGGGAGTGGGGTTAAAAAGCAAAGGGCTTACAATTTGGCATAGGGGTGGGGTTAGGAAGGAAAGGGGTTTAAATTTGGCAAATTAAGTTGGGTTAGGAAGGAAAGGGGTTAAAATTTGGCATAGGGGTGGGGTTAGGAAGGAAAGGGGTTAAAATTTGGTTTATGGGTGTTGTTAGGAAGGAAAGGGGTTAAAATCTGACATAGGGGTGGGGTTAAGAAGGAAAGGGTTAAAATTTGCCATAGGGGTGGGGTTAGGAAGGAAAGGGGTTAAAATTTTCCATAGGGGTGGAGTTAGGAAGGAAAGGGGTTAATGTTGGGGGGGGGGTTGAGGAAAAAAAAAGGGTTTTGCAGGGTTTTGTATGGTTTTGCACCAGGTAGAGGAAGGATTACTGTTATGCACCAGAAAGGAAAAGGTTAAGGTTTTGTATCAAGTGGGAGGGGGTAGAAAGGAAAGAGGTTGGAGTCAAACACTATGAATAGTTGGGATTATCCATCAGGAGGGGTATTTCAGCACTCCAGGTAGGACAATCTGGTTTTTATGGGTTACAAATATTTACACACCATTTTATTGTAAGAACACATCTGTGACCGTCCTATCACCAGCCCTGACTACGCTCCACAAGTTCTGACAGACTTTGCCATGGTTGTCACAGACTGGCAGTACCCTGCCTCCCCCATACTGACATTCCTGGCCACATACCTGTATGGGGCAATATAATGACAGGCAGATATGTCACCTGAGTTACCCCAGGGGGTAGTATTAAGATGAGGGCATAGCCAGCTGCTTCAACTGCGCACAAAGTTTAATTAGTCATTCGCAGCCCTGGAGCAGTCCGGCTCTCCTATTGGTGGAAAGTTTCTTGTCTCCGCCCACTCCGCCCACTGATCCTGGCTGGGCTCTGGCTGCTGCAGCTTTGGGCTCCCTGCGAGGACTGGAAGGGTCAGCAGAGCCTCATCAATACCAAATTATCCAATTAACTCGTCTTACTACATGTGAATGGTTTTATTTCAGCAGCAGAGCCGCTTCCTGGGCCGCTGAGAGCCAAGAAACAAGTGTTGCAGTAAGTCCTGCTTCCTGATTGTCCTATCCATAGACACAACCTGTGCAGGTGGCTGGGGAGGGCAGAATAAAAATATTCTATTGTTATTGCATAAAAGTTTGGATCTGTGCTGCCTCTGCTGGGAGTTTCTGTGTAGGTGGACAAATTAATGTGGAATTCAGGATGCAGTCATGTCCAAAATATACATGACATTATTAGATGTTATGTGTGCATGGTGACTGCACAGACCTCTGATCTTTCCCTTCTCTGATCCTAATTGCAGGATGTGGCTAGATTTATATATTGTGTATTGGGATATATGATTGGGTAGGTCTCTTAGTTCTGTGAACAGTTAGTGCTCACTCATTGTATTGGTGTACTGCATTGAAAGAAAAAATACAGGTTTAAGCACAATTAAGTTTTTGTTGTTTTTAGGTGGAGTGTTAAAACTTTTGATTTTTCTTTTTTTGCTTGTGTCCCATTGGGGTGACTTTTTCATTAATGTGTGACCCTCCTAATACAAGCGGTTGTATTTTATTTTGGCTGGCTGTGTGTTAAACCTAGTTAGCCCGGGCTACAAGTGTCTACCTAACCCTAGGGGAGCACGCTTACCCCTGGATGATTGAGCAGTCTGTTTGCATTCATTAGGGGGTAAGTTCTTGCCTCTAAAATTGATAGCTGTCACCGGGGTAAGTGTTCCCATTGGATGGATTTGCCCCGGTGACAACACCTAGCCTCAGGTTAGGTGTAGACTGGCAGACCTCACCCAGTGAAAGAGGCTTCCTATGCTATGCCAACACGTGCCCCAATCCGAACCCATGACTGGCAGTGGTGAATGTGTTGTTTCTGATCCTTCCTTTATTCCATGGAAGGGTGGGGACCGGTCTGCATCTCCTCACCTTGTTGTCCTCTCACTGTCCAATAAAAACCCTGCGGTCAGAAGTAATGCTTTAAAATCATGAGTGTGGTTTTCAACTATGCAAATGGAGGTTGCAGGCCCCCAACGGCACTTGTATCCAGACTATAGGCCGTCATTTATCAACCTTTTTAACATGGGGGAACCCTTGAAATAGCTTTCAGGTCCTCAAGGAACCTTTTCTATAATAATTACTATATTCACAGCTCACGGTATATTAGTGTGGTGGTGTTTGGGAGGAATGGCTGCTACATTGCTGATCATTGGGAAGAATGTCACCTTTAGAGCTAAAAAGATCATTAAGTCGGCTAAACTGTTAGTTTGTTCATTTGGGGTCTTGGGGGGAATCCCTGATAAAATGAATTAATTGAGGGTTTGCGGAAAGAATGACCCCCCAATATTGTAATAATCAGGAATAAAACGTGTTGGTCTAAATACCACCCTTCTATAAAAATCACTTGTGTCTTCTACTGCCACATGGCATTGAATCCAGAAATACATAGGCACCATCAGAAGGCCATCAGAGTTCCTTAAACTTTTATTAGTTGGCTTCTTAATAACCACAAGAGGAACCCTAGGGTTTCATGGAATTCTGGTTGAGAATGGCTGATTTAAGTTATAGTATGTGAACAGCGACACTGAATCAGCACAATATGAGAATTTAGAAATGTTATGGAGTTTTGAAATCCTGTTGGGTAATCCTGGATGATTTATGTGATCTATATATGGTTATCAGGGCTGCCAACTCATCCCTAAAATTACAGACACATGTGAGCTACAAAGGGCTGTGGTTGATTAAAGGTAACTTGTGCTGCAGATATTTGAGTCTTGTTCATACCAGCCCATCCCATTCTCAGCCTTAATACAATGCACAGGGAAAATGCAAGGTACCACAATGCCAGCTCTGAATGGGCACTATGTTTTTGCCCTGGAACAAGTTTGCAGGTTAGGAATATTAAGTGGTGGATGACAAATTTTTGGAGACCCCAAGGGTAGTTATATAGGGCAGATTCTGTTGCATATGACACAGCTTTGTTATATTTTCTGGTTATGAAATGACGAGACTTCCTTAGCACAACATTTGCATATTAAATTAAGTTAGACAGTTAATTGGGCTAGTATAGGTCATGTCTCCATGTTTTGTTTTTTTTTATTTTTGGATTCATTTGGGAAAAACACTTCCGTATCTGAATCCTATTCACACCCTTATATAAAAGTTAATGACA
The DNA here is from genome assembly GCF_032062135.1 of Pyxicephalus adspersus. Classification (NCBI taxonomy): domain Eukaryota; kingdom Metazoa; phylum Chordata; class Amphibia; order Anura; family Pyxicephalidae; genus Pyxicephalus; species Pyxicephalus adspersus. Next base: position 10,501,187 of record NC_092858.1, on the reverse strand, counting down.
AGTCATTTGAAAACATAGTAATTACTGGGTCAGGTTAGATTTTGCTTTGATCATGGCTGTTATTTCATGGAAAGGAGATAAAACAATCAAAAATCAGCTTTGTACTTCAGTATTTAAAGCCAAAATCCAAATAAAATGTAGGGTAATCTATTTCTCATAAAAGAAGATGGAAGCTCTTTCTGCATAACTCAACAACTTTCTTTTGTGTCCATGGCCTCCCACAAACTGGCACAACTTGAGGGTATATGATTTGTTTTTTGTTTTTTTGACATGGGAAAGTTTTACCTCTATCTGACCTTCAGAGGTTCCAATCCACCTAAGTCTAGCATAACCATATGCTTCAATTGATGTTGAATTAGCCCAATATTCTAAATAGTCCCCTGACATGTAACAGACATCTAACTGTCTCTAACACTGTTATTCGGCCCTCCCCTCAGGCACGTTGTCCTGGCGTTACCTTTGATTCTGCCCTTTCATTTACCCCCCATATTCAGAACATTTCCAGGTCCTGTCACTTTCACCTACGCAACATCTCCGAAATCCGCCCTACCTGTCCCCTGAGACCACCAAACTCCTTGTATATGCTCTTATCATTTCTCATCTGGACTACTGTAACCTCCTCCTCTCTGGTATTCCACTAACCCGACTCTCTCCTCTACAATCTATTATGAATGCTGCAGCCAGACTCATCCATCCTTCCCTCCGCTCCTCTTCTGCTGCATCTCTTTGTAGTTCTCTCCATTGGCTTCCATTTCACTTTAGAATCAAATTCAAGCTCCTGTGCTTTGCCTTCAAATCCGTCTACAGGTATTGACCCCCTTGCATTTCTGACCTGTTAAAAAAGTACTGCCCCAGCCACTCTCTTCACTCAATGACCTACTAATGACTTCCTCACTCATAACCTCCTCACACGCACGGCTCCAAGACTTTTCTAGAGCTGCCCCCACTCCCTGGAATGGTCTTAGTCGCACTATTTGGCTTGCTCCTACTTTCTGCTCGTTTATAAGAGCACTGAAAACCCATTTTTTTCACACTTGCCTACCCATCTTCTGTCTCCTAAAACCCTCACTACTTCCCACCACTCCTTATCTTCCTTCCTATTGTGTGTTACTTCCCCCACCTCCTAGATTGTAGGCTCTTCTGGGCAGGGTCCTCTCCTCCTCCTGTGTCACAGTCTGCATTTGTATGTCATTTACAACCCCTATTTAATGTACAGCGCTGCGTAATATGTTGGCCCTATATAAAACCCTTGTTATTAGTAATAATATTATAGGCCCTAAGGAGACTCTGCTACATTAGAATTCATTTTTATTAATACTCATAGGGGTCTGTTTACAAAGCCGTCAATCTGACATTAACCAAAAATTCCTTGTAGAATCAATCACTTCCATTGAATACACAAGGATCTGTAAGTTTCTCTGAACATCAGGTCCATGATTTAATAATGAATCTCATGATCTTTGCCATGCATTTCTTTGGAAATTCGGCACTCCAGGGCAAACAAGTGCTTATCTTCTAAGATATAATTAAATTGTTTTTTCTTTACTATCGTTATACATTTTTTGAGTTGTGATTCCCCAGAGATTTTTTTTTTTTTTTAATATAGTGTCTACAAAATAAAAAGTAGGTATTTAGACATATATAAAATTGGGGGTGTGGTACCATTATTGGCTTTGCCCTCCTTCTTTCATTCATTTTTCATTCTGTCCAAAACTTAAAAGTTTTGTCTAAAGCTTAATCAAGACATGCAGGAAAGCGATCCATCATTAGAGTCTGATGAGAAGCCCTGGGAAATGCAGTTGTTGATCTTACATGGTGATCTTTTGCTGGGCGCGAGTGATGTTTGTTGCTTCTTCCTGTTCCTTGATCTAATATGTGATTTGTATGATGGCTTCTTAGTAAGAAACACAAAAATGTTCTGTGTGTCTGGTCTCCGCGTTCTACAATATTTAAACATTTAATTTGATGTAGAAGTATCCTGAGTTCTGTCTACTGACAGATACATTTAAATATTGTGTTATTCAGAATATAGGTAACTGCAAGCTGCATAATATGCATTACATATAAAATAAAAGCGATAGAAACATGGTGATGTCTGGAGGTGTGTGGTATCAATAGGAACATATTTATTCATTTATAACTACACAGTGACTATAGAATAATAGCTTTAGCCGTGAAATGTTTAGGTTTGTGGTTTTTCTCTGTAATTATTTATTATTAAGCAATATTATGCTTTTGGCTGTGAAGATTTCTGAATGTGTATCAGTGTTTGTGCATATTGTTGTTTTTTGCCATTGCAGACCACATCAGTTTTGTACTGATATTGTTGTATATATGCCAGACAGATCAGTTTTGTGTATATTTTAACTTTTTTATTCCCTGGTGTTGAATATTGTTAGTTATAAAAACATCCTTGTTTATTTTATCTCCACTTATCTCTCCAATCTTTAAATATTTTTAGTATGTGTTGGCCAAAGAAAGTGTTATCAGTATGGAATGCATTTAACTAAAGCTTTTTATTTTTTATTCAATTGTGTTGAAAAAACATAAATGCTGAATGTTAAACTTCCATCAGTTAATGCACACAATGCATAATTGCCAACCTAACAAAATCTGATGTGGCTCTGGTAAGATACAAACCTCATGAATGCAATAGTAACCTCCAACATTGGGGACCATGGTGGTAATACAAAGAGTTCCTGGCATTGGGATTTATTTACCTCTCCACCTTATAATGTCAAACCTGAGCTATAGTTTACTGTCACTCTTCCATTAATATATTTACACAGTACTTATATAGCAACAACATATTATGCAGCGCTGTACAAAGTCCATAGTCATGTAACTAGCTGTCTCTCAAAGGGGCTCACAATCTAATGTCACTCCTTGAAGCAATTGTGCATAGATTGGACACGTTGGAAATTTTCTAATCTCGTGCACAGGTTGTTTTTTATCATAGAAAATTGATTGGAAAGTTTTTTGGGATTTGCGGTTGGTATATTGATCAGGCCAGTTGGTTGAGAACTAACCGGGGATTGAGAATTGACCGGGGATCTTGTTCTGTATGTAATAGGTGTTTGGGAAAAAAAAAAAAAAAAAGAGAAAATTCTCTGTTTTCCATAAAAAGGCTGAGCTGTGCCAAGAACATGGCATGGTATGTAAAATGGCCCCATGTGGGCATGTATGTATATTTTATTCTCTCTGTATATCTGTGGTGTGAAACAGGGCAGCTCCCAGGTACGCAACAAACTGTTCTCCCTGCAGTGGCAAACCGCACCATGGTTATCCAGATTTGTATGTGGCTGTGGCTTTGGTGCAAACATCAACTGCACAGCCAAAAGTGACTTGAAACTTTTGGGAACTGGGCTGTGATCTGCCCAAGTCCCAAAATCTCCCATTCACGTTTGGCTTATGGCAGAACTGTGGATCTAATATGACCTTAAAGAACTTTCAGACATGAAATTGGAAAAGTGCATTTATTCCAAGCATCCCCCCTCTTCGACTACTACGCTGCCAACCAAAGAGCTTGACATGTGGTTGAGCTTGGTTCTTCTCCATGCCAGGACAAGCAATTGCATGGCCAGAAGCAGCTTGTCTTAAAAAACAAAAAAACACCCTGCCTCAGTTGCATGCAAATCCATTCAAAAATGGTTCCCAATGGCCCACATTTAATTGAATGGGAGCACAATTGAGCTTTCGGTAGAACACTGGTAAGCTGCATGTCTGAAATGGCCCCTACCTTGCTGGAATCCCGTGTTTGACACCTTTAGGTCCCATTATTATTAATATATAGGATTTATATAGCGCCAACATCTTACACAGCGCTGCACATTTATTAGGTGTTGCAAATGACACACAGATACAGACAGTGACATAGGAGTAGGGGAGGACACTGCCCCGAAGAGCTTACATTCTAGGAGGTGGGGGACGTAACGCACAATAGGACGGAATATATGTAGTGGTGTTGAGGGTTTAAGAGACAGAAGAAGACGGTTAGGGAAGTTTGAAAAGGTAGGAGTAGGTCTGAATGTGGTAAGATTTGTAACATGCATAGTGATGCTGTTATTTTGAAGTGTACCCCTAACACACCTTTGCAATGCATGGTACGGCAGTGTGTTTTGTTTTTTTTTGTTTTTTTTTCTTTCATGGGTCACATTTTTTAGGCACATTGGTGTGTTGGCAGCTGATTTATTGAGGGTCCTCGTATAACAAGAATGGGTCCTGTGCGGGTCATATGTTAACTCTCAGTGCTGCAGGACAGGGTGGAGTACATTTCTTAAAGGTTAACGTGTGCCTGAGGCAGAGAACAGGCCCCATGTTATAAACTTTGCTTATGGAATGTGTAGAACAATGTTTGCATTGTTGGCGCTATCTGTAAACAATTTATTTTCATGCTAGTTTTCATATTCATAACCGTGCTGCATGTTTGTTGTCAGGAGTTTATATTAAAAAAAAGAGCTGTCATGCAAAAACTAAAGTAAGGTCACTACAATGTTACAAATTTCTCCCCACGCACACAATGCTGAATGAACATTATTTAGTTATATTTCCAAAAATGTTGATAAACATGAAACTCAATGATGGCACCACCTGTTTAAAAACTGATTTCTTCGGAAAGATACAGGAAGGTATTCCAGAATTCTTCTAGTGGTGCCTGGAGCGGACATAAGAAAATGTAAAATGTTCTGCTGCCCAAGGGCCTCAGACGCTCCTTAGCTAACATGGGCCTCCATAGACGTCTCAGGTCAGTTCAGCAAGGGTGCCCCAGGTCTGTTGTGCACAGAGACCGCCATCAGGGAGAGATCTATGAACATTGGGTGGCTTTAATTATAAATTGTTCCAGTAGCATTATGATGGAATAAAACCTTCCTCTGGTCATTTGTAGATTGTGCATATGTTGGGTATAAAGCTCCTGAGCTGTTCTAATCTATATTTGCCACTGGCTACCCAGGATTTAAGAAACGGGTTGCATATATGCCAAAATTGTCCCTGATTTTTACCTGTTATTGCCAGTTTCACTTCTTTATGTTACTAAGTATTATTTTCCTTTTGGTTTGACAAGCTTAATTTTTTCTTCTGCCCTGAAAACTTTAGTTAAGGTGTGCCATACTGTAGCGCCAGTGCTGTACATGTTAAAGTGCAGTAAAATGCGTGCCACCTATATAATGTAGGAGTGTGAATCTAGCCTAAAATATGTCACTTGCATACCTTATTAGGTCCAAACTACACCCAAAATTAAAAACAATTTTATTTTGTTTGTGCGCCAAGTCTTTGGTTACTTGGGCATTTCTGTGATCATTCTCTCCAACCTCCTACTGCTGTCATCTTATGGCTGAGATTGCCGCGTTGGTTTTGTGGTTTAGCAGGCTTGTAGAGTGGCAAAATGCATTGTCCTTTATCAAAATAAAGTGAGCTGGTAGAACTACAGGAATCTGCATCTACAGCCCTTGTATGGTGGTGCACAACCTCTGCAAAAGGCAATGAACCTGAAACATGGGCTGTAAATAAAATGAAAAGCCCTGCAGCTACCTACAATTTGTTTGCAGACCCTAATGGTCAGTAATTTCTTCTTCTTTCTTTTTGCATCCTCTGAGAATCCATCATTCTCCATATGATTAATCGGTGGTTGTTTTTTCTACTGTAACTCCTTCATGTTTTCGTATTATGATTTAATCTAAAATGGAAAAGGTTAAATTACAATGAGCTATTCACAGCCTATAAATAAAATGACTCTTCTGAATAATAGACTCCTAGTGGCTGCATATGGTAAATATCACAAATAAAGATGCAATATTTCATTTTTGCTTTAATGCATTTTTGTAATTCCTGGCTGGAACAACTGTACAGAAACTATAGATTCTTGTTACATCTCATCTCTTACACATCGGCTGAACTTTTAGATAAGAATAGCATATGGAAATCATGTACTGACTGTTGATACAGGGTCATGAAACTGTGTAATTTGGAACTTGTATTATACAAACTGTGTAAAGAAATTGTAGACTCCCGAAGAAAAAATAAAAAATCTGATGCCCTTATGTCCAAGTTCTCCTTAGTTCTCCTCCCTTCAGGACTTCAGGACAACTATGTTCCCTGGTCTAACAACTTGAAATGTAGTAATAACTTAAAATGAGTTGTCAAGTTAAAAATATGGTAGCTGACGTTGTTTGCTTTTTGATAATGGATGACAACCTTTAGCTTCATTGGCGAATGAGTAATGGGGAAGAAGATTGTGAGTTGAGGCATCATCAATTGTGCATAAATGGCTTTTCATGCATATTGGCAATAGTATTTTTATTTTTTTTTATAGGCTTGTGCAGCTGTATGGCTGCACGTTGTAAATGATCACGGTATAATGCTCATAAATGGGTCCTCCAAAAAACCATCCCATTCTAACCACGTATATCTGACTGTTCTGTCTGGAGTTACACCTATATCTAATAATTTTCCTAAGGAGGTTAGCCCAGCTCTGAAATCTGGAGTTGTACTTAATTTGCTTATTATATTCTCTCAGTATTTTTTTTATTACTGTACGTTTCATTGACTCGTTTCACAGCCTGTATTGTACACGTTAGGTGCCATAATAACTTGTTGTCTGCTGATGTAAAGATCGGCTTTCCACTACTGTCTGCTGTAAATGCAAATTTTTAGAAGAACCTGTCGGGACATGAAAACCTTGTCTTTCCAAAAATCGAGCCCTGGGCTGTTGTCTTGACCCCCAACTGCTTTACAAAGGGAACAGATGAACCAGAACAATCATGGAGTTCAGGAGATCCAACTTGGCATACTACAGGGGTGGGCAAACTTGTTGGCTCAGGGGCCAACGTGTAAAAGCTGTTAACTAAAAGTAAAAGAAAACATACATTCAAATTGCATCCCTTTTCAATGGGAACAATGTTGTTGGTAACCCTTTTTAGCCAGATGAGAATTTTGTACCAATATTTGATGAGCCGGATAAAAAGCCCAAAGGGCCGTAGTTTGCCCATGCCTGTACTAGAAGCATGGACAGCAATCGGGATGGGTCTTGTAAGCACAAATCCATGGTGGCTCCTTGATACCTTTTAAACTTCTTTTATAGTTGTAAAAAGCAAACCATACACTTGAAGAAGGCTTCCCGTTATTCTGGGCCATATATGTAAATTGAAATCTATATCTCTCCAATAAGCAAAATCTAGACTCGGTCATCCAAGCACAAGTCCACCATTAACCATAAAAGTTGTAAATAAAACGGGTAAGGCTCAACTATTTAGGTTTATGCCCCAAAACCAATTTATGCTTATGTGACGCTGTTTTTTTATTTTTATTTTTTTTAATTGTACACAATGTACCTTGCTTTACCTTTGCACATTATTTTTTCTCATCTTGCCCATGGCGTAACTTGTGGCATAATACTCATTAACACAAAGCACTAAATAAGAAAAGTATAATAAACCCATATTGCCCCCCTTTTACCCATCTGCCTCAGAGAAGGAGTTTTTTTATTTTTTATTTTTTTTGAATAGCAGCAGGCATGACGTTGGCTCCAAGTCTTGGTGCATGCAGTGATTACAATGGCTCACCAAGCTGGTTTTTAGGCACACTAGTCCTGTCACAAATTCGCAAACCCCCCACTCCACTGAACTGGGGTACCTTTCAGTGCCTTTGCTCTCCACCTCTCTGTCTGTTGTTCTGTTGCTGTGTCCCATGCAAAGTTGACTTGGCATCAAAATAATTCTTGCACTGTTTGCTGCTGATTGGTTTTCCCAGGCATCGATCCCTGCATTGTGGGAAGTATACACTTATTCCTTCCATTTGTTTAAGGGGATTGCATCCTTAATCAAGCATGGAATAGTAGTCGGAGTTGTAAGGCACCCATTTGTGCCCACTGTACAGTTGAGAAGTTTAAATAAGCACTTTAATTAAAAGAAGTGAGAAAGAGAGGCATGGACACTCATAAAATACTTGCATTGTTCTGTTTAATGTAATGTAAATATGTATCATATGAGGGACACGCACACTGAGTTCCTTGTGGGACTTGGTCCAAAAGCAACAGTGCTAACCACTGCACACCCACCCACAAAACAGATCTGCCCACTGATAACCGCAGATCTGGTTTAGCAACTGTACCGTTGGAGATTGCCTCTTCTAAATATATTGCTGCAGGGAACCATCTAGCACTGTCTGTCATCGTTAGCTGTTTAACAGGTTTGTAAAGACAATCGGTCAGTCAGTAACCCTGCTGTTGTCTCGTTTATCAAGTGCTGGTGCTTTTATGGGTCTATTGCCGATACGGGACAACTTTAGTCATTTGGGTGCTCAATGGTTCCCAGGGTTTCACAGAAGCCACCAGAAGGTTGAGTATGGCAGGACTTTAGGCTGTGGTCACTAATAAAATGAAAGCTTTAATTTGTTTTCTGATTAGCATTGAGGTGCCTACAAGAATTGGGCTAACCCATACCTGGTCCATGTTTATGGTTAGAGAACAAATCTGTTTGTGAGCCCCTTTCAAGTCGGAAGGACACCAAATGGGGATGGAGATATTGTATTGTACCCCTAGAAAGGCCAAAACTTTTGATGCCTCCCCTACCCCTATAGGCCAGACCATGCAATTCTGCCAGATTGTGCATGGCTTTGCAACAGATTGTTTGATGGTCAGATTGACGCACCAGCAGAGCATTCTGGGATTTGTAGTATTAGCGGTGCTTGCACTGTCTACCGGCCAGCTCTAGTAGACATTTGGTATTTTCTTGTGGGCCAGATTTGGCCCGGGGGCATGTGTTTTGACACTCCTGCAATAAGACATAGCCAACCAGTCACCCTGCACGTCTATCATATGTAACAAAGGAATCGTCCAATGGTTGTCACCATCATTGGATAAATGCCATGCAACCTTTACTGGAGTCCATGTACAAGGGATGTGGCTTCTTAGAAGCTGCAGGATATGGGTAGTGGTGATGCAGGGATATTGGTCTGGTATCGATCCATGGGTAGATCCTGCAGCAAGATGGGTGGATACCTTACTCCAACTACTCTGCACTTTAAATAGGCTGAGCAGGTCAGCGATGGTATCACAGCTACTTGTACAATGTAACACCTGGGTTTGCAAATTGATTTGGCGTGCATACCGTTGGATCAATCTCTATTTCCAAGATTATATTGATATGAAAGTAATGTATGTGGGGGTTTCCCCCCATAGAGTACAGTGGATAATGGAAAGTTGATACAGTAATTTTTGTTCCTGTGTACAAAGTGTAATAGCCACAGAGGATGTTTTTGCCTGAGACTTGCATTGTTGGAAGAAGCAGTAAAGCACAAGCAAATATGACTTTTGATATGCTAAACTCGGAAATAAACGCAGGGAATTTCGATGCTGGTGTTTCTAGACTAATGAGGAGCCGGGGGTATAGCTCGCAGGTATATATGCTCATGTGAATGAGGCTCAATCTGGCATTGCAAGGAGTGTTTGGCATGTCACCGGAAGTCTGAGTCACAGATGATTAAACAGGGTGTTAACACTTTGTGTAAATAAAACCACCCGCTGTGTCCATTGCACTAACAAGGGTTCTAGAAGCAGAAAAATGAACTTGTCACATAGCTGATCGATGATAAGGAGATTTTCTGATATACAGATCACATTTTTTGTGCATCTTTACATTGCATAGAACATCAGTATTAGAACGCCATATGAAATGCACACTGAAATGTAACATCCTGGCCCTTGATTGTTTTACATTTGATTGAAATGATCTTTTTAATTGTCCCAAAACTGTCTCTAAAAATGATCAAAATTTTCTGACTGGTCCGATGTTGAATTATCACTAATTCAATATTGTTTTACTGCCTGCAACCAGTTACATTGGCACAAACAGATCCGTGTTTAATCTGAATAATACAGCGCTGTGTAATATGTTGGCGCTTTATAAATCCTGTTTATTTAATAATAATAAACAGAAATTATATAGCGCCAACATATTAGGCAGTGCTGTGCATTAAATAGGTTTAATAATAATAAAACAATTGTGTATGGCCAATGTAAAAATGCCCACAAACATTATACTTGTGTTTTTTGCCATCAGTAATTCTTGTCCTTAGTCCAGGTTATATAGCAAGATAAACAAACACCATGTGGACAGAGCATTGATTTTCTAAAGAAGTAGAGGCTTTTCACTTGGCAAGGTGAATGTTCAATTTGCTGCATTCACATTGAATGAATAATTAGGTGCATAGGAAATTGCTTTCTGTGTATAGTCATTTGGAATTGGTAGAGAAGGGAGGCTTATATCTGGGGGTAAATAATGGTCATTGTTTACCCCCATTTATTTATTTTTACCAGTTCAATAGATATTGGAGCCACCCTTTAATTATAATTATTAAGCTTTATTTATATAGTGCCGACATAATCTATACAGCCGATCAAAAACCCATAGCCATATGTCTTTAATACAGGCTAAGGCGAATTTTAGGGGGAAGCCAATTAACCTATCTGCATGTTTTTGGAATGTGGGAGGAAACCCATGCAAAGACGAGGAGAAATATGCAAACTCCATGCAGATAGTGTCTTGGCTGTATGTATTTATTGCAGCGTTAGGTCTCAGGTTTGAATTTCAGGGACACAGAACTGAGCTATCAAACTGGTTTGGAAGCATTTTAAAGGGTGTGAAATGCAATGAAATTCCTTTATCAGCAAAAGCAATCTTGAGAAAATATTTGCACCCTTTCCAAACTTTCTTTACAGCTGATAGAGGTATGCGGTTGCTGTCATTATTACCAGGACTCTTGTCAGACATTGCTGAAGGAACATCTTTATTTGTTAGATAGCAGCTGGATTTTTTTATCCCGTGCTGTGCAGGAGATGATGGACCGAAAAAAAATGTAGTTCAGGGATTCTGCCTTTAGGCAAAGCAATGTGAAGTTTGGTTGAAAGTTAATGTAAACTGTTAATGTTTGAAAGGTGTGATATTGAATATTGTGCTGAACAATCCCCAACAATGGCAAACATGGGCCTTTTTAGGCCACTTTGATTTCACTTTAACAATACTTTTTTTTTTGTTGCAATCCGTTTTTATTGTTGTAATAATTACAAAAGAAGGCTCATACATAAAATGTCACATACAAAGACATAAGGCCACATGGCCTGCAAATACAAAGATCCATGATACAAAAAGTGTCATTTTATAATATCAGTGCAATATTAAAATAACAGTTCTGAAAATAAAATGGAGTCACCTGTGTAGAAAACAAAATGGCGCAAAGTAGGTAGAAAGAGTATCACAGGGAACAGGGTGAACATCCAATAACAAACATTAGTATTATCTAAACTCGAGCCCATTCTAACTTTAGGACATCAATAATATAGTAACGCTTGAGCGCAGCACTGCTGTCCTCCAACCCAACTCCGGTAGCCACCGGGAATGTCTGCATGTAGTCCTAACCATATATTAAAATAAAACAGTTAGCCCAGAAACAGGCAGGGGATGGGGAAAGGATTAGGGGGGGGGGAATAAGTAACCGACTGGCCTCTCACCCGAACAGACTTTCGTATTATTAAAGAAGCCCTCAAGCATAACAGGGGTTCCAACTCCCATGTATTCCACCACATTTATTGCCAAAGTGGTCTGGACTGAGGCGATTCTTTGAACCAATCCCAAGTCGACCATGTCAATTTGTATTGCTCCAGAATATCCTCGTCTTCAGCTATTAATCTCTCCATATGTTGTATTTTTTCCATTTCCGCCAACCAATCCCTCATAGTGGGTATCAAGGGTTGTTTCCACTTGCGAGGGATAATCGCTCTGGCCGCAGTGAGAAAGTGGCGAAGCACATCGTTCTTACATGCTTTGAGGGACCCAGGAAGGATGGACAGTAAAGATATTTGAGGAGTTAGCTGCAAAGTAGATCCCGTCACCTCGTTATAAAT
>NC_092858.1:10470279-10489067 GCF_032062135.1 Pyxicephalus adspersus | reverse complement strand
ACGCCTTTTCCCAATCCAATGGGGAAATAACCGTCCCCAGGTCAAGCTCCCAACATCTCATGTAGAGAGGGGCTTTGTGTGCATAAATTCCAAGCAATATCTCGTAAACCTGGGAAATAACATGTAGCGGTCTATTTTTAGAGCGGAGTAAAGATTCAAATGCCGTTAAACTCCTTTGTATGGTATAGGAATGTAAAAATTGTGTTACAAAAGAGGACAATTGAGAATGCAAGAACCAAGCGTTCGGCAACTGCTGCACCCCGGCGTCCAAGGATGAGAGGGGCGGGACCCTCCCGTTTTGAAGTACATCACAGATCTGCCTATGATCCTCAGCCGTCCAGGATAAAAACTGGACCACATTCATTGCCGGTGCAAACGAGGGGTTGTCAAACAGGGGGGTCATGGGTCCTTTTTTAGAGGACACTAGTCCCCTCCTGGTCAGGGTATCCTACTCCTTTAAAAGATCAAGTGTGACCCTTGGTAGCGATTGAGGAACATGGAGTCGGGTCCTGTCTATCCACAACAAAGAGCGAAGATCGACTGGGGATAAAATGTTTTCCAATACAACCCAGATCTTACGGTCCCTGCTGTGAAACCAGTCAACCACCCGAGTCAGCATCGTCGCCCTGTAATAGCTTCTAATATCAGGGACTCCCGCCCCGCCCATGAGTTTAGGTCTAATAAGATACCTAAGAGCTATTCTAGGGCGCCTCGAGGACCACAGGAACTGCCTACATAGCCTTTGTATTTTGCCTAAATAGGTCTGCGATAGATAGATTGGGATCGTCTGAAAGACATATAATAGTTTAGGCAAGATATCCATTTTAAGAGCGTTAATCCTAGCGAACCAAGAGAGAGGGAGGAGAGTGTATCTCCCTATTTCTGCCTTTCACTTTAACAATACTTTGATTACAATTTGTTTACAAATCATTTATATACATTGGATTTTTTTATGGTTTTCCTACCGGCCATCCTATGGAGTGTCTCTAAGTCTCCCTCTTTAGGCATAGTGCACACTGGGTGTAAGTCTCAATTCATCAGTCGTTGGTCTTAACGCGTTTCGCAGGTCATTGACAACAGACATACCTCCAAAAAACCAAGGATTCTCAGTAATAAACAGCACTTTGAGCATACACAAGGCAGCAACATAGGGAGAGGGTGAACCGGTACCAGAGGTGATTTTTCAATATTTTTAATCCTGCAACTTTTAATAAAAGAATGGATGAACTGCCACAAAGCTCTTTTGTTAAGCTGCTTCTTGTAATGGAGTCGTAGTGTTACATCCCCTCTCTCCATTGTGCTTCTGATATATCAAATTGGCTTCCAGTGGAGATTTGGTTGGTATAAACTCTCTACACCGATATGGTCCACTGTTGTCTCCATCAGGAAGACCTTCCTTGAGAAGTGTCGTGATGCCACTGCTGACATGTTCAGAGGCTGCAGGTGAGCAGAAGTAGTAATGGGTACTCGTTAGTGTTCTCCGAATGTTCTATGAACCCATAGGAGTCAATTATATAACTTTAAATTTCAAAATTGGGCACCTGTTACCTCTTGATCTGGTTGTCCTTCAATAGGATTGCAGTGTCCCTGTACAACAGGAAAGTCCTTCTTATCGGTGCTGCAGAATCTCCTGATTTGGGATTGTTGGCAAATATTAAAGTTTTTTGATCTTCTTTGCTGGTGTGCTATATGGCTATGGCATCTGTTGCTCTTTAATTGAACATGTGCAATGCCAAAGAATGGAACACCTATGTAAGATCCAAGTAGCTTACAGTGAGCCATATTGAAAGTGCCAAGTGTGGGGTTTTTCTGGCTGACCTGGCAACCATTAGAATTGTTAGAGAAGCAAGACGGATGGTAAATGGTTTTGTTCAGCTGAAATGCTTGCAGTTCAGTAAGTGGCAACCTGCTGCTCACATTCAATTTCCAGGCAGTTTGTGTCTCATACCATTGTCTTTTTTGCTGGGCAGTAGTAATGATCAGCCTGGGATATTATTTTATTTAATGAATTATTTATCAAATGCCAATTTTATGACTTGTGATTTCTAAATGAAACTTCACAAATCAAACTGCTGTTGTATGTCTGTGTATTGAAGTTTTTTGGCACTGTTTGGGGTGTTCCTCTTACCAATAAATAGCACAGGTTGCAGCATGCTTGCTGGGCAGATTTTCTTACTATCTGTCCAATTGTTTTTTTTTGCTGACATAGTATGACTCGGTGAGGATCCACAGCAGCTGGTTATTAGTAATGTGTTGGTTGTTAAGACTTAACTTCAGACCAAATTTTACGGTGCAATGGATGTCTAGAAAATGCAGTGCTATCTGTATATCAAATACAACAATAGAACTTTAATCCACTTAGTGCCCAATATATGCCTCATCTCTTTAATTAGTACAAAACGCATTGAGATTTTAATTGCATAATCATCATTATTTTAAACACTTTGACATTCGGCCTTATGGGATAACCTTATATCCTATACCCTTGTATATGGATAACCTTCATAAATCCTGGGTTCAGGTGTTTACAGTAGAGGGTACTTCAATACTACAGCATAGAAAGACAATTGTGTGCTTCTTTCAATTTTTCAGGGATGGTCATTTTCTGTTCCAGTGTAGCGAAGCCCCTGGGCACAAAGCAGTGTCCATTAAACATACTTTGGATGCCTTTGGTGTGTAGTTGTCTGCACAGAACCCTGACCTCAATCGTGCTGAACACCGCCTGGAATGCAGATCATAAGCCAGATCTTCCAGTCCAATGTCCGTCTTGACCTTGCAAATGCTGTTTGGGCTGATTGGACTCAAATGAACTGTCACACAAATATTGCTAAGTCTTATGGAAAGTCTTTCTAGAATAATTTGGTATAGCTCCGAAGAGGTACAGGGGAAGCAAGCCTAATAGAACTCTAATAGATGTTCACAAACGTTTCCTTCCAGCATGACTTGCATTTTAAATGCTATTGGTGATTGGAAAAAAAAAAAATCTATAAGTACAATTTAGTAGTAAAAAAAAATGGAACGTTCCTTTAATCCTCATAAGTTAGTCTTTAACTATGCTGTTCTGTAAGGAAAACACAAGATATTTTTCTACACGTAAAGATCAAGTTTGCCTTTCCTGTAATGTGTGTGTTTTTATATTCAGCTAAGCGGTAGTGCAAGATTCTTGGCATATGACACTCCATAAATCTCCCGCTGGTATCATAAAACTGTCAGGGTTGGACATACAGAAGCTTAAGTTAAAGTCTGCACTGAACTTTGGAACCATTCTTCAAAATCAACAATCAGCTGTGACTTTTATGAAGGTATTTAGGTGAATCCTCATTCAGCTTCTATTTCAGTTTTTTTTAGGGTGCTATTTTATTGAAATATTGAAACATTATACTATTAAAATTTTTATATGCTCATTCCCCACGCCCATAAAAAATTCCTGCGTCATTATAAACTAAAACCTATCATTGGTAAAATCAGGGGAAGGCAAAAGAAAACTTTCATAAACCATGGTCCAGCTTACTTTGGGGTAAACTCTTCCCAATTGCATTCAGATATGTTACATGTTATTTCAAACAATTTGCAAGCAATGTTTTTAAAAACCGTATGGTCCCCCATGCACATGTTTCACATCTTGCATGTAGAAACCATGTCTTTTCTACAAATGAAGATCAGGTCTTTGAGTGCAGTGTCTTTCTGATGTGACCTTTACTTTGTGAACAAAGTAAAGTGAACAATTTTCTTTAGATGATGTGGACCAATTTATGTATCTGTCCAGTGAAAAAATAATTATTTGTCCCCTTGACCATTTGCTGTACAAAACCTTGTAGAAAAACCCTAGAGTGGTATGTGTAAGAAATAGAGATAGGGTGTACTATGTACTGGAAAGGGTACTTCTTTTTCACCCCCTTCCATTTACCATCCCAAACTCTCAGGCGAAACTCAGGCGAAACTCCGCAGGTGGCATTAATTGGAAGTGGTTATTCTAATACACAGGGCTCTGAATAGGCAAGTAGTGCTTTTGGCTCTACATAAGTTTAGGCATGTGTACCGGTCTTCTAAAAGCCATTTTCCACATCTGGATACATTGGTGAGGGATTAGAACCAACATAAAGTTTTAATTGTCATCTGTTTTGGGGTTAGTGTTACTTGCTGTCTAATTGTCTTGATCTCCAACGTAACCATGAAAAAAAATGTGGGGGATGGTCTCCATTTTTTTGTTGTATGAGAAGGGAAATTTTTTTTAGTGGGCTCACTTGTTCCCTAAACATTACATGAAACGCACAATTTCCATGTTTCCTTGCATTACAGGAGTCCATACTTCTCAATAGTTTTAAGAGCGTCTCCATTTTATTCTTTTAGGTCCTTGAAAGGAAAAGGCTTCTTTAATAATAATGCCTTATTTGGACACAAAATGCTTTTCCATTGACTGTCTGGCATTCTTCTATTTTAAGAAGTGTCTTATTTGTCTAGAACTCCCAATCTCCAAAGCCTTTGTGGTATTAAAATGTTTGGCGGCCTTTGATAATGTCAGGCTTCCTGTTCAGCAAATGTTACGTTTTCTGTCTCAAACACCCCCAAGATTGTGGTGAAGCAGTTAAAGTCCCATGCATAGGGAGGTCAGTTCTTAACTGCTTTCAGTTTTTCCCACAGATTAATTTTGTCTCGACATGAACTTGTTTTATTTACTTACAAAATAGATGTCCGGTGGGATCTGCAGGGTAAGACTTTTAAAGCCACCATATATCCTAAAGGTTAAGTTTCTATACTGACAAAGTTATTTATTTTGGATAGATTGTGGAAAGACAAGGTTTTGCTTCACCTTCTGTTCTGGGTATTCCTGTACAAAGTAAGGGTTGCCCCCATTCATTTGAGTGAAACTGGAACAGGTTTTCCCAGAGTTCCCTCTTGTTCTGTATTTGATGAATTTCTGCCTCTGTAAGGTTCCTAAATGGGAATGCAGTCTCCAAAAAAAAAAAAATCTGACCTACTAATCCAAAATGGAAAAACTGGCAATTTGTGCTCTTAATTTTAAAAGGGAATTTATAAAAACAAATATTAGAGCTGCCATTGTGTACTTATTCTTCAACATTCACTGCTTTAAAGCATATGTAGTACCTTCAGAATTCAAAGGCTCTTTAGTTGCCTTTTTGAGGGCTTCTGGGTCCTTAATTTACACCTTGATGGAATGCCCCAATCTGTGGATATTCAGCATTCCAAAATAGCTTCCTGGCTCCTACTGCACCACACAATATACAAGTTGGGCACAAGAACTATTCTATGTTTAGTGGCCCATTTTGGTTTTAAGAATTGCTTTTTGATTCTGCTAGTCCTTGTCTTCTGGCCTCTGTTGGCCTGGCAAAGCCATGATCCAATTACTAAATTTGACAGCATTGTTGGTCAATGGATCTGTATCTCCATGTAGGTGGTGGCATGATCCAATTACCATGTCCTTCATTATACTGCAGTTGTATGCATAGAAGAAATAGAGGGACATTTAGTCTGCCCATGCCTGGACAGGAAGAAGAGGTTTTAGGGGTTAGTGGTTATGTGAGGGACAATAATGCACTAAATGGATAATTAGAGCTTTAGTGTGTATAGCTCAGTATTGTAAATGAGAGTGCTATATCTACTGTTATAGGCCTCTGTGTATTGAAATCTTTTGTTAGTTTGCCTTCAAAAAGGCCAATGTTCCTCTAAAATCCATCAGTTAATGAGATATTATTAGACCCTGCGGTTGACCCCAAACCCATTCCTCCAATCCAAACACTTTCTTGTTGGCCACCAATAGCAATGTATGGCCTTTAAAGAAGATTCAAGAGGTGGAAGGTGGCTGCTAGAGCTGGGTAGATTTGTAAAGCAGTGGCAGCTCTATAGATGATTTTGACATCTGAGAGGATCATAGGTTTATTTGAAATCTCTTTAAAATGTAGATTATAATAGGAAGACCATTTTGGTTTCATGCCTTCTTAACATATTGTTTGAGTCTAGACTACAGGTCCCTTTTAAATAAATATAATATTTTTTCCATCTTGTAACATGTTACTCAACTCTAACTTTTACATAAAGAAGCTTCTAGTTATTATTAAACCAGTGTTCAACCCAGAAACCTTATTAGGCCAGGTGGTAAGAAATTGTAGGTGTTTAGCAGCCATCAGTAACCATCCAAAAATCCCAGGTAAAGGTGCTGGAGAAAACACTGGTTAAAGCAGAATTCAATTTAAAACCCAAAAGCCTTCAATCCCGCAGATCAGTCTGTCCGTCCGTCTCTTCCATTGGGTCCCGGATCGTTCCAGTATCCGTCGTCGGCCCAGTGCAGAGGGAGCACCGGGCGCCGACATCTTCTCCCCTCTTTCTAGTTCTCCTTCCTATGTCACCCGATTTCGCACTGTGCAGGTGCGAGATCCGGTGACGTAGATTGGAAAACAACCAAGGGCTCCTTCTGCGGTTGGCTACCATTTTATATAAAGTGAAAAATCTGAGCTTAGGTACGCTTTAAACTGTATTTTAGTAGCATCAACATATTACACAGCGCTGTAGAATAAGTAGGGGTTGCAAATGACAGGAGGATGAGAGCTTGCAATCTAAAAGTTCATATTTTTACCCTACACAAGAAGAATTCATACGCCCTAGGGCCAGTGTGTTCCAATGCCCATTAACATTTTTAGTCTAGTGTAGTATTAACCATTTTAGCCCTGTTTTTAGGTAAATCTCCACACAAACTCGTATAAAACCTTCATAATATTGTTGTATCCTTTCTATCTGCTATAGTACCAGTGGTTGGACTGCTAATCCCATCATTCAGGCCAACAAAATTGTTGGGGCGCTTTCTAAACACCAGATACAGTATCTTGTGCATGCATGTGCGGACACATTGTAGAGCAATACATTTGAGTGACTGTATTCCTCCGTAAAGTGATATTTAAATGGAATGCCTGTGTGCTTTCTGCTTACATTCCTGACCAGTAAAGCAAGACAAGTAACACGGAGCCACTGCTGTCCAAATAAGGTTTCTGCTGGCCCTGCCGGTCTGCATTCTTTACTCTGCTGTTTTCTTTGTGTTGTTTAACTAGTTCATACTACATTGGGTTCTTATATTCTGAAAATTATTTTAATACAAATACTTCTGGTCATGGAAAGCTTCATGGTCACATGTTGAATTATTTTTTTTTTTTGAAATGCTTGGATTTTTGCATGAACGGTGCCTAAAAGTATGAGCTGTTCCAGTAACTCAAAAACAAAAACGACTGTTAAATATAATTAATGCACACATTGCATTCCATGTCTTAAGTAAACAAATATTAAACAAGATTTATATAGCGCCATCATACTATGCAGCGCTAATTAAATAAGGGTTGCAAATGACGGACAGATACAGACACAGGAGGAGGAGAGGACCTTGTCCCAAAGAGCTTACAATCTTATTTATGAAAGAAACTCTAGGATTACATTAATGGTATAAATGGAGTGGGGTGTTAGTCGTCATAGGTGTGGGCCTGGTTGCCGTTGCCTTCGTTGTCTGGAATGCTCTGCTTGTTGCTGCTAATGACAGGTTCTTCTAAGACTGGTAATTTGTCTGGTAACCTTGTAATTAGAGATCCACAGGGTGCATATTAGTCTGGTTTTCAATTCCATGCTTCGTTATCTTCCTTGTAGGGTCATATAAAGATGACCGGCACTGGTTTTGCGTCTTCATATAATTGTATCGTATTCAGTGTTGTATCGTTGCCAACTGTGATAGATTCAGCTGCTCTTTTGGCAGTTGGTAAAGGAGCTACATAGTTATAGGGGATTCGGTCAATGAAGAGGTGTCCCAGCTGTAATTTGGTATTTAATACTGGCAAGGAGCAGGTGTTGCTGTTTGTAGTTCTTGTGCCAAAGTATTTTCCATTTTGTCAATTTTGGGGCCTCAGTTGTAGTTTTCACAAGGGCAAAACCTAAAAGCTGCTGATCTCCAAGAAATGCTCCAAGGCACCACAGCCATTTTAACTGATGTTCCTTCCCCTTTTCCTGGGAAAGCTTTAGCTACTTCTAATTAATAATTTTTTACCCCTACTATCAATAACTTCCCAAACTCCAACTATGATGGCTCTATCTTAATATTTAGCAAAATTTAACACTGAAACTTGAATAGTTTATCTTCATATAGATTTTTGTTTTCATGATACCAGTTTATTGCAACATATGATTATCAGTATTTTTTAATTGGTTAGAGAGGGGACAAACATAACCTCCTTCCACACTATGTTCAACAGCCCAACATTAAATTAAAACCTTAACTCTCTAAAAAGAATTGGTCTCTGTGTTTTCTACTTTAAAGTGGAACTAAACCACCATATATCCTGCCATCTTTTTTTCCTTCTCAGATTCAGTCATTGGCCAAGCTAGGATGAATTGATTTCTGCTGGCTATGTCTGCTCTTTTTTTGGGTCTTCTGTGTTGTATGGATACAACCTTGCAGTTGTATATTTTCCCTCCGAGCATAATAAAGCATTTAACAGCACATGGCACCAGCGACATTACTAGTACCTTGATCAAGGTCCATTACCTATTTTATATTCCCTGAGAGTGTCTGTTTGCTCTAGGTGCAATGTTAGTCTTTCTCTTTGTTGGAGTTCTGGTATCAAGGTTTGGCAGGAAAGGAAAAGCGATAAGGAGCTCCGCATTAGTCGTCTTGGTCGATACCTTGATTTTAGGGTCTCTGGACATGGTGACTATTGGATGGTTTATCACCGGCATTTACTCAGGTATTTCCCTCCGTGTGGTTCCTATGTATGTAGGGGAAATTGCCCCAAAGAATATTTGTAGATTTTTGGGGCTGATGAAGTATTTTCATTTTCCTTGGTGTGTTATTTGCACAGGTTCTTGCCCTAGCAGAGCTTTTGGGTCAGGATTAAAGCTGGCCCGTATTCCTTTCCTTGGTGGTGATACCCACCCACAGTTATTTTTCCACAGTTGGGCAGATAATGTTTGTTGCAGAAGGGACGTCTCCTGTCGTTCAACAACAAAACCCTGCCTGATCCCAAATTGAGCCTGGAACTTTAGTTCTGCTTTGATTTATGGAGTAGCTTTTTAATTGGCCTAACACTGAAAAAGGTTGATAAACTGAATCCTAAAAATGTCAAAGCCTGAAAAATTGGTCCCTACAAAATCTTTCTCCAATACCATAAACTAGGTGACATGGGTGCGCCAGGGACGGCAATTTTAAATCAGATTCTTAGGATAAATAAAAAGGTATATTTTACAATGTGTTTTTTTTCTGGAGTTAGATAGTTAAGAAAGTTAACTTTCCCACCCTGTTATGTAAGAAATAAAAATCTCCTTTTCCCCTTATCAGCAAGGAGAACAATTTAAATAAATATTAATATAATTTCAAACCGCAAAATGCATATTTTTACATCCTTTCCTATTTTTCTCTGGCATACCTGTACACAGTACAGTTAATGAATGTTGCAGAACCGGAACAGGTTGAGTCAGTATTCAGCAACTTGTTAACTAGAAACATCTTGTCCCGAATGTCTCAGTCGAGGGTCGGGCTCCCATCATGAGACAGCTTCCTGCCTGGTGTAAGTCAGTTTCAGACTTGCTTCTCAATCTCCTTTTTATTTGATTGTTGCAATATAATTTACTGTATTTTGAGGACTTGAATCTTTTATGCTTTCCTACGCTGCTTCCTGGTTAGTAGTATTTTATAGGTTTCCTCCTCCTAGTGCTATACTAACAAGCCAAAAGTAGGGCTGTAGAAACTATGCAAAGTCTTAAAGAGAGAGTTTGTTGACACATAAGAACAAAAAAAATCCAAAATCATTTTATATGTCAATGGTTAAATAGTAGCATGGATCATGA
The DNA here is from genome assembly GCF_032062135.1 of Pyxicephalus adspersus. Classification (NCBI taxonomy): domain Eukaryota; kingdom Metazoa; phylum Chordata; class Amphibia; order Anura; family Pyxicephalidae; genus Pyxicephalus; species Pyxicephalus adspersus. The sequence continues at coordinate 10,479,233 of NC_092858.1, read as the reverse complement.
GAATATTGTAGTTTGCAAAAGATCTCTCCTTTTGTTTAGGTTTCTTGTTTGTTACTTTTGTAGCCTCTGAAGATTAAAAAGAGGTGTTGGTTGTCTGTAGGCATTCTCCTCTAAAATGCTGGATCCCCTTATTGTTCCTGTGCCTAGTATAACTTGTATACTAGATTGTTCCCTGGTCTTTTTCACCATGTTAAGCTTCCCAAGAAAGCCCTCAATCAATACAATGTGTCTATACTAGTAGAAACAAGCTATATGGAAATGCAATCTAAACCTTTAAGTAATAAAAGGTTTGCATAAGGTTGTATGAGGAAGTTTTGCTCTGAGTTGTATTTGGGGAAATGGAGCACTGACTGAATTTGAAGAGGAAAGAACACGGAAATAATTTTTGGTGCTTATTTGTTAGCAAATGTATTGGGCTAGTGTGTGTGTGTGTCTTTGGCACATAACCTAATACACTGTAAAGCCTGTTGGAATGCAGAGTATGAAGCCACCGTGGTGGTGAGGTGGTTATGTTTAGAATGAGATCTTGTGTACCTTGGTTCAGATCTGGCACCTGTTCAGAAAGCCATGCACAGTCCTCAAAGGCCCACAACAAATGCATGTTTTTGTAAAACTTTAGTAAATCCTTTTCCCACCTAACATAGCCAATATTAACTTGATGTATTTGTATTTATATTTGAATCGGGTTATCTTCGACTGTGACCCGTGACCTGTAGCAAATATACAGACGAGCAATTCATACAACTTTTTCTAATGCTTACTTTTTTCAAGTTTGTAAACTAAAATTTAAAAGCAAACTTTGGTAGGGTAACATGTATACGTTTTTTCATTTTTAAAATATTTATTTTTACTTTAGGAAATAGTTTTGTTTCTCCTGTCCTAGTCAGGCATTTATGAGGGTTTTTGTGTTTTATAGGCATTTTGAAGGCTTATTTTTAAAGCCAGGCAATTGCTTATAAGCCGTTGCTGAATGGGAAACAGATTTTTGCAGGTTTATAAAAATCCTATAAATGCACAGATGTTTGCCAATGCAAGGGGTATTTTTCTGCCTGAAATTGATTCTAGATACCCAGCTGTGCATAGTAGACATCCAGGAGTGTTAAACGTTGAGGTTTTTTTACTGCAGGTCTGAACGTAGGCTAACTTGTCCAAGCAAAAATATCACAACTCAATTTTCATACCACAACCAAAGTAATGAGTAAGCACCACTAACCATTACATCAGATGAGATCATCGTACAAAATTGGAATGTAGATTCCTATTAAGTAAGAATAACATAATAAGAAAGGCTGGATTACACGTAATGGTATTTGTTTGCTTTGCCAAACCCCAGGATCAGCCCACATGCTGTGTATGGGCACTTTAAATGTCAATTTAAACCAATATTGAAATACCAGTTTTAATTTGGCAGTGATAAGTTGCATCTCAGTTTCTCAGACCATACAATCTTCTAGATTGTAAGCTTTTCGGGGCGGGGTCCTCTCCTCCTCCTGTGTCACAGTCTGCATTTTTGTATGTCATTTACAACCCCTTTTTAATGTACAGCGCTGCATAATATGTTAGCACTAAATAAAACCCTTTTTATTAGTAATCATAATTAGTGGCAATTGTACCTCATGCCATGACTTGGTTTGTACCATAAGACCATATGTATAGTGTGAAACTGAACTGTTGGTTATTTTTGTAGTATGAAGATTTTATTAGATGGTAATGTACAAATGTATTCAAGCATGTGGAGGGCAAGAGGTGCAGATTCCGGTCTATTAGAAACTGGATTATTGTTGAATCTTGAAGTCTTGGCTTGAGTACCTTGTTTTATGAGGGATACCTATCATCTTCTAATTCCTTATGGAACTGGGATTTATAACTGTGGGGTTCAGAGAAAGTAATTCAGGCGTAAAGCTGGCCGCTCTTTATCCCACCTGCATACCTTCAGTGTTCCAAGGCTTCTGCCGATGTAGTAATGTATGTAATTTCTGTATTTAAAAAAGTAAAACTGTAAAAAAGTATCTAGGCATTATACTTGCATAAACGCATAGTATTGGTGGCTGGATCATGCAAACCTTATTCCCAGTATTGGTGGCTGGATCATGTAACCCATTTCAAATTCTTTTTCAGAACAGCTAATAATAACATGCATGCCTATGGTAAATTGACACTCCTATGTGTAAAAGTACCCTGGACCTCATTATTTACAATGTCTTTATTTCTAGGTGATGTGTCTTTCCATGTTCGCCTCTGCTTGGATACATCTGCCCTAAGTGACACTTGAAATGTGTAGACAAGGAGCATGTGACCTGGCAAACAGTAAAGTGGCTGCTTCCCAAAATTCTGCTGACTGAAAGTAATGCACAGCGGTTCTGCTGAGACCAAGGAGTGGACTGGACTAGATCATTGCACTTCGACCGGCCTCCTGTGAGACTGCAAGAATATATCTCCTCTACTTTGTACTGTTATTGCTATTGATTTGAGAAATTCAAAATGATTGATCTGAGCTTCTTAACGGAAGCCGAGCAGGAGGCGATCCTGAAAGTCCTGAACAGAGATGCCGAGCTGAAGAAGGCAGAGGAGGAACGTGTTAAGTAAGTGATTTTATTCGCATTAAATACTATTTGCATTAAATACTGTTCTCATACATTTTTTTGTTTTTTTCAATTGTTTAATGGTTTAGGTTAGTATTCCAATGGTATATGGATATATTTATTAATAGTATTTAACTTTGTAGATTTTGCGATAATATTCCAAAGTTAGAAGTGTGTTTTGAGTATGGTAAATGTCCTGACTCTAATTCTTTATGTATTCAGAAATGTATCCAGATTGAAATGAGGAGACATAATTACATTGACACCAATATTGGTTCCCCAGTTTCTTCTTTTCCCAATAACTTTCTTTATGCTACAGAAATGACCTCTTTGTCTCTTAACCCCCTGATCTTTTATCCTCTAGTTTTTACAAATAATTATGCTGATGTAAGATCTTTGATGTGGGCTAATTATCATGTATTCCTGTAGCTCATTCTCTAGATCAGTGTTTCTCAACCAGTATTCCTCCAGAGATTGCTAGGGGTTCCTTGAGAAATGAGCAATTCGTTCCTCTCAAGTCAGTTCAAGTGATACCAATGATCTTTTTGGCTATCTGTAAGGGTGATATTCTTCCCAATGGCCAGTAATGTAAGAGACATTCTTCCCACTGATCACCACACTTAATAGACTGATCTGTGGATATGACAACCCCTAAAAAACTGAAAATTTTTTCAAGGATTCCCCAATGTTAAAAAGGTTGAGAAACACTGTTTCTATCCTCGTTCCGGTCTCTCTACCTCACTCCCCATTGATCTCTATCTTCTTGTTGCTTCAATAACTAATTATCTTTGTATCCTCTCTGAATTGGCTTCCCTTACAAAATCTCCTTTTCTCTTTTTCATATTTATTACTTTTACTCGTTTTCTGTGTTTCAGACTGTTCTTACCTTCTGTGTGTGTACCACTGCCTTTCCTTTATCTTCTCTTTCTTATATTGCAAATAACATTTTATTAAAGTGTTCTTCCACACTCAACACATTTTAATCGGAGTATAACAAAGTGCTTAAACTGTTTTCAATGACCATGTTTTTTCCCAAAAAAATGTGAGTTAGCACTTGTTTTCTAGTTATTAGGGCTAGAGATCCTGTTGGAAAGATTCACTCTGACTATTGTTATTAATAAAGCGATAGAATATTTTTGAGGAACTGCTTGCTGGCCAGTGGGAAGAATGTCATCCTTACAGATAGGCAAAAAGATCATTGGTGTCAACTTAATGACCTGATGGGAATAAACTGCTCATTGCCCAAGGAACCCCAGGCAACCTCTTGAAAAACACTAGAGTTTTGAAAGAAATGCAGAGCTGTGGCTGTTTTGACCTCTCATCTGATGGTACCTACAGTGTCTGAGATCCAGTGCCATAACTCTGAAAATGTTATTTGTCTAGAATTTGGGGCATTTTTATAATTTTGTTGAGACCTGAACAATGTTTAAGTATTATTCTGAGGGCTGGTGTATAGTGTGTCAAAAATGTAACACAACCCTCCTGCTTTGTAACGCTGCTTACATCCTGGTCGAAGTCTCTTTGCTTGCAATAATATAGAACTTTGTCATAAACAGTCTCATTTTAAGAATATTAAATCTCTAATTTTCAGAATCCTATAGTTCAGTGTTCTCCCCAGCCCCTTTTAGCCGGGCACACCACCCGGCACTTTTCAGTAACCACCCGGCTGTTTTTTGGTAGTTACTGAGGAGTTGGGTTACAATACAGGGACTGCCACCCGCCTAAAATTTCTTCCCACCCAGCTTAAAATAATTTCTTGGTTGAACACTGTAGTTAATAACCATTATTTAGACTCTTGGCTTGCTGACACTCAGGTTTGCATTAGACTGCTGAATCTAACTGGAAGGTGGATAACATGCAGATCATTTTGGTAATGATATTGTAAATCAATACTTAATCTCAGATTCCCTAAGGGGATATTTATGCAAGGTGTCTGGCAAGGGTTCCGCTCATATGTAATTGCCAACCTTATCCAGGGAAGTAATTGCATGCCCAACCCTAGCAAGCCCAAAGGGAAAGTCTTTACTCCCTAAATGATTGAATATGCACTCATGGCAAATGTTTACCCTCTTTATTAACCAAATCCTCCTTTACTGGTGTCTCATACACTCCCTCAATGCAGTGCTGCTAATCTAGAAAGCAGCGAGTAGGACCGGGGAATGACTGACAAGTTCCAGGCTTGTTAACCGGCAGTGCCAACACTTATTGCCTTACCCCCTTCTTCTACTTGTCATCCCATTGTAGTGCAAGGTACAGGCTACATACAACTGACAACTGTTTATATCCATTGGCTGAGCAGCATCATTGTCAAACCATCACCTATCGGCTTAACAGGAGTTTGTGGGACATAAGAGAAGACTGTATGCGCCAATGTGCTTAGGATAGGGAAAACCATTCTGTCTAACAATCATCAGTACAGAAAAACTCCATGCACGCTACTAGGATCTATACATGAAATACTCAGCCAGTCTTGTGACCTGTATGTGTTTTCTGTACAGACGGGCATCCTGTTTCCTTGTTTAGCTTTAAAGCCAATAATGCGTCTGTGTTTCTCAACCTTTTTAACATGGGTGAACTTTTGAAATAACTTTTAGGTTTTTAGCGAACCCCTGCTATAATTACTATATCCGCAGCATACAGTATATTAGGCATTCTTCTTCTCATGACCACCACACACTTACTTTGCTGGTAATTGTGAAGATTGTCACCCAAAATGCCAGAATGATCATTGGTGTCTGGTAAAGTAACACAGAGGCGCAAATTGCTCAAAGAAACCTTGGCAAACTCTGGAGGAAATCTTAGGGTTTCCCTGGTTGAGAAATTCTGGGATACCTAATTAAATAGTATAATTGCGAAGTAGAAAGAACAAGGGCATTTTGTTTATTTCCTAATTATTACCCTCCGCTTCTTACCACCATACAACTCTTTACATCTAAAACCCCTGAAGAAACCAGATTTTGGCGAAATGCGTTGGGACGTATGTGACCTATTTGGTCCTAACTTTGATTTTCAATTATTGTATGGCGGTAGAATACCTATGTATAGCACAGCTCCCCCATTCCTGTGAATGTGAACAAGAATAGGGGTACAACACAACTATTGATTGTACACTGTAATTATGTATAATCCAGCTCAATATTTGCTGAGCTTCTAGAACAATACAACAATATAGACATAGTAATAACTTGTTCTATTTCCTGAAAGCCCCTAATGACATCAATATTATCCTTCCTGTCACTTCCCCATTTGCCTTTAGACTTTTAATGTTCAGTCTGCCCTTTATTTGCTAAAAGGGTTTCTTGATTCCTGCTGCATAGACGGATCCTGGCTGTACGGAATGCTTATTGATCTTCTTAATGTGTATATGGAATCCTTTCTGCCCTCTTATTAGAGTCCTTTGTGCAGCGCGTGACCTGAAGCCATAGAAAGGTAAATGAAGGTAGGGCAGTTTTTAAGGTCGTTCTAACTATTAGATTGAAGATGGAGGCGATGTAACCTTTGTAGGAAAAATGAACAAAATAAAAAGTTGTATGTAGTTAACATTAGTACAGCAGTGTTTGGTCTGAGGGACTAACCTACTACAAAAGAATAAAGAAGATATGTAGGTGGGCATTTATTTTTGGAGACTTTGCCTCTTATAGCTTCCACCCTATGATGTACATGTGTTCTTTATTCTTACCCGGTGAAGGATACAGGGTAACTGTTTGAGCATACTTTACTCCTCCTTGCAAGACCTATTCCTATATAAAATCCACTGCAAACAATGTATTTAGATTTCTCATACACATTTTACTTGCTCATGGCCATTGACTCCACAGGTAGAGAAATTGCTCTAGGTACAAAGCTCCATTTAGTATTAAAACCAAGAAGTATTGGGTCCATGTGTATTTGGGGAATATCTCGGAGACCGCTTGTATTCATATGGGTTTCCCTTTTTCCTTCTCCAAAAGGAACAAAAAACTTGTTGTTGCACCTGCCTATAATGTGATAGTAAAGGCACAAATGCTGGTAAGAGGACCACCAGATTTGTTTTTTAGAATATATAACTTTTCATTAATATTATATAACTTTTGTAATGTGATATAATTTTTCATAAAAAATTGGCCTACCGCATGAAGATATGAATTTAAGTTCCCTTCCATTGTCAGATGATCTATGATGATTCTCTGGTGCGGCAGGAAATCCAGCATCGAAGAATAGTTCAGGTATCCAGGTAGCCCATTTTCAACCCCATGTACACTAGTAATTGGTGGACAGTCATTTAAAGAACCCCACACATGCAGCTGGTGAACAGATGACCTATCCATAGCATTATTAGAATTGCATTTGTGATCAGTGAATGTCTATCTTTGTCAACAAAGGTTTGCATGCCATATGTATAGAATCAATTGTACCAACATTCGATGGGAATCTGTCATTATTTAGTGCTCGTGCAAAGCTTTAACACCTGTGAGGATCAGCCAAATAGTTCTATGTATTCATGTAATGAGCATGTTTGTACCTAAAGGTGTGAGTGCGCTCATGAATTCTTCTGTGCTTTGCTTGCTGTGACTTTTAGCAACATGCTTGTTCATAGTAAAAGAGTAAGTAGCTAATTATTATTGACAGTGCTCACCTTACAAAATGCTGTTGCAGAAACTTATGTTTACAATAAGAACCGGTCATACTCAAACCCTTTAGACTACCCATAATGGAGACAGAATATAAGTGGATGGTTCCTGTTGGTATTCTATCCCTAATACATGGTCTGCCATCATCTCCATCTGGAAGCCTATCAAGAGTAAAAATTTGCACCCAACAAAAGAAAAAAAGTGCATGCACACAGAAGACTAGAAGAGATTGCCATACAAAAACCTCAATATGATACCTTCATAGATCTTCTGTCCACTTGCAAAATTGTTTTGCCAAAAATAGGTCTACTATGCCAAAGCAATCAATCGCCTTTGTTTTTATTTTGATATGTTCAAGTTTCCTAAATGGGACAATACATTGACTGGTCTGTATTAAAGCCTTGATGGTTGCTGAAAATGACCTTTCATGATCATATCCAGTGACGGATAAATGAGTGCTATACAAACACCATATAACACCATATTGCTCAATGAAAAAGGAAGGGCGAATGAACGGCACCTAGCTGTGTTATCCTCCATAGAGAGAGTGTGCATTGGTCCTTCCCAATCTGTTCATCAATCTGATATGTTGGTTTGAGGAACAATGTTTGGGGACATCTGTACACATGCCAGATCTTCTCCTGAGACGAGCATGACCATTAGTCTTGGGCAGCTATTACAAGATGTGTATGTAGCATAAGTTGTGAAGAAATGAACAATTTATTACTACCTAAGCACTTATTCACATTAGAACACGAGTTATGGCAGTGCTCTGCATGGTCAGATTGACAGGAAGTAAGGATAAAAATCTCAGCTGGGGCATGTATGGATAAAAACGTGATATGAATTCTTCCCCACTCTATCCATAACTACCAAAAAAAAGTTCTTGACCTAAATACACAATAACTGTGTGCCAGTTGCTTTAAAGTGCCCTGGTAGACGCAAGCGTTGAGCGTATTACATGTCTGCTCATGACCTTGGCCTAATCCCTCCGCAAGTATCATCCAGGTAGCCCAATATTGGATTGTGAGCTTCACAGCGGGCATCTCGCCTCTTTAATGGAAAGGCACATTATTCTATCTTGTAATCACTTAATTCTCACCACTGCTTAAACCTGCCAGCACATTCCTGTGTGTTTAATACATCATGTGAGCTAAGAAGTCACTTGACATGCAGATTGCCTTGGCTGATCCGCTACAATCTCTTTATATCCGTTATTTGCCTTTGTGCTTATACTCTTCAGCAAGCTCAATGCACAGGTTCAGCTTTGTCATTCCGAATGATCTAACTTTGCACTCGTTAGGAAAGCTCACTGACCCGTATTCTTCACCTGACCTTTAAGGACGATAACGGCTTCTGAGTGGTATGTATAAATATTGTGTTGTAATTGTATCAGCTGCCTGATTTAAAGGGCCAGTTCACTGAATATGGATATTTACTTATTTGGTAGATGCTTTTTATAGTTGGATATTTTCTTTAAGTTCATCTGCACATTGCACACCTCCTGTAGTCATAATGAAGGACTTTTACTGTTGGATAATTATTTAGGATTGTAGAGAAGGTTTAGGAGGATTAGGAATACATAAAAACTGGGAAGGATCAAATAAAATGTTAGCAGGGACAGGATCAAGAAATAAGCTGGGCATAAGAGATCAAAAGCTGAATGATTCCACAAAGCTCCACTTATGGTGGACAAACCCTTTTAAATAGGTTGACTGGGCTGTTGACTTGCCAAAGGATTATTAGAGAAGATCCTAAATTT
>NC_092858.1:10399175-10469313 GCF_032062135.1 Pyxicephalus adspersus | reverse complement strand
TACCTATGTTCTCATGCTCCTATGTTTGATTAAAGGGTAGAGACCATTATGGCACAGAACACCATGTTCCCTCCCTGTCTTGCCCTTTGCTCTTCTTTCTAAATTGATTCCTGACTGCTTTTAGGAATCCAACACATGCTGGACAGCAATGTATGCCTGAAAAAAATATAGAGCCAGTGCTGCTTGAATTTTTAAAAAAATATAATTTTTTTTTTTCAGGGTATGGCTGGCAGAGCAAATCTTAAAAGATTTGCCAATCACTAACAATGATCTGTGTTGGATTGGCACTGGGATTTGGTTATTTTGCTTGGGGCATGACCATGCGTTGTCACAGCTTGAAAAAGACCTCAGTGAGGCCTTTGGTTCTCTGGCCCACCAAGTTAAAATAGTAGACTCATTGGAAGAAGTCATGCTCATGCTGTGACTTAGCAGTTCTGCTGTTACTCAGGGCTTCCATTTTAAGTAGTCTCTGCAAAAATACCCTCGTTGTAAAAGAAGGGCTCCACACACAAAACATCTATTTTCTTTCTACGCTGTTACCTAGGTTGGGCAGCCTTCTGTATCTGCAATGCACTTTTGTCTTTCTCCTGGTAAATGCATTGTAGAACTTGTTTCCTTTTAAAGCAAGCTTGTTCTTACATGCCGGGCTTAAAGCTTTACATCCTAAAACAAATCATGTGAGTGGCATTACAATACATTGGCCTGCATTGACAGTGTGCCATACCACGTTGTGGTAATGTGTTTATTATTGCGGCATAAAGGTGCGATCCCAGCCAGCAATATATATACACTGTAGATTAGCATCATCTGGGTTCAAAAAGAAAACTGGGGTTGTACCTTTTTTGGCCAAAATATGTGGAAAATCTACAAACAACTTCTTTAAAAAGATGTGTGTAGAAAGTCCATTTGTATTCCAGCATGATCAATAATCCAATGATACATTTTGCCGCTTCTAACGAGGGCCATATTTAATCATCATGTTTTGTTTTTGTTCCACCACTTTGCCATATGGTCACATTTGTGAATGTGTCCGCTTTATGTGCAGGACTACGTTTAGGTTATTAAGTTGAAAAAATATCACACTTCTCAGAAACCATAGGATTCTAGTACTCCGATTGTTTAATGGCAACAACACTTTTTCAGTTTTTTCGCATTCTCTCCAAATCCTAAAAAGTTTACCAAAAAAAATCTCACTGCTGCTTATTAATCCATGTAGATTCTGTACCTCTTGCTTGTTCTGCATAGTGTCTGTTCTTTAGTTAAAGTTCTTGTCTTTGCAGCCAGATTACACAAATTGCTTGAACCTTCTATAACCAGACCTTTAATATTGGCTGGGCTTTATTCTGGTTATACAGAACATTCTTTAAAGTTTTAATTTTTTTTACACTGTTCTCAAAAATGTATCATAATAGGCCTTTTTCTAAATGTGAATGTGGGCGTGAAGAAACATGGCTGCCCCAAATCCTAATCTCAACCAAATGAACTGGAATGCCAACCATGAGCAAGATCTATTTCCCAATCTTAGTAGTGCTTCTTTGGCAGATTGGAAGCCAATTTCATAGACTTTTTTTCATATTGGTGTAAAATCTTCCCAGAATAATTGAGGCTCATACAGCTGGAATTGGTATTCCAATTTCTATTCTCATTCTGCAACCAAGAGCAGGAATATGAAGGCCAACAAAATACTGTTGCCTGGTATGGTACATGCATATAATATTACACATTGGCCATACATAGGGTATGCAACATTGCATTACTGATACTTTTTGCCTCATCTGTCCATTGGTGAGGTTTTCTGGGAACTATTGGTGGGACAGGTTTGGCGGTCTGATGAGATCTAGTCCACGTGGTGCAGGCAGAGAAACCTGTACAGTAAAAACATCATGTGCACCTGTAACGGTCTATTTTGCTAAATTTTATTCAGATACATTTTCTATTTGCTGTTTTACAGGCACCTTCAAGATGTAGTTGATGATGAAAATGAGTATAAATACAAAAGTGGCCAATGGTTTTACGAAGCCAAATCAAAACGGTTGGCTGGATTCAGGCACTTATAAATGACTAAATGCATTTGTACAAAAGTAAATTAATACAGATAGGTGGTGGTGAGAGAATTCAGTCATTAACCATTAGGTTAGGAATTTTTTTTTTTTAGATTCTATAAAGTGAATACATCTTTTGAACCTTTCCATGTTTTTACTTATGTTATTTTTGACTTTTGCCCTTGTTGCTTGCGCATCTCCCCCAAGCATTTGGTGAATATATGGTGCTAACAAACCTACCCAAAAAAATCTATCCAAACTCCAAAGTATGTTCCTCTCAATACACACACACACATGCATACCAACCACTACCCCAACGGGTCTGTAAATTCACCATGTGCACCTTCCATGATCAGCCAGCAGATCCTCCTTGATGTGAATCGAGGGCATCACAAATGCATCTTGAAACCCTTTCCTTACATTAGGACTGCACAGAAAAGTTGACACACAGGTGGGCCCATCAATGCCTCCTTGAACCTGATAGTTGGCATGTTCTGAACCCATTGCATGGCATGCTATACCGCGCTGATAGAAATTAGAAACCCTTTTTGTTTTCCCTCCCCCACCAATGTTTGAGGCAAAATGGATGTTAATGGTAACTTTTTGTATTGTAGCCGAGCTAAGTGAGCTCAATAAGGACGGCTCAAAGAGACGCTGGATAAACAATATCAACCAAGACATTTTTATTCCTCCAGAGTTGTATGGAGTCATGGAAGCACCAGATGAAGCAGAGGAAGATGTACTGCAAACTAAACAGGAGGGGAATCAGAGGTAAGAGTTGGGAATTCACTTGTCTATCCTGTGTATTTATCCCCCCCCCCTTGTCGATAAGTAATATTTTCTCCCAAGGTTAAATAAAAGTATGAGGTCTAAATATGTAGCAGCTTTACGTAGTTAATGGGTTATTCAATAGGATATATTTGCACACAGAGAAAGAGTCCTTCTCTACATGCATGCTGATTGGGCACTGACTTTTCTATTTAGGCTCTGGCTGTTTTTAAAGAAAACGTTACAGGTAGTCCCCAGGTTACATACGAGATAGGGACTGTAGGTTTGTTCTTAAGTTACCTTTGTATATAAGTCGGAACAGGTATATTATTTTAATAAATGTAATTAGGACAAATGTTTGTCTCCACATATTAAGAAGTGTGGTGTCAGTTACTGTATAAAATCCTCACTGTGAGTTAATCACAAACAAAGCAAAAAAAACTTTATGGAACCTAGACCTTCATTAACTTCTGGAGCAAGCTGTGCTTTGATATACAAAAAGAAACAACTGCAGAGTTTGTCTTGGTCAATAAAGAGTTACAAGAGGCTGCAGAAAGCGCTCACCCTCCTAAGATCACCCACAACCTCATCTGTGCTTGGCAAAAGATTTCTTCTGCAAGTCATGCAAACTACCTTCTCCCCCCTATCAAGTCTCTGTTCTGCGAACAGCGAGCATCTAGGAGTTCCTATCTAGAAGTCGTCCTTATGCCGGATGTCCTTAACCCGGGGACTTACCTGTATTAGGCTGGGTACACACTTGCAAATATTGTCGTTGTAAAGGATCTTTCACGATGATGGGTGCTGTACACACACTAGATACACGTCCGATATCGGCCGCGAACTATCGGACGTGTGTACTTGGCTTTAAATTCTGCACACCAAGTGTAGCTTGATGCTGAAGTTTAATTTGACATTACCAGGCTCTATTTAGGTCTGTTATCCAATATTAGGCCATACTGTATTTATACTCACACAAATGTCTGCTAGAGCTCCAATGTGCCCTATCTGCAAGTAACAACTGTATTGATTTATTACTTTGACTTTTTTGCATATTTTGATATCTTTTGTATATTTTTTTCCTTTAGTTCCAAAAAAGTGAGCTTTACGTCCCCAGGAAAAGATAAAGAACAAGACAACTTGAGGAACGGGACTTTGTCCCCTCCCAAGGTAAGAGACCGTTAATGTTACCAATTTAGGGGGAATGGTTCATTGTTCCTGTGTTTAGGATGTAATCATTGGGATTTTTGCTTGGGTCTGTTTTTCACTTTTTAAAAAAAATTGCTTGCCTTGGACTTTGAAGAAGCATGGAGGACCTTCTCCCAAACCTCATTCATTAAACTGTATCTGAAACCAGACTCCACTTTCTGTAGTTTTAATCAACACCTAGAAAGATTCCAAAATGTTCCCAAATAGAATAGAAATGGAGGTTAGAATCCTCCAAAGGGAACAATTGTTCTGGAGACATGAGTTTCCTTCACTTCCTGTTGTGTCTTCAGGACAGGGTGTGAAAGACTATATCATACAAACCAGACAAAGATGGTAAAAATACTCCACATATCCTAACCTGCAGCTGGAGTACAGAATTTAATCAGAAGGAGGAACTGTGCACAAACTCCATTTCTGTGTCCCATAAAGTTCTCTTTATAACTTGCAAGTCCCTATTATTTTCCATGACTATGTTACGTTGTTGCAATGTTCTTTCATGGGATCCTTGTGTCATCGGTGTCACCATTTCGGCTCTTAAATTTCCTTTTAGTCGTCAGTTGGCTGGAGTCATAGCCGGTCATTTTATTACAACACCATGATCTAAATAGAGGGTGAGATGGCAACTTGAGGGTTCAGTTGCACTTTAAGACCTGGCCGTCTACTACTGCTTCACTGTTGACCCAAGATTTTTCTTGTTAACTTATTCACTGAACGTTATTTGTTTTCAGAATTAACATTTTTCCAAAGTAACTGCTTGGTAATGTTACATGTGAATTCTGGCACAGTGTGCTGCTCGACCCCACAGCAGATGGTTTCATCATGGTGTAGTTGTATTATATACAATCTTGGATCTTTTGCACCCTTTATAATGAGACCTGCTATGCTACCAAGTTGTTAGACTCCATTGACCTCTGGCTGAAAAACAAGGCAGTAAAAGTAACAATCCCTAGATCACCCTCTCCCACAGCTACAAAAAAGTTGTAGAAGTCTATTCTTGTTTTAGGGCTTGGATGCACAAGCACATCTTCTAATTTTGTGCCTGACTCTCTGATCCAATTGGAAGTCCACAAACACTGCACACACTGATTTTCACCCTACAATAGCATTCACCACATTGAAGGCTCTAGTAATTGCGATTGGATTTATTCCGCTGTCCGTGCGCATGATATAACTGGTTTTGAAAAATATTTACCATTATGTCCGATCCACAACTGATCCAAAACCCCAAAAAACTGTCTATGATGGGTCGGCTACTGCTTTCCTTTCAGATCTTGTTTTACAGGATCAGAAGTGAATGTTTGTTCACTAGCTTTAAATATAAATGATGTTAAAAATGCTTGACGTGAGCATGTAGCATGTAATACAGAACTTTTTGGTTGTTCACCAATCTGCACTCTGAAGCTAAGGAACTGACTGCCCATTGGCGTACTTTAAATGTTCTTTTTCTGAATAATTGAATTTGTGTATGTTTATAAATGTATTGGTTTAAGGAGCATGTTTCATTCTGTAATGAATTCAAGATGATGTAATTTGCTGTAAAATCTTGGAGTCTTTGTATTTAGTTGAAGAAATCCTAATGGAATCTTAATACATTGAAATGCTTCCACAAAGCAATTAGAACTTTCAGATAAGCCATATTATGTACACAAAAAACACATGACAAATGTTCAAAGTGCAGTTTAGGACTTCCAGTTATTTGTAAGACCAACATCCATATACATATCGGATAAGTTTGCCTTTTTCTGGAAAATGGTAACATGGAAACATGATTTTTTCCCTTTTGTAAAGGGAAAATGTGATGTCATATCTAGCTTATATAATTTGATTATTCCAGGGAAGAAGACTGCAATATAAATCAGCAAAAAATTGCTTTGCTAGCAATTGTGAATAATTGCAATATCCTGTGGTTTTGGCCAGAGGGTAAAAGTGACTCCATTGGATTTGATTTGCAGCTTTAGTTTGGTCTGCTGCTAGCAACATCTCATTAGGTCATATCGCGTTAAAATTACAATTGACTCATTTGTGTCCTTTATTTTGGCTGCCATTTGGCTTTAAGTTTGTTTTCTTAACAATAGAAAACTTACATTGGCAGGTGGCAAGGCACTTTAATAATATATAGCTTTATCTTGTTGCCTCAAATCCTCTCATGCTAATTGTCCACGGGGATAGGATCGGCATAATGTGCTTGACATGAACAGCTGTGCTTTATACTAGAATGCCTGGTTCAGTCCGTGTTATTTGCCTTATATATTTAACTGTCCACATTTCTTTTTTGTTCTTTCAAATTGTGTGATCATTTTGTATAATCAATTAATGAACAAAAATTGCAAAAATAAAAGCCAATTTCAAAAATCAGCTTGACTTTAATTTTTTGAGATTATTACTTTCTTCTTTTTGCTTTCTATCCTTTTGTTTAATGCATTGCTGTTGAGTTATGCATGCTGCCTTTTGTTTCATTCTTGCCCTTATTTGCATGTCTTTTTCAGACCTTATGTTGTCGTTATCTAAATACGGTGTGAAATTGCCTTATCCAGAGCTACCCAAAGGCACTCGGAACTCACCGAGGGCTCCCCAAGGCGATAATTCACAAAAGCAAGACTTGCAGCCTCCAGTGCCAAAGCCAAGAACTTTGAGAACAAACGGTCAGCCGAACGACCGTTCAAACTCAACTCTTAAGAGAGACGACTCTTTCAATGGCAGACCTCGAGGAATTTTAAAACGCAGGTCAAGTTCAAGCTCTACAGACTCTGAAAGTATAAGGATATCTCAGAGCGTTGAGTCAAACAAACTTGTTGTGCCAGTCTCCCCCATTCTGGAAGCTGGACAGAATAATTACTTTGATGAACAAGATGCGGTTTCTGATAACTCTACAGACAGATTTAAACAAGTGAGATTTTCTGAAAAAATTCATCAGAGGCCACCTTCTCCAAGCCCGGAACCATACAACGCCAAAGAATTTGGTGAATATAGAATTTTGGATCCAATTTTATCTCTCCATCATTTAGATAATGGATTAGGGGACCACAAGGATTTAGAAGACTCCATACAAGATCATAATCCTGACTATGCTGACCAAGGCGTTTCCATGAACAAACAACCACTTTCTATGGAGATTAAAGGGAGACTAGAGACCCCAAAAGAAGACTTGCCTGAAAAGAACGATGAGTTAAGGATGGAAGCTAATGCTGCCATAAACCTAGAACTCTCATCCAATTCTTCTGGTAAGGGATTCGGAATGTTGTGCATCACATACCTTAGACCCTTGTGCATGCATTCATTCTTTAGAGTCATTCTTAAGATGGCTCATCAGTGCTACATCTAAACTTGGTGAGAGAAACCATCATCCATACAGCTGGTAATAATTTACATTGTCCGCATTGCCAAGTATTTAATTCATTTCTCGCTTACAGTAAATGTAATTCCTATTTGTAGAAAGCTATGCTACATGGTTTTATTACTGTTGACTTTTTATGTGGTTAAAACTTTTTTTTTCATTTTTTTTTTTTAATTTTGCTTCCATCACATTTTGAAATATGGCCAATGCATGCCAGACCAGTACCAAGGTTCCATGTAACATAGCGCTGCATAAACAAATATACGAATCTGCCTTTTAATCACGATCTTAGACCTGTGTGACCTAAATTTGGTGTAATTGTGTTTGAAATTATGCAAAAATTCATGTTTTCTGATAACAATGTAATGTTTAATAACTGTTAATTATGTATCTTGTGATCATATATGTTTTGTCTATGTACATGTACGACAAGTTTATTGATGCAATTTATTTACATTGATTTAAGGAAGAACTCCCAGAACAGATTGATTAGTTTTGGGTGGGCTATGGCAGGATGAATCACTTTTCTTTATTACATGCCCAGGAGAAGACTTCTACTGCCCCAGTCATCTGATTTTATAGCTCCGAATACTCTTCTCAGATGTATTCCAAACCAAACTTCCTAGACTTCGAATTTGGCAAGGGGTTTACCATATTTACAAAGCTTTCTGTATTGGATTTGACTTATGGAGAGGAATGGGTCCCGTGCCCAGGGTCCCAGAAACTTATAACAACCTGCTCAGTCTGCTCAAAACCAATAAATCTGTTTTGGGGGGGAATGTCCCTTTTTAAATGATACAATGATGGATTGTCCACAATTTGTTCCATCTACCTAAACTGGATTTTTGTTTTGTAGGTGGGGAACCTCTTTATGCTGTTGTGAACAAGACTCCAGCAGCCTCCTCTCCACGTCAAGATCAAGGTAAACAGATGTGTTTTATTTGTGGAGAGCGGGTGACACTAATTTTGGCATGTTTGTGTGAATATAATTAATTTAACAAAGTGCTTTGAACAAAGTCTTCTGAACAATCAAAAATTGCTTTGATTATGCATGCAAATTGTTGCACAATCCAAATGATGTTGGTGCCTTCATAAGACAATAGAATGTGGTAAGACTTTTTAGATGATATTAGAGAAGCCCAAATTTCACCTGCTAGCATTTAAACTTTTGTACATGTTCTTAGTAGTGCAGAGATGAGTTGCTTCATTGTGTAATTTGTGAGGACTATTTAAATGCTTGTTGGTTGGAAGAATAATCCTTAGCATGCTCTAAACCTGTGCCCAAGTTATGGAATTTAAAGTAGTTACATATTCCTAGCCAGTAATATGATTACCACTGACCTTTCTAGCTGCTTGTACTGTAATGAAATAATTCTCAAAGGTCGCAACAGACTTTATAGCCAGATTTTGTCTGTTTCTAACAGCACTTTGGTTTTAATGGATGGCTGACATTTGCTTGTAATAAAACGAGAGCTAATAATGCTACCTTTTTAAAGATAATTTATTCCATACCACCTATAGGGGTGAATTAGGCTTGTGTTAAAGTAGCTTTATTGCTCAAAACATGTAAATCTGTTTTGTATAAATAGCCTGGACAGACCTTCAGGTATTTACAAGCCCTTACTTGCCTTTGTAGCTTTTGGCATGGTGGAGCAATTCATTATCCATCACCCACTTGTCTGTGTTTGGGTTCTTGGCAGTCTTATTTCACTCTTCTTTCTTCCTGCAGAGACTTGACAGCTAATAAATGCAAACAAGGATCAGGTGTAAGGTTTACATTGAGTATATACCAAGGAGAATATAGTGCCTAAAGCTAATAAAAAATTAACTAGGGTCGGACTAAATCTGTCATTCAAGTGATTTGCTCCACAGTGCCTGCAGCTACAGTAATCCGTTTATAGAGTTGTTTTTCATTGGAGTATATATATTCTCCATTCTCCATATATATGTCCCACGGCATCTAGGCGAGTGTGGCATGACGACTCATTCATGCATAATAATGGGAATTAGCAAGCTCTTGTACTGTGTTGGAAGGATCTCAACATCACCCTCTCCAGCAAGCAAAGTCTATATCTACTTTTTTTTATTTGCACTGGGGCTTAAAATGCAACAATTGGACCTTTTTTTGCGTTGGTTTTTTTTTTGTTTTTTGTTGAAGGTTCTCTTTTAGAATATGTAAATATTTGAGCGTCACATCCTGGGAGGATATTCAGTAGGGTTAGTTGAATTTAATCTCTCCTGAAATAGTTTGCGACCATAAACATAAGTATTGACTTACCTTCCTGAAAAGGACATTACTGTCCATCACAAATTACAAGGTATTCTCTACTGGGTTTTGGATATGATTCATAATTATAGAACCATTTAGGATGTATACAACAACCACAGATCAGGTGCTAAAATTCTACTGATTTCTTAATTAGTATAAAATGTAGGTGAAACGCAGGTAACATTGCTAGGACGAAACTTTTTTTTTTTTTTTTGCATTGTAGGTACAGGGTAAAAGGGCTAGAACATGCTCAAACCTTTATGCCAAATGTAAGTTTTCTGCAGAGGTTAACCCTCTGGCTTGCTGATCATTGTCAATGCTTCTGTCAGTTCTTCTAGACAAGTTAGTGCTTTTGTCTTAAAGGCAAAAATGTAATTATCCTCTAATTGTATTCTAGCCAAGGCAATGATTTATATTTTTTTTTTCTTTTTAAGTGGTTGCTTTTCTGTAGGAAGTATAAATTGTAGTGTAGGTAGATGAAAAATGCATGATCCGCAATAACTATATATTTAGTACTGCTAGTTCTTTGCTTTATTTTAGTTTAAAAAACCACATTTTTTTGTGTGTTTATTTTAAGTAATTTTTTAGGTATGGTAATACCTGGTCCATACCATCCTAAACCCACCATCCTGCAGTGCTGACGTTAGTGGGTTTCTAGTTTTATACGCAAGAAAATTTTTGCCCTTCTGCACTGCAACCAAATATAAAAGTAAAAACAAATGTAGCATTTATTATAAACTGTATTGCCTTTTTTTTCTTTTATATGTGAATTGTATATCTAAACATAAATAGGTGAACTCCATTTCTAAGAATTTGCGTCCTCTGCCTACCATGCTGACCGTTTTTGTTATTCTGGGAACAAGTATGCAGATAGAAGCAATTGATTTTGTGTTGATCTAATTGGTTCCTCTGTGTCTATCTAGCAAAAACTATTAATTTACAAGATTTAGTATTGCCAGTCACAGCCCCCACATTTCATTCCTTGCATAAGGTTAATGAAAAGTAATTAGATTACATTTGCAATACCTGTCAGCTGTCTTGTTTGCTAGTAGAATTATTATTCTGTGCAGCTACTTTTATGATCTAGGCACTCCATACCAGAAAGCATAGCCAGCTGGGTTGCACGCTCATCTCGAATCCCTACCACTTTGCATTGTGCATTCTAAGAACTGCTTTTAGTTCTAGTTATTCTTTTAATTGTTTTAATACAATGATACAATAATACTCTGAATACAATGGTAAGCACCTAGAACCCCTATTCAGGCTTTTATTGCTGTTTGCATCCATCCTCAAATAATGTTGACAAAAAGTATGAAGAAATTTGGATTTTTGCTGCGTTTTCTGTCCCTACTTATAGTGGTTTCTGGGCAAATGGAGCAGATAAATCTCCCCATTAGGGACACAGACATCACTAAACACCTAACAGCTATTGTAATACTTTCCTTCTTTATCCAAAACAAAAGGGCTAATTCTTTTTTTGTTGTCTATATATGAGGTGATGAAAGTGGTGTTACAGTCTAGTTCAGTATTCCTGGGGGTTCCTTGAGCAATGCACAATTTTGGCTATCTGTAAGGGTGACATTGTTCCAAATGGCCTGCAGTGTAAGATCCAGTCTTCCCTCTGACCACCAAGCTAATGTACTGTGATCTGTACGTATAGGATTTACAGTAGGGGGTCCTCGAAGATCTGAAAGTTATTTTAAGGATTCCCTCATGTTAAAGGGTGAAAAAGCTAATCCAGTTGATGGGTTGTATTCCTTTAAAGGAAGGTCTCAGTAGGAATTACTGTTTAGTCCTACCCAGGAACAGATTAGGTAACAGGGCAGTTCAAATGCCATGAATGGCCCCACTCCCTGCCTTCCTATTGTCAATTTTTTTGGTTTTACTAAATGCAGTTTTCAAATGATGGTTCTGTGCAGCCATGTATCATGCCACGTATGCAGGTTTTGGGCTTTCAGCAAGCAAAGATCACATAACCAGTCATAAAGAATCCATCTCCTACCTTTTGAGAAAACACTCAGATCATTTTCCTGTTATACAAATGATTGCAGTTTCAGGGTTTGTGCTGTAAATGTATTTTCCTAAATAAAACATAAAAAGCATGCAAGTGGGAAAATATTTATTTTAGCATGCCTGCTACCAAATTTTGTGTTTGGGCTGAATTAATTTTTCACGTGAAGGCAGAACATCGTCTATGTGATTCTCTGTGTTTAATTGGTGCAGATGCCCAGGGGTGTAACTAGGATAGTGGAGCAAGGGTAGCTGCTCAGGGCACAGAGATGGAAGGGGGGTATATTTTTTTGCTCAATGGATGTAAATTAAAACAAAATTAAATAAATAAATGCCTTTTGAAGCATTGGGAAGTTATTCCAATTCCTTCAATTTTTAATATTTATATTCAGTAATTTATGTTTATACATATATATTTCTTAATTAAAATATACTACATTTACCATGGTAAAAATGTCTGGAGTGTGAAATCGTTCTATAATTGGGTTCAAGAATTTGGCATAATCTGAATTCTTGATTTTATGAGGTGGGGAAGGATTGGGGTAAACTCTGTGCCCAAAATCTCTAGTTACACCTCTGTACTGGATTGTTCATCATGCTTGTTTTACCTGTGTTGCAACAATAGCATCTGGAAATGGTTAATCTTGGTTTTCCCACAGACTTTGATTTGGACGATGCCCTCATGGAGCCAAGATTTCATGGCCAAAGAGGGAAGACTCAAAATATTTACCAAAATGAAAAGCTGGTGGAGTTTGGAAAAAGTTTTGGTGGAGAAGGAAAAATGGCATATGAGTCCAGTTATTCTAGTAAAAGTCCCAAAGAAAATAACCGCTTTTCTGGTGAAGAACGGTTGACTCCAGAAAGGGCTCGAAATACTGAAACTGCATACAGTAATGATGATCCTGTTGAGTCTGTGGCTTATTGGAGACGGCCTTTTATGTTGGAGAACCAGGAACCAAGAAGGCTTTCTTCGGACTCGGCCAAAGAGCAGAAAACTTCCATACTACAGGAATACCCAGGAGTTTATGTAAAAGCTGAAGATATATTTAGTAAAACCCATCCAGAAAATCAGCCTTCTAAAACTACCCCTGGAAAATACAGCAAGGAGACTAAATATAAGTCTGTTTTTCTCCAAAATAGGCATGATGCTGAACCTAGGCCCGTAGGATTGACAGTAGCCCAAAACGTGGCAGAACCTTTCAAACCCAGTGGTCATCTAGATAAATCTTTGCTTTATGAAGAGAACGAAAGAAAAGATATGCCTAGATCGGCACATTTTAAGGTCATGTCTTTGAAAGACAGAATGAATGAAATGCCAAGGGAACAGATGTCCAACCCTTCCCAGTTTCAGAGCTTAAAGCATTTCTGGAATGTAGAGGAGAAAAATGTGCCCAGAGGAACAGCAGTTACATCACCCGATAAAATCCTTATGCAGATCTCAAGCAGAAATAATACCACTAGAAGTGATCCTAAACAAAGAAGCCCAGGGATACCAGCAGATGAGGTCCTAATTCCAAACACAATGGACAGCCTTTCAGAAGAGGAGCAGACGTCTCAGAAAGTAGCTTCATGGTTAGCCCAAACACCAACGGTTTATGGTCAGATAGATCAGAATGAGGATCCGTTTACTGGGGAGGAAATTGTGGAGCATGTCCAGAAGACAAAGATACATAAAAAACCTGATGCAGATTTTGCAAATGCTCTTGAAAAACTCAGAGAGGAGGCTTTGGAAATCCCTAAGACAACTGAAACTGCAATTACCATTTCTCCTATTTCTAAAAATTTATTAGAAACAAATGTTCCAGCTAAAGATCTTCAGACCACAGACAGAGGATTTTATACACGAGTTATACAGATCAGCAACAAGGAATCCCCTACAATAGAATCTCTTGAGGTGGAACCAAAAAGCAAACCCATTGAGGCAAATGTAAACAAAACCATAGATCCAGAAAAGTCCTTCAGTGAATTTCCAATCCATTTTGAGAAGCTCAATTCTGGTAAAAAGGTGCAAACAGAATCGACCACTCTGCCCAATGTGAAAAGTGGAAGTGTTGCAGAAGAAGTCATAGAGAAATCATCTGTACCAAAAAGTCAAGATCAACAGGATTTTATCTCTGCTTTAAAAAGGTTAGAAATTGAAGCCTCTAAACCACTGGTTCTTCCAGATGTTGACTATGAAGATGAGCAATCTGAACAAGAAATCAGCCAAAATATAGTTAGTCCTGTGAAATCATTTAAAAATCGCTTTGAACATTTTGGCTCCGACAGTGATGGTAATGACTTTGAGACCCCTTCTAAAGATCACTCTGTTGAATACCAACCTCAGTATAGCTATGTACCTAATAAAGAACCTGTTACTGAATCCACCAACCAACTGGAAGAAACTATAGAAAAGAGCACAGTGCCAAATAGAAAGGATAATGAAGATCTCCATGTTGCCTTAAGAAAATTGGAGCTGGAAGCCATTGAACACCCATCTGATGACGAATTTGTTGTTGGCGTCAATCAAGAGGTTAAGTTCGCGAAGCCAGAACAAGTTGGCATCAATCAAGAGGTTAAGTTTGAAAAACCTGAAAGTCTATCAGACCTTTCAGAGGATCATTCTGATATAAATCCAAGTAGGAGATCTGAAACAGGCCAAACAGACACATTTGAAGAACAGGAAAAGCTTCCAGTGGCAGAAGAAACCATAAGTGCTACCAAAGTTGAATCTCAAGAAAGCAGTGCGGACTTTCACAACCGCTTAATGCGATTGGAAGAACAAGCAATGATTCCAGAAGAACCTGAAGATTTGTTGTTGGATGATACAGTTAAGGTTTCCCAGGTTCCAAACCGAGAAGTAGTTATTTCTAAAAAGGTGTTCTCCAGTGCGGAGTCCATGCCTACATTAGTTGAGAACTCAAGTGAGAGTGGGAAGACCAAAGAAGTTGATTTGCCAAGAAGTCAACCAAAGGACCTTAATGATCTCAGATCACATGACTCTTCTCACTACGAAGAGCTGGCAAAATATTCCCACTCTCCGCAAACCTCTGGCTCATACTACACGGGAAATGGAGATATGCTATGTGAGAATTTCTAATTTTTTATTTTTATGTTTATATAGAACACTTAGATTATTATAGAAGTTTATGACCTAGGTTTAAGTTAATCCTTCATTTGTGGGATGTTGACTTTTTAGATATTTTATTTGTCCTCTTGACAAATATACAGGGATAATCTATCAGAACTGCTTTTTGTTTTCTGATCTCGCATAGGTAAATGGTGTTATCAATCAGTCACAAAACATTAAGGATTAGTCTTAACCGTGGCCAGTATACATAAGCCCCAGGTCTTAGTTTTCCTGGCAAATGCAAACACTAGTTTAAATTTCTCTAAAGGAATTATTTATATGAAAGTATCTGAATCTGACTAGGTATCCATCTGCCTTATGCAATCCAATTCCCAGCCAAGACTGAACAAGTGAGAAATGGCAAAA
This sequence comes from Pyxicephalus adspersus, assembly GCF_032062135.1. Taxonomy (NCBI): domain Eukaryota; kingdom Metazoa; phylum Chordata; class Amphibia; order Anura; family Pyxicephalidae; genus Pyxicephalus; species Pyxicephalus adspersus. The sequence continues at coordinate 10,454,209 of NC_092858.1, read as the reverse complement.
GGGTACAGTTATGTTTTAGTGCTCATGTGTGACTAAAGGGCATGGAGAGTTACAGATGAGCTCGTAAATCTGCTTCTGAAATTTTCAAGCTATACAGAGGACTTTCACAGCTATTATCACCCCAAAGTACAGCCCCCTCTCCTTTGGGAGCTTTAAGATATATGTTGTCATAAGTTAAAAAACGGACAACTATTCTCACTTGGGATGGGCGCTATTTTGCCCATATTTCCCATGTGCAACGTTGATATCGTTACTGTGCTCCAGTTGTGTAAAAATCTTCACTGTCTGAGAATGTGTTTTGTGATTTGCCCTTCTAAAGTTTCATACTGTACAGCATTTTTCTCTGACAGCTGTTGGAAATATCAGACCCCTTTGAATGCTATGCAGCCCTGACATCTGTAAGCATTCTGTATGAAACACTTGGCTTAGATGACCTCCCTTTTTTATTTAGAAAAAATATAAACAATTGGAACAATCATTTGTAACTCAAATCTTTGGCCTGTAGTATAATATGGTAAATCATATCATGATAAAAATTACTCATTAGTAATAAAAATTACTAATGTCTCTTTAGTCCAATAATCCCCTTTCCTTTTCCTGATGCCTCAACAAAAAGATGAAATCCATCCACTTCTACTGACGCTTGAGTTAAATGTGTGTATTGGTAGAATTATCAGTACAAATGTAGGGTTGGTTTGCCCCAACTGAAACAAAAACAGGGAATCTATGCTACATTCCTATAGCTAATCCTGCACTTAAAGTCTACACCAATCTTCCAAAATCCTGAAAAGCACCTTCCTGGACAATTTAGTTGAAGATTTGATTTGGGTTAATCAGAAATTAACAATGCTTTAATAAATATTTGAGATGTCTTTCTTTCATGGTAAAACTATGATGGGAGCTCTTGATGCTGAGATTTGCCTCTGCTCCATGCGGTGATGCGGTGTACAATGAGCTCCCTCAATCTCTGCCAACTTGTCAGGTGTTCTGTGCACATGTGCATGATAGCTGTCATGGCTGGGTATAGACAATGAAGTCAACTCATCCTGGTACCAAGGCTTGCCAAGATTGTAGAACAGGGGTGTGCATTTCATGTTTATTCTAAGCAAGTTTGCTAGCAGGCAGGTAAGGGGAGTTTATTGCAGAGGAGCCATTGTCCGTCTCTTCTACAATAAGAATAAAATCTTTCTGGTAGCAGGGGTGATTGGTTTTGGGAAGCAAAGCCCCACTTTATGATTGGTTTTAGCCAGGTAAAAGGGGAACATTGAAAACGTTTTAAACTAAACTTTCCATGAATGGTTGTTTCTTATTGATTGTCTATAATTGTCCTAACTCCTTTACCAACAGGCAAACTCCAAGACAGAAAATTGGTTTGTGATTTCAAAGAACTGGGGGTGGGGGTAATACTTAACCTCTGGTTACTGGATTTCAATGACTGGTTTATTAGATTATATAGTGAATATATTCTTGTTGTTTTAGATGTTGTTGCACTATATTAGTGTTTAAAGAATGGGACTAGTCAAATCTATACATACCAATTAACCTTTAGCTGTAGATATATTGGAGTTGCCGCTGCATATTTCGCATGCATTTTGTGCACGCTAACTTTTTTTGTGAGCCATTGTCTACATTCTTCTGGTTTTAATGTATATGCCAAGTTACGCACATTTTATGTTCAGTTGAGTCAGGGACTCGCTGAGTACAAATGCCATAGAATGAGGATGACCTGATGAGTATGATCAATTTGCTTATTTTAAAGTTAGTAATTTTCTTCTGATCTAAATTAGATTTTAGAACAAATGCATGAAATGTGTCTGTAAAGTAGCCACCCACCTACCACATAAAACTAGTAGACATGACTCTTCTGCAGTAAACTCTTCTTACCTGCCTGCTATCATTGTAGGAGCTATTGTCCATTTTAAATTGGAGTGGATGGCCATCAGTGTAGTGATTTATGGTGCGGACAGGGGCATATATAACTGTAATATCCTTATGAAGTGGGATTGCAATGATATTTTGTGAGTCCCAACACCATTCGCTAAACCTCGAGGGCTCCGGATAAACAACCTGCTTTATGGTAATGTTCACTTCAGGTCTGATAGGCACTGCGTGGCATACAATCTGCGGAACTGCTGCCTGTAAAACCTCTTGCCCTATAAAATACAACCATTACTTATATCAGAATCGGTTGCTCTTAAACAAAAGCCTTATTTTACAGATTGTTTGGCCACAAAAACTATACGTTCATTTTAATGTGTTTAACTGGCTGTTGACGTTTCCCAACTTTTTATACACTTTATTTTATCAGTTGTTAAAAAAGATGATGTAATGTCAGAATGCACTTCAAGTTCTTCTGGTTACACCTTATTTCACTGAATGTTTCCAGTAGACTGTTATTGTTAACCTATTCATAAAGTTAAAGTAAACCGGTCTGTGAAATGGTCACTGACTTGGGACAGGAATGCATACTCTTTGCATTAATGTACCTATACTGAGAGATGATGGAAACTGCCAACGCTGAACTCATGCGATAGCTTGCCTGAATGTAAAACTGATCTTTTGGTTTCAGTAGATTGTCATACACCTGAAACAAGAATGCAGATAACTATGGTGCACATTGTCCTGTAATCTGCTAAACACCTAAACTCTGCATACTTATTTTTGGTCTGTGCTTCTCAAAGCATTAAAGGTAGATGATCAGAGAAAGTAATGGCAGATTACATAATTGATGTGTATATGTCCACTGACATGTAATAAATCAAAAGTCAGTATGGGTTCCAGACAAGTGTTTCCAAAAGGAGAGGTCATCACTAGAAGCTTTCTTATTGTTCAGCCACTATTACTAAACATTGCTTAGTTTTAGAAAAGTTCCCCCCTCATGTCCTGTGGGGTCAACAGAATAGAAAGCAAAGGAAAATCTCCCCAATGGAAGCCAACATTTTAATTATACTATACATAACTAGATAAAAGATTATAAGTAGTACATTTCCTCCATTTACAGTTATAGAAAGGAGTTCATTTTTTTGTTTCAGATGAGAAGCCAGAGGTTGGATCTCCTGAAGTTTCAAACTCAAAGCAAGGTAAGCCAGCAGAGAGTCCAAAAGATTTGGCTTCACTGAAAAATGATAAATATGAGTATGAGGTCATGAAGGCACAAGATGAATCGATAAGTAAAGTTCTAGATTGGTTTAGTAGAAGCTCAGAGATGGGGGACAGCCCATCATTACCTGTAGATGTACTACAACCATCAAAAGAGAGTTCTTCACAAGTACAAATTCCGATAAGTGTAAATGAAAAGGAATCTGAACTCAATGAAAAGAACGCAAAAACTGAACCCACCACTTATCCAGAGAGTCCCAAAATTGTAGGGAAACCTAATTCAAGTTTATCAGTAATCCATATCCAAAATGAAGATAACTCTGACATACAAAGTATTGAACCTCCTGCAACAATTAGTCTTATGAAGGTTAATTCAATTCCACCTGAGCAATTAATTTCTGAAGAGACTCCCTTGCAATATGGTAAGAGTGTTGGTGGCTCTGGCAAAATATCTTACCAAGGAACAAAATCTTTGCAAGATAATAGACAATATCAAGAAGCAAACTATCTGGATACATTTGAAGAGGACAAGAGTTCTGAAGAGGAACACAAAGACACAATAAAGGACCCAACACCTGTAGCTGAGTCCGTATCCAATCAGGAGATCTCTGAAATGGTTGAGAAACCTCATTCAAGGTTATCTTTAAGCAGCACGGATACCAGTAATGACCAGTCACATGGAAATGAGGAAACTCTTATGACACAAGTCGGCAGCATAGAAAATGCCTCTCCCCCAAGGCTGATAGATTCCAATATAGAAGGTGCAAATTGTCTGGAATTTGGTAAGAGTGGAGGTGGTTCTGGCAAAACATCCTCCCCCGGTCATGAAATTTCTGATATTGAGAAGCGTCGGCCAAGTCTATCATTGAGCAGCAGAGAAAGCACTGATCATGAGCAATCAGATGATCTGCTGACACCAGTCCATGTCATGGAAGAAGAATTGGTTCCTCCTAAAAATCTAAATCCAGAAGATAAAAATTCCTTGGAATTTGGAGCAAGTGGATGTGGATCTGGTAAAATGTCCAACCAAGCAATGAATAATCTGGAAATTGATTCACAGCCTCAGGAAGTTAAAGATTTGTTTGACAAAAGTGAAGAGCTAAAGCTTGAAAAGGAATCGGAGGGTTTTTTAAAGGAAGAAGCTTTAATTCCAAAAGATAAGGGAGAAACTCCAAAAACTGGGAAAGCACCTGTAAGTGAAGCAGGGCCTCAGGAATCTGAACGAAAAGACATGCTAGACGTTTCTGCAAATCGAGACTCTGTAAGGGAGGGTGTTCGGAAAAGAAGCGTTAATGATATAAAACAATTTTGGGAAGGTGACAGGGCAGCCGTTTCACGGAGCAGTTCAGTTGACAGTGATGATCGTAACAGCCCAAGCCTTGTGACTTTTAAAAAGGTAATGGTGGAAGAGGAGGAGAATTCATTGCCCCCTATTAATCAACTCAAATCATTTTGGGAAAATGAGAAATATAGAGAAGAGGTAAATGCTAAACCACCAGATAGTTCCTTAGTCAACATTAGCAGTCTGGATGAAGATCAAGTGCCTGCTCTAGACTCTAAACCGAAATTTAAAAAAAGGCACACTTTTCATTCTTATCTTGAAAAAGAACAAAATGCAACTAGCGATAAAAATCCACCCAATAGAAGTATTTCACTAAGTGAGACTACAAATGACGATCTAAAAGGCTGTCAAAAATCAACCACATTTCAGAACTTAAGAAGCTTCTGGAATGTTGATAATAAGGCCAAGAGTAAGACTCTTAAACCAAATGATTCGGCACTTTCAGACAGTAAAAACAGGCAGTTTAGGTCTAATCCTGATTTAAGCAAGCAATCATTTGTTGCAAAAATAAAATCTAAGCTAGACTCCCAAAGTTTAGAGGATATCAGAGAAGATACACCGACTGGCTATCAGGTTCAGCCGGTCAAAGAAGTACGTAACCGAAAAAACATTAATTTCAGGGCATTTGCTAAACAAAAAAGTAATAATGATGATCCAAGTAATTCTGTAGAAGTTCAGGAAAAAGATTACAATCCACCAAATTCTATTTCTGTATCTGCTGAGACTCAAATCAAGTCAAAACCACCAATTGATAATCGGAAAGATGTTTCTGAATTTGTGGTTAAATCCTCCCAAAGAAAAAGAGGGAGTGAATTTAGTCTGAGGTTACAAAAATTAAGGGACGAGCTTTCAGATGAAAAAGCAAAGGGAGGTTGTTTTTCTGTTAATTCTGAATGTATTCCAACAAATGCTCTAGCAAGGGGAGATTTAGAAAATAAAGTCCTGACAGACAATTTAAATGGGGACAAAATGCATGAAAAAGAGCATGAGCAAAAGCCCGTTTGTGCAAAACAGATTGTACTTGATGCTGCAAAGTCTTCTGTAGATGCTATTGCAACTCCTTCTCCAATAAACACCAATGGGAATGAAAGCTTAAAAGATGGTACGGCACAAATCAATAGTAATAAAGAGGTTAATGAGACAGTTGAAAGCACCCTAGTTCCACCACCAAAGCATTCTGGTGACTTTGATAGGGGACTGCAGAAACTGTATAATGAATTCTTGCAGGAGTCTGCTCATCCAGATGTTAAACTAAGCCAGAAGCCATTTATAAACATACAAAGTCCTGAAGAGAACTATAGCAAAGTCTTGACCGTTTCTTCAAGTAAAAATAAAAGCAGCCCTCAAAGTTCAAGTAAGGAAGGATGTTCCCCATTCCAGCAGCCTATTGTAATAAGTCTCTCATCAAAAAAGATGTATGTAGACAATGAAGGTGCTTTTAGTCCACCAAGTCAGTCTGGTCAAGGATCAGAGGACAATGTTGTTACATCATCTTCAACAGATCCACAAAAGGACGCGCCGGTAACTTTTGAAACTTCTACAGTTCAAAAAAACATTGATTTTGGTGACGAAACTGAGCCTTCCAAGGGTGAAATAGCTCTAGCACAAAAACAAAGTAAAAAAGAAATTGTAGAGCGAATTGAAATGCCAACTCTTGTGCCTAGAGCTCCATTCAATTACTTTGATGAAGGATTGAAAAAATTGTATGAGGAGTCAAGAGCATCAAATACTTTTCAGGCATTGCCAGTTAAAGAAAATTCAGTGATGAATGAAATAGCAACATCTGCTTCTCGAGATATTGAAGAAGAAACTGGAGAAACTATTGGGAAGGGCTTGGCAGCAACAAAAACATACCATGATGGATGTTCAGAACCACTTTACATGCCTTCTCACCAGGTGACTTTAGAAGAATCGCAGCCCAGATTTAGTGAACGCAATGTGGTGGAAGGCTGTGGGCCTCCTATAGGAAAAGCAGCTTCTGTGGAAGATCTCCAAAATGAAGAAGGCCAAGAATACCCTTCAAGGACCAATTCAACTTTTACAGCTATGAGGCAGAGTACACCAGTGAAGGAAAAGGATAGCTCAATGCGTCGGAGTACGCTCGAGCTTTACCTTGAAGTTCCATATCGAAAAGAAATGTCCAAAAGTATGGACTTTGAGCTTGGTGGCTTTACTTCGGATTTCGACAACGAAAGATGTAGGTTTCAAGTCTTAATTGTTATAGCACAACTTGCCAGTATTTAATGCTTTACTAATTTTGTTGCAGGAAACCATTTTTTTTTAACTTTTATTTTTCCACCGTTGCTTTTTGTTTACATTTATTTTTTACACATACACCTATAAGCATCCTAAATGTCTTACCTTTTTATATTTTACATTTTGTATGGTGCTCACCTACTTTGTTTCATGACAGGTATGGACGAATCGCACCCCATATTGAGTGCATTGAAAAGGAGCGAAGCTAAAATGCTCAACTCCAAAGCTGTGCAGATGGTGTCCCCCACAAGTACAAGTGAGGATGTAGCATGTCTGCTGCCTCTTATGGCCATACTAAACTAGCTAACATGCTTTAAACACCCTCTGCTCCATAACACTAACCCTCCGTAGAAGACCAGGGGTGCCTTGGGTGACCTGGCACTACGTATTTTGATGGCACCAGAAGCATTTGTTCTAAGTATTTTTATTATAAATCCTCCATCACTCATCATCTATTAGGCTGTAGACGACAAAGGCTCTGGTCTCATCTCTTATGACTAAAAAAAAACAAACAAAACGTTCTGCATGTTAAGATGTATTACATGAGCAGAAGACATTTTCTCAGTTGTTCTACAATGCAGCTATTTTAGCTCGGATAGTTCTGTTTCAGAGTCTTGGATTGGGTGAAGTCTCCAGTATTGATAACTTTCTTTATAGTTTAGCTGTTGGTAGGTATTGGTTGAATAATTTGCTCACCTGATGTGATAAATAATCAGAAAGACTTTTTGTTTTGGTGGGGTGATGATACATTTTTCACATTATCTATAAAATAATCTCATTTAGACTTTGAACCCAAAGTGCCACCATCATCTAGATCATAGTTTATCAACCAAAGATTCGGTAGAACCCTAGAATTCCTCCAGAGGTTGCTGGGGGTTCCTTGAGCAATGAGCAATTTGTGACTCTTAGGTCAGTTTAACTGACCCCAATGATCTTTTTCGGATATATTTAAAGGTGACATACTTCCCATTGGCCAGCTATGGATATAGTAATCATAGGGTTCCCTGAGACCTGAAAATTTTTTTTAAGGGTTGCTCCATGTTAAAAATGGCAGAAGATGGTCTAGACTATTAGTTCCTAACTTTTGTACATTTACTGACCTCATGAATTGCCCGTTATAACCCCATAGTTGGACGTTTTCATTACTAGCCCTATTGGGTACCAGGGTAAATTCAAATTATAATATTGGCTTGTTTTTTTCTTTATTTATATTTATTTACTTTTAAATGTATTTTGGGTTCTGTCATTCAGAGATTCTAATTGGTTTCCATGCCACTAGTTGAGAACTTCTACCCCAAAATCTGATGTACTTTGTAAAGCCAGAACTGACTGTTGGTTTCAGTACTAACAAGAGGTGGGGATTGGGGCAGAATTTAAACCCTTTTTACTGTACTCAAAACTAAACCTACATCTGGGTACATTTCAGTTAAGTTTCAGGGTCTCCCCTGTAGCTCCCAGCTATGCCAAAGATCATATCAGATCCATGTCCTGCTGCGTAATGGGAGATAAACAGCTCTATGAACCATAATCATTCAACTTTTTGCTATGGGTATTGGTTATTCAAAAATGTCATGCCAGTTACAAGCTGCTATCTTGGATCTTTGTGTTTATTGATATAAAATAATTTATTCTAGCAAGTTTTAGCTTTTTAAAAGGCAAAGATGCCACAAGTTTAGTTAGTAAATCTGAAACTAATCAACAATCAAGACACTGAAGATATGGTTATGTTGAAGTAATATACAAAGTCACTGAGAAAATGTCTCTCTTGCCATTTTGAAATGCATGGCTATGTCCCTAACGACTTTGTCCTTTCTTTCCTTGTTTTGAGGTGTGTGGTTATATTAATGAATTGTGTTTATTTATATTAGCTTGCATTGCATTGGCTCTTTGTAATGATGTTTTAGATTTCTGGAAGATTACAGTCCTTAGATGGCCCTACAAGCTGGTTTCAGATGAACTACCTATGAATTGTCTGCACCATACATAACAATTCTCAATTGAACACATTTATACTGCTGCTCCCTGTTGAACATTCTCTTGTGTACCAGCCTTGGGCAGGAGCTGTCTGACCCAGCTCTAGCCCAATGTTTGACCCACACCTGCATTACTGGTTTGGAGGTCACAGGGCTGTTACATTTCTTGAAGCAGTGGCCTATGCCCCATTTAATTACTGGCCAAATGTATTAGACTTGTTGGATCCCAGGTAAGCATAGCAGTCCCCTGCATTCCAGCTCCATGGTTTGCCAGGTCATATGGTTGGTATTTCTTGCAACCTAAACCACATGCAATGCAGCTGCAGTCATTCATTTGAAACCCAAATTACAGGACTGTGAGTGTCTGTCTTTTGGCATTAGCTGCAGTGTGTTTCCAGTGTCATTTGCTCCACTTTGCAGTTTTGAGTTGAAAGCATCCTAGTGCATGAATGCATGTGGGGGAAGTCAGCCATAGTAATTAGTGCAGCTCTCTACCAGTCAGCATCCAAACCAAAATAATCTTTAAAATGAAATTCTTCATAACAATGGTTCTAGCTAACGTCAGGAAGAATCTGCATTCCACAAATGGCGAAAATGTGCGAAGACCCATATATTTATTGTAAAGTAGCAGCATGTAAATTGCAGAAACGGTCAGCTTTGTGCCTAGTTTTGTACCTTGGCTTTGGAGCAAGTTGACTTTTGTAGTCCTCAAACCTGGCAATCACCGTAGCACAAACCTTTCCATAACTGAGGTTTCAGTGTTTTAAAACCAAGAGGACATGAAGTTTTGAAATTCCATAGCTGGTACAAAATAGTTGACATTAAACTATAACCCATATATCCTCAAATAATAGCCATTAGCCAGGTAAGTTTTATACTTCTTTAATTGCACGGGTTATCTGCTTTTTAATGCCACAGCTGTTAATACCTAGCTTTGACTTTGTATCCTGTAATCCCCTGCACAGCAATGGAGGCCGTGCTGCTTCTGTACCTTCTCTATTCAATCCCAGGTGGGCGGGAAGTGACCAGTCTGTATTGCCTAACTGCAATAAAAAAAAGTTGGGTCTCTACTGTGGGCTCTGTAGATCATGGAACTGGGTGGACAGAAATTAAAGTTAAAAAATTGCAGATAAAACTGCTTCCATCTTATGGATTTATATTAAAATGCAAATATTATGGGTTGTCTGGAGCTCAGCTTTACTGGAAAGTTGAATTTGTAGTAATACCACCCTGCCAGTACAGGATTTTATAATATCTCCATACATATTTGTGACATTATAACACAGTATGTTATATAGCACTGACCTATTACGCAGCGCTGTACAAAGTCCATAGTACAAACGCCATAGTCTTGTCACTAGCTGTCCCACATAATCTAATATCCCTACCATAGTCATATGTCATTACCACAGTCTAAGGTCAATTTTTGAGAAAGCTAATTAACCTAACTGCATGTTTTTGGAATGTGGGAAGAAACCGGAGTACCCAAAGGAAACCCACACAAACACGAGGAGAACCTGCAAACTCCATGCAGATAGTGTTCTGGTCGAGATTCGAACCTGGACCCAGCGCTGCAAAAGCCAAAGTGCTAACCTCTGGGTCACATTTGACATGTTATGGTTCCTTATTAAAATTTACTAACTGTACTTATAAAATGTATGTTGTTAGATTGTGAATATGTTCTAACGTGTCTGTCCATTCTCTCAATAATAATACAAACATTTCTGTCCCATACAGCTGTGGTTTAAAGTGGAACTCCACAAAAATGGCTAAATATAGTTGCAAATTTACTTTTTTTTTTACTTGCTAAAGAAATTATAATTTTTTTTTAACATCCACTCCTGGGATTTATGTGCCTGCTACTCTATGACCAGTAAGACGTCATTGGATAGAAGTGATTTTGCTGAATTTTAATGAGCATGGACATAGGCAGCTGGATAAGGGTTGTGACCAGCCTGGCTGTGCTATGTCTCACATTGGGGTAAATCACAAGATTGGATGTACAAATCATTTGGCAAATAAAATTGTACTTGTGCATATTTCAACTTTATATTCAGCTGTTAGCTTGGAGTTCTGCTGTCATTGTATTGTTGTGTTTTCTTACTCTTCTGCTTTTTCCTGGACAGATCAATTAAATTCAAGCAACCCAACAGAAGTGACATCAGGTACCTTATTACTGACTTGTTTTTTTTCCATCTGTAATAAATCAAATGCAAAATAATGTGGAACCCAAGCGAAACTAGTTTTTGGCTTCATTTTCACCTTTGACATGATTGATATTCCCAGACTTAGTACCACGCTTTAAATCCAGGCCTATATATGTTTTCACCTATACAATGTCAACAAAGTTTTGTGAGGAACCTCCTATTACTCTGTGAGCAATAGGAGGTTAGAGTTTTGGGAAAAAAAGATTTTTTTTTTTTTTACCTTTTTTACAAATGTATTTTTTTATCATCTGGTAAACACCATTTTAAAGTTGCAACCTTTTTAAGGTTGTGGATTGAAGATAGATTTTGTAATAATAAATACTTGTCATGATTGTGACCATGTTGGAAAGGTTTCATCATATTATGTCTTTTTCACCAAAACGATGAAATACAAATTGCTTTAATATGCAAAGTATTTTTTCCTTAAATCTCAACAGAACTCTCTCATTCTATCAGTTTATAGCCCCCCAAATTTTAAGTGGTTCTTGGAATTGCCCTATTTATTGCCTATAACAAAAATACCTTTTTGCTTTTTGAAAACGATGGGCATGATTTATTAAACCTCTACAAACCTGGAGATGAAGTAATTTGCTAGCAAATGTTTTTATTAATAAACCAGATTCATTTCAAGTTTGTTGGATCACCCAGCTTCACTGATGAAAGTTTATCCTCTGAAGTCTTGGAAATCTTTATTAAATCCGACCCAATGGGTCCACCCTCCCATCTTACTGCTCTTTGCGTATAAAGTAGCAGGCACATCCCTCAGCAGAAGAGATTAGACCGGTTAACTGGTTGGGCACCAATTGGCCATTGCTTTTAATACACCCTGTACAAATGCTGTAACAAAGTTAAGAAAGGCTATAAAATCAGAAAAATTATTGGTACAAACTTTATCAGACAGCCTACTGTAACTTGGCTTGGGCTTTGATAGCAGGACCCGAAACTTGTCACTTTATTTGATATATAGGAACAGATGACTTTTCCACACATTTGAAGTGGTGATGGGGTTCCTATCCTTCTGATGAGAGTTTAAAATAAAGCTGTTTGCAATGGCCAACAAAGACTTAGTCCTGATAAATGAACTCCAATAAGAGTAAACCGTGCGCACATTGATTTTTTTTTGAGTTGGTCAACAATAACACTTTTGTTTAACTTCTACAGCGAACACATTTCCACAAAATGCTGATACACTAAAAAGACTGAGCCAGTCCGTGCCGACCTTCCTTCAGGATGAAGTAAGTGTGCAAGGTTTTTACTCGTTGGTGAAGAATCATAAGCCTGATAAACACACATTTGGGTAAACAGAGTGATCATAGGAATAAAATATACATACAAAAGTTGTGGCATCTGGAAAATGAAAAATACTTTGTAGATTCTAATGACGTAGTGTACATGGACAACAATGGGACAAGAAAAGCTTTGGCCCCCTTGTCATTCTACCTACATAAACGCATTGTGATTGCATTGGGATGGAAGGAAAACCTTGAACTCTCACTTTTCTTCCTGTTTGTATTTTGCGAAGGGGAAATCCTGCTGGTCAGTTAGAAAAAGAGTGGCCCTATATGAGGTTTTACACACCAAGGCCATTAGTGCATGACAAAGAATGACCCACATCTATTGTGAATGGGCCCCATCTCATAAAGGACCCTTGGGCAGCTACACAAATGAAATGTCCACCCATCCCAATGGTCTATTCCTACTCTTTCCAAATATATAATTTTTTCCGGTCACTTTCTGTTTGCTTTACAACGCTATGAAACGATGGCCAGTTACATAGTGGGTTAGGTTGAAAAAAGACTTAAGTCCATCAAGTTCAACCACTAGGTAAACAAACATATCCCAGATATAAAACCCTATAAGACATAGTTGGTCCAGTTGAAGTTATAAAAAATGGTCCACCAATTGAGTTTCATAAATCTCATCTAGAATATCAAGGTAATGAAGTTGTCTATGCATCTGGGACTTCTATGGAGGCCCAGTACGTTTAATAATTTTTGTATTTAATTTTTTTTTTTTTTACCTGAAGAGTAAAACTTATGCAGAATGTTACAATTTTATTACATTTCTGACTAAGCTGGCCAATGATAGGGAGTTGTCGCAGGTGGCCTAAATCGATCATATCACAATATCTGAAAAGTGCTCATCTACAATAAAAGATGGATTCTGCTCTACCCCTTAGCAGCCTGTTTCTTCTGTTTTCCATCCAATCTCACAGGATGAATTACATCACAATACAAGCAGCTAGCGAGGTCAGGGATGGTTTTGTTTTTTAAGCTTTTATTTCTAAAGAACAAGGATTAAAAGTTCAGAAATTATTTAATAAAATGCAGAAAGTTTTAAGGCTTTGATAATGTGTTTCAGCAGTCCAAAGCAACGTCAGAATATCTATTGGTTCAAGCTAATCTCTAATAGGTGTGAACAAGTTATTTTGTATAGTGGGAAGTTTCCCAAAAAAGAAAGCTTATGGTAGCTTACTTCTCTGCCTGAAATGCTCATTAGAAGGACTTGTATACTCTGCTTTATAATTTAGTTTTATTCTGGTTATTGCTAAATTAAATGTTTATATATTGTTACAATTGTTTCTGTAAGTAAGATTTATCTGTCTCCATTTTGTGTTTTTTGTATCTATTTCCCTTGACAGATCTGCCCTACCACTGCTGTTCTAATTGTATGTAAATCTGTTGATGTAACAGAATGATGGGCTTGCTAACAACTGTTTGTAAAGCCTTCATTGTTGTATGCGCTTTACACGTCTGCATGCTGCATATTGCATGTTGCCTTGGAGAAAACCAACAATGTTCTAAAATCTTAATATCCTTTGTTACTGAGAGACGACAAACTGCCGTACAGTATACTAATGGGTCAATCTACTCAGAACGGGCATTTCAGTTTGGGTAGAAATGTGAGCTGAATTACTACTAAACACTACATTGTTCATTTTATACAACCGCTTGTAATTTAAAAGCCATTTGTAAAATAAAGGCTGCTAACTACTGCAAAGAATTCAGTTGGCGAAGGTGTTGGTCAACCGGGCTAAAGAAGTTTCCACTTCTTTAGCTAACTAGCAGTCTTTCTAAGTTGGAGAAAGTTTCACAAATTTACTCTGCCCTGTGTAGAGTTTTTGCATGATTTGCTGTTAGGCCATGTGAAAAGTAAGCAAATTGGATAAAGGGGTCTCCAGGCCTTAATGTACATCCCTTGGGGACTCCATTTTCTAATCTTTATGGGAAAGCCTTTTGCACTCGGTATAGGTTTTTACCTATAGGTTTTTTACCTATGACATTAGTGTATGTCATGCTATCACCTTATTTTATAAAATGGAAGGATTATAACTACTAAAGGATGCTACAAAGTGATTCTACATCGTGCAGTTGCATCTTCTTGTAGCACGCCGCCTTAAAGCGAATGTAAACTCGACTGCTGACCCCCATGGTTTTGAGGCTCATAATGGCACCTTATGGCAATTTAACTATACAAAATGCCCTACTCCAGCATGGTTACATATATGATGACGCCTATCTTATCCCGATCTTCTTCGCCTGGTCTTTTTCTAGGTTTTAAGTCTATGACTATGTTCTCTAGCCAGGCAGGGATGATATAGGTCCTGCAGGTGTATAGGGTAGCTGCATTATCTTGGCCATTCATGCACAGCTCCGTGTATAGAGATAAAGCCCGGTTAGAGAGAGAAGGATCTCTGGCAACAAAGACTTTATAGGATCTGATTGGTAGGATTTGCCCATGGCAGAAGACTATGAAGCAGACTTTACTTTGATTTTAAAAATGAATGGATGTCAAAGAAGAGCCAGTGAATGATTCAGACTTTCAACTCCACAAACTGAAATATCGTTGTGATGTTGAGTGACCCTTCAAAGAATCCATTACTAGTAGAATAATGGTATTTATGTAAGAATTACAGACCATTGCATGGGGATATCCAACTAAAAAAGTGGTCATTTGAAAAAGTATTAAAGCTCCCTTGCAGCCAATTTAACTCTCCCACTTTATGCTCAGCCATATCCCCGGGACAAATAATTGTATCAGAATGAGGATACAAATATTTTCACCAAGAATGTGGTGCGGTCCATCTGTAGTGTTTCCATGTGCCCTACGGAGCAGGTGGACCGTTTTGTGAAATATTGTGACGGTCATATCTAGAGAACGCTCTTGTAGATAAGATTGTCACCTACATCATGCCTAGTCTTTCTTAAGTGCTTTTATTAGTGTATTGAGTATTTAAAAGCTTTTAGTTGTGGATTAATCTATTTTGTGCCGAGGAGGAGGATGGGATGCCCACTAAGCCCCTATCACTGTACCACTTGGCTCTGCCATCTATATACTGAACATGTTAGGATGGCTCCAATGGAAGTTGTTGTGCCCATATTAAACTGAGATAAATTCTATTGTTCAGGCTGAACATTTCCCCAATCTAACTTGCTAATTCTACCGTAGCAGACTTTTCAAGAACTCTTTCCCAAACAACGCTTGGACCAATGTTAAAATGCCAAAAAGCCATGCGTCGTTTTCATATCTCCAACCCATTACTGTAGTATCTGCCTTGCCTACCCTCCTCCACGGCATTATGTGTGTACAGTACTCATAGGTGCTTTCTAGATAAGGAGGTAGTACCCATTATAATGCTCTAACATTTTGTCTTGTGTTGTGATCATGTCCAGTGACTCTTTGTGTGATATCTTCTAGACTGATGGCAGAGACACAGACTCGGCATCAGAAAGCAGTTTTCAGATTGGCAGACACAAGAAGAGCCCCAGTTCTCTAACCAATCTTAGTGGCTCCTCTGGCATGGCGTCAATGTCTTCTGTATGTAAAGTGTAATTCTTTGCTTGCACTAATCACATCTCTTCTATGCTATATTAATCATCACCATGTTGTATCTAATGACCATTCATTTTATTACAGCTGTATCGGTAAGTTTATTAGGCTGTGTAGTCTGCACTTCTGCAGAACCAATCATGAGGTTAAGGGGTCAATGTTAGGGGTAATGGGTGTTTTTTAATCATTTAGATTAATTTAGAATGGAGGTGTACAGTGCAACCACCATATAGTATTTTTCAGCACAGGTTGCTTACCCTATGCATATGTATTTTTCACCTCCTATTTGGGGTTCAGCCAAATCTCTTCTGAAACACTAGCGTTCAGCTTTACTTTTAAGTTTATCGATCAGGAAGTCTTTTTCTGGGCTAGCATTTGCAAGCTTATTCTGACCAGTGCCTGTAATATGTTTTGTATTGGCTTGATTGGAGGGATCAGCCTATGCCCATGTAAGTGGACATAAAGTGAACCTTTTAGTAAAACCTAAGGTCTGCCCATTCTATTAGGGCCATCATAATTACCTGCTTAAAAGATAAAAATACATAAAACAGTACAAAAAATGTTGGCATGTATACTTGCATGCCTCTTGGGTTGTAGACTGCAGATTGGTGACATTGCCATCATTACAATGGGACTCCCAAAAATACAGAGTAGCCAAAACTTGGGAAAAGATTCCCCGCCACAGTGCAGAAGTGTGTTCTCTTGGGATTTGGGGTACTCGGAATTCTCTGGGATCTTGATGGAAGATGTCTTCCTTGCCTAGGTACAGCATGTAAAAGTTTGCATGTAAGAGCAATGATCAATTTGTACCTCTCATGTCATTTGAACAGACACCAATGATCTTTTTGGCTATCTGTAAGGGTGACATTCTTCCCAATGGACAGAAATGTAATAGACAATCTTCCCAATGACCACCATGCTAATGTACTGTGAGCTGTGGATATAGTAATTATAAAAGGGGTTTCCTGAGGACCTGAATGTCTTTAGGGGTTCCCTCCTATAAACATACAGAAAGAAAGCTCTAAGTCACAACTTGACCTTCTTCTCTTACCCCTGGAAGACAAACTTAGTGGCAGTTCAAGGAAGGGTAGCACCGGGTGCCAGAATTGGTCAACTCAATCTAATACTTGATCCTGAATTTACATAACACATGTTCACTTTATAGTTATAACATGATGAGACTAGGTACCTGGCTTCATTGTGGTTATTAACCGTAATAATTCTATTTGTTTTGTGATTTACTAATGGCATGTTTCCCACTAATAAGAAAGATAATGTGTTACGGGAAATGATGAAAATAAGGGTCACATATTGATTACAGCATTGGGTAATCAACTCCAAATACATTGATTTATAATACCAATTGTTATGCATTTCACTTTAATACATCCTTATTAATCAGGTGAGCTAATCAAAATCTATGATTATTGTTTTGTAAAATCTGTATCTTATATCAAATTATATTGTGGAACAAATTTCTAATCATTGTTTAAACTGTGATTACTTGCATACAACCCACTGACGCATTTTATTAGGTGTGTGTATAGATTGGAGAAGGATTAGAACTCGCATCAGGTTTATATTGTTATTCTGGGCTTTCTGTCCTGCTCACAATTTTGTTTCCAAACTTGAAGTGAGGGAAAAATAAAATCTGATGTTTTCATGTCTTTCCCGCACATTTATGTACGATGGAAACCCAATGTAAAAGTTTCTGCATTCCCATACAACTTTATACTTTATAACTGGAAAGGGAAAACTTGTTTCAGGACTTTACAGGCCCCACATTAAATAAATTATGTTTTTGTGGACATTTGGTGTTTTAAAGTTCAAGCCTTTCCCTATGCTGCCAAATAAGACTTGTTATTTCTTTATTGCTTGGTTGCTGTCCACAAAAGTGAAGGTAGATCTCTAAGAAAGCATTGGAAGGCTGTGAAAACCTGATGGGTTCTATGCTTTGTCTATAAAAAAAACTGACTAGAGATTTACTTTTTAAAAAATGTCCAGCCATTACAATGTTAAAGCTGAATGTCAACCAGTGTGGATATTTGCCGAAAGTGGGGAAAATTTGTACTTTATTCACAAGATAATTTGTGACTTTTTTGCTAAGGAAATAAGACTTATTGGTTTATCCTTGCAGGTAAGTGGAAGTGTCATGAGCATCTACAGCGGGGATTTCGGCAACGTTGACATTAAAGGTGGCATTGAGTTTTCGATCGACTATGTTGAGCAGCTGAAGGAATTCCTGATTTACATTTACCAGTGCAGAGAACTGGCATCAGCCGATGTGAAGAAGCAGCGCTCCGACCCGTAAGAATGAGAGCTTGACTGATATGTACCATTACTTTTATCCAAACAGCTAGCTGTACATAGGTGGAGCCTTCAAAGTCTTTGAAAAGCTTGATTTTATATTATTATATATGAATGTGAGGGGGGGATTATTGGTATCTCTATTAGTCTGCTTTATGTATTTATTAGTATTTATATGGTGCCAATATATTACACAGTGTCATTTGAAACCCCTAATTATTGTACAGCAAACAGTGACACAGGAGGTGGAGAGGCGGTGTGCTACATCCCCCCCAGTGGACAGTGAAGTTAACCAAACTTTCTAACTTAATTCTTTTAGGGACAAATTACTGTAAAAGATGATTGGGCACATTTTTCATCAGTATAATAAATTCAAATCATTTTCCCAGTATGCTGAAACACATTCACATAATTGCTTTGAAATCATTGTTAGACTTTGTTCTGTATCCTCTGACTTCCACTTCCTTTGTACTTATTCTAACTTGTATATTCATTTTTTGTTTAGGTACGTGAAGGCTTATTTGCTCCCCGAAAAGGCAAAGATGGGTAAAAGAAAAACGGCTGTGAAAAAGAAGACACTGAACCCTGTTTACAATGAAATTCTGAGAGCAAGTATCAATACATAACCAAACTTTGGTAGCCTATAGAAAAAAACTCCAGCTAATTTTTCATTTGTTTTTGGTTGGGGAAATGTTGAAGTTCTTGGGCTTAAAAGTTGGACTTTTATTCTGGCCTGTTAACCTACTGGGGAGATTTTCCTTTACTTGCTTTTGTTAAAATTGTAGGAGGTATAAACTATTATTGGGGGGGGTTGGCACTTTCATCTAAAAAGCAAATGTTTGTGTGCAATCCAGCCTAGGTTGAGATGGATGGAGCGTTTTCCCATTAGCACCTATTTTGGCTATAGCTCAGTTTTTCTCCCATCCAAGGATCTCTGGAACACTAGGCTTCCTGCAGAGCTTACTAGGAATTCCTAAGCAATGACATTACCTTCCTACTAACAATGACCACCAATATACACTGCTACACTGATCACCAATATAAGGGGCAATTTGTACACTGACATTCAGTGCAAGTGGTCACTGCTAGATGAATTATCAGTTCAAAGGGACATTTTGACCACTGGCTACCAATATAAATAAACATATTTCCACCAATCGTTTACGTAGTGACTATAATATGCCTTTACCTGTACTTTTTAAAGTTCAATATTCCATATTTCTTCCTCTATAAAAGTGTTTTTATTCATCCCATGGGTGACTGAGAAAATGGCTGCTGAATTTCTTCAACTGTACTTTCCTTCTCACAGCCTGATTATTGGACAATTGAAAAAAAAATAATGTTAGAATATTCCTATGTTGTAATTAGGTTAGTAATATTATATTGACATAACATGCAAAGTAATGGAGCCTGTATTGGCTTTGATAGCTTATCGTCCTTTGGCCATTGAGAGCAAATATAAAGGCAAACTCCAGTCCTTGTGTTAGTTTCAATCCAATTATTGTGATTTGTTTTAAATATACAGTACAGTGTAATAGAGTATTTCTATATGCCTGGCGTTTCACTTTACTCTGCATACATACAATAAACGTAACCACTTGAAAATAACTCCAGTTCCTTACAGTCCCAGCTCAAACCCATACATCCCCCTTGGTCCCCTTATGTGGGCCGATGGAGCCAATTACCCCTTCATTTTATTTGCAGGGAAGAAAATCGATCTCCTGAGTTGCCACTAACAAGGAAAATGAACTCACTCCATGCAGATTCTGGCCCCAGTGTAAAACGAGCTCTGTGCCACAGTGCTAACCATGAAACTTCAGGCCGTTCTGACTTAAAGCACTTTTTTATGTAATCTGAATATGTTTTTCACTTTCAGACCCCGGCTGCTGGCATTGGTTTGGAGAACAGAGGAGAGATGAAACTTTCTTTGAAATATATTCCGATGTCATCTTCAGGTATGTAATGAAAATGTAATGGTTCCGGATTCCACAAATATTATTTTCCTTCTACTGTATATTATATCACTATCTGTGCATGCTATAATGCTTTTGTTTTTGTTTGTTGCTTGCATTTCATGTATAAGCATTAAGGAAGAAAGGAAAGAGAGAGGCTTTAAGGCTGTTTTTCAAATGTTGTATTTCAAAAGGTTTTTTACAAGCGATATTATAGATTAATATGTAGATATGTATCCATATCTCATTTTGTAATCATGGGTTGTTTGCTGAACTAAACATGGATTACCTGGTATAAGCAACAGTATAGCGTATCATGTAAAAAAGTCTCCTTACCTGACGCGTTTCACCTACTAGGGCTTCCTCGGAATAAAGGGGTCGTATACACTTTGTTATAATGTAATAAATTGGGAATACAGCAGTCTAATTGTTCAATTGTAAAGAAGATGGGATAGTATCCCTGGTATGTAATACAATGGATTATCCAGAAGGGATCTGATGCGGATAGTGCTGATAATGACGCTAAGATCACAGTTTTGTTAATAGCATGGGTACCAGTGTATGTGTATGTGGAGAGGGGACAGAGTGGCTGCTTTGTTGATCAGTTAAATTCTTGCATTTCTACAATAATTGCATAATCATTACCTAGGATTATTATCCATTTTATTATACTGCCAAATACTTCCCACTTTATTTTCCTTTTATTGTTTTATTTCATGTTTCTGTAATGAGAAAGAGCTTTCAATATTTCATGTGACATCATCTTATAAATATACTCCTGGGGCAGCTGCTTGCACGAGAGATCAGCGGGGGGTGCCTTGTCAGCCCACAGAACTACATATCCCGAGAGCCTTGTATGTGTGCATGTAGAAAGGACAGAGAAGGCACAGGCAAAGAATAGGCTTCTGTTCTGTAGGAGGAACTCGGCCATGGCTGACAACCATGCCAGGGTTTTCTGTGCTGCACAGGGAATGGGTTGTTGACACACTGAGAACTGGATATCTCAAAGGAGCTCCAGGTAATTACCTGTAAATTAAAACATAGAAATGTTCATGTGTTGCAGAAA
This sequence comes from Pyxicephalus adspersus, assembly GCF_032062135.1. NCBI lineage: Eukaryota > Metazoa > Chordata > Amphibia > Anura > Pyxicephalidae > Pyxicephalus > Pyxicephalus adspersus. Next base: position 10,433,177 of record NC_092858.1, on the reverse strand, counting down.
TAGTCTGCATTCAGAGAATAGTGGCTACTATGGTGTTTATCAACCTCATGTGCCTATTGTCGCTAGGTGTCTGGGACTAGTAACTAGGAGAGCCAGATACCTGTGCAAGAAGCTTCAAAAGTATAGCAAAACACTTAGCTTAGCTTTCCTGGGTCGCGGGTTCCTTTTACTGCAAAATTCTTAGACTGCTGGGGGAAGGCAGAACCCCGGTTAGCATCATGCAGAATGCTGTTAGCGGCGACACCTACTGGTAACATGCTGCTGTAACACTCCTACTGCAATCACAACCACATTTGTCCATACAGTGTGTGTGTGTTGTTATTGTTATTATTATTAATTATAATAATGAAAAGGGTTTATATAGCGCCAACTTATTACGCATCGTTTGTGTGTGTGTGTATATGTATATTATATATATATATATATATATATATATATATATATATATATATATATATATATATATATATATATATGTGTGTGTGTATAATATATATTATACATTTTGGGTTATAAATTACATTTACATTACCTTTGCTCTTCCTATATAATTTGATATATCTCATTGATCTTCCATTTTTGGATCCAGGACCAGGGACAAAGCCGAACACAACTGGTGAGGTCTACATCTGGATCAAAGAGTGTCTTCAGCTGCCTATGCTGCGGGAAAACAAGATCAACTCATTTGTTAAATGGTAATCCAGATTTCCTGTGTCCAATGCAACAACTGATGTTGCTGCATCTTCAGGCTTGAATATTTAAGTTAAGCTCCAGGTAGAGAACAAAAAAAAAAAAAGGAAAAAAATCCAGTAATACAGTAAAGGGTTCTATATAAAATCATATGAAACATAAAATCTGAAGTATATATTATCTATAAAACAAAAAGGCAGAATTGTTACAAGGAAAAAGTAGGGACATCCAATAGATTTCTCTCAATGTCTAATCCAAGAAATTAGAAGTGGGGAAGCTGATGTGTTAATTCTTGTGAAGGACTGCAGCATATTTTGTTTTTTATATTTTGCCTATAGTATTATTATCCAGTATTTATATAGCGTTGACACATTACAGATTGCTGTACAAAGTCCATAGTCATGTCAATAACTCTCCCTCAAAAGAGCTCACAATATAATGTTCCTACCATAGTCATATGTCATCAATGTAGTCTAAGGTCAATTGTGAGGGGAAGCTAATTAACCTAACTGCATGTTTTTGGAATGTGGGAGGAAATCGGAGTACCCTGAGGAAACCCACACAGACACGGGGAGAACCTGCAAACTCCATGCAGATAGTGTCCTGGGTGAGATTCAAACCTGGGACCTAGCGCTGCAAAGCTCGAGTGCTAACCACTGAGTCACCATGCTGCCTATAAAGTTGGGGTTGAAGGTTCTAGTTCTAACCATTTATAGGAACAAAACTGCTGCTTGTAGAGTGAACTATGGAATATATAACCAATTTTTAAAAATGTTTATTTCCAGCACGGTACTTCCTGACACCAGCAGGAAAAGTCGTCAGAAAACGCGCACAGTGGATAAAACTCCGAGTCCGATTTTCAATCACACAATGGTTTATGACGGCTTCAAGGCAGAGGACCTGAAGGAGGCCTGTGTGGAGCTCACCGTGTGGGACCACAACAGGCTGTCAAACCACTTTTTGGGGGGCTTAAGAATCGGTTTGGGAACAGGTAAGGGAACCTGCATATAGATGAAAGTTTGTGCACACCTCTAACCATCACAGATATATGAAAAACTATATATACATCACATTTCATAATGGAACATTATTGCAGGAAGGGGATCAACTTCATACTGTGCCTATAATATCCTTCACCCTCCTGGGAAAGTTTTCCACTAAAGTTTAGGGGGAACTTGTCAATATAGTTAGACAGTGATGTATGTATTTATGGAGCTGAATTTGTGTGCACAGCCAATCATTATAACAAATTTGAAAGAGCTAAACTGTCTTTAAATTTGCACCCTTTAGCATTAACACAATTCTAAAAGGAGACCACTGAACCAATAATTGAGAAGGGAGGGGATCCACATACTTTTAGCCATATAGTATAAACAAAAAAAAAATCTGGGTTGTGAGCTCTGCATTCTTGCTTTCTGGGTATATGTGGGGGCCAATTGGAATGTATCTATCAGTAAGAAGTGGAGGGTATCTGCTATGCAGGGCTATTAGCAAATTGGTTGCAAAGAGATTTTTCACTAAGCCCAACCTACTGGCCGGTGGCAAATAATAAATATCTTTTAACTTCTAGGTTATAGGTGTTTCCAAAATCCAAACACCGGGGAAACTTATATACTGTAAGCCAGACTTCCTCAAGGATAAAAGAGGAATTCTTCAAATTATAAGAAGATCTTGCTAAAACCAATTAATTGGTGGACAGAATACAGTTGTAGCTAGAATTCCCCCCTTACAGTTGTAGCTAAAATGCCCCTTTAGACAAAAGAATCTTAAAGGATCATTGGTGTCAGGCAGCTGGCTCTTTCCCATGGCTTTGACCCCAGAATTATGCAGGCATTGGTAAATGTGAGGTCAGCCAAAATTTAAGGAGCCCCTAGCAACCTCTGGAGGAACCCTTGTTGAGAATAGCTGCTCAAGTGGATGTGCTGACCCAATCACCCACCCTTTTTTCTGTTTTTGTTTTTTGGACGGATGGGTGAGCAAACTGAGATGTTGGTTTCCAATCTTTGACCCCCTTCCTTATCTTAGGCTACATCCTAGTTACAAGCAAGTGAAGCTGAACCCAGAAGGTTAAGATTTTAGTAAAATTTGTGCTAAAACAAGCTTATCTTATAAGTTATTATTTGCTCCTCCATTAGGAAAGAGTTACGGCACAGCTGTAGACTGGATGGACTCCACCCATGAAGAATCGACAATGTGGGAAAAGATGATGGCCTCTCCGAATACCTGGATTGATGGCTTGCTGCCACTACGAATGTTCAAGATGGCCAAACTTACAAAATAAGCTTCAAAATGCAGCCAATTCATAAAAAAAATTCTAGCACTGCAAACACTTTCTTACCGGAAACCTCACCCACTCCTTATAAACATTGGCACACTTTGTATCATAAGCCACAAGTTGTGCTGAGTTTCTGTAGATTCCCCAAACGACTGGAACTCTACCGTATTCTGCCCACATGGTCTACTGCTTGGTACTGGGCCCCAGGACTTTCACTTCAAAGACTTTGTATGAATATTGGTCTATAAGCAGTGGAAATAAACATGATACCCCTAATAACTGCTGCTACCTATAGGAAATTTCTTGAAATGGTTTTTGTTTTTTTTAGGTGGCCAATTTCATTGACAGCCCTTCTGTCATGGGGCGGGGGGACCACATAAAATTGAAGCGGCCCTGCTTCTATCCGGTTTCTGTTTTTTGTTTTTTTTCTTAACAAAAATGTGGCAAAAGGTGTAACATATGGTAAATAAAAATCTTTATAAATATATTTAATTTGTATTACGTTATCACATGATTTTTCTCCTTTTGTGGGTTAACTGATAAGGAGCAAGTTGTATTTCTTTATTTTCTTTTTGTTTCTGTTCTTTCAATGTTTCGGGCTATACATGTACCTAATGGGTTTTGTAAAAAAAAAATGGTCAATACCGAAGAAGAAATGACTTTTAGAATGATGTATATATGTATAATTATCTTAATAAAATCAATAAATTCAACACCAGATTTTCTTTCAGGATTGTACATTGATTCATTTAAAAAGGGACAGAATGGAGGCTTCTCTGTAACTACTTTGTTGGTGGGCGCTTTATTTTGGCGAACAATGACTGGAAAAAGGGGCCCACAGTTAAGTGGTACTTTTCTACATTTGTTAGGCAGTGCAAGGTTTGTATGTCACATCTCTTGTTGGGTACCCTGGGGCTTAGGATGATTATAGCCCCCACAAACTGGCCACTTTTTTGTGGGTGCCACACTTCTCAGTAGCAGCACAATGGCTGGTTTCTGTCTTGCCCATCTGTCAGATTGCAAATATAGTGGCAGATCCAAGGAAAGCCCTTATACTGCACAGCCAAAGAAAAGCCCCGGAGGTTCTGAAATCTATTAGTTCAGTTTAGTGAGCGAGGAGCTTTTTACTGGGAGGAGCAGATTTTGGGGCGAAGTGGGTAAGTTTTTATATACAGTGGTACCTTGGTGTAAGTCCTTAATCCGTTCCAGATCCTTGCACTTATACCATAACAACAATATAACAACAATATAACAAATTTTTCCAATAAGAAATAAATGGAAAATGATTAATCCGTTCCCATAAAAAAAAAATCCTAATATTGGCATATTATACATTGATGGGGTTGTATAGAATATTTTAAATGCTGCTTAATACTCAAATACATAAATACAAAAGCAATTAGATGAAATAAATATTAAAATAAAAATTAACTTCACTTTACCTTGCTGAGAAGAGCTGAGTGCCTACTAGGATGGTGCTGAGAAGGGAGGAGGAGGAGATGTTATATAATTCACAGAGAGTTATAGCACGGGTTGTTCACTGAATGGTAGCAAATGACGTACTGACGCTAATGGGCAGTCGTGGCTTTGTCTCGAGAGAGGTAAATAAGGGTAGCGCGTGGTGTTATGGCTCATTTTGACCAATACAAGTTCTAGCACAAAAGGTTGTATACCAAGCAAAATTTTTCATGTCCAAACAGGACTTATACCAAGTTGGACCTATTCCAAAGCAGACTTATACCAAGGTACCACTGTATTTGGTTGAGAGGGGGAGAGGTTTCTAGGGGTAAAAAAATTTTTTGGGGGGGGCGTAAGCAGCTTGGTGACCAGGAAGACTTGTACTGGGAGGATTTCTTAAAGAGGAAACTCTATCTTGGGAATTTTTGCTTGGACAAAGTTTGCAGGGGTAAGAATTTTTTTTTAGGGGGGGGGGGGAAAGATGATGAAACCTTTACTTTGAGAGTAATCCCCCTTGAGAGTAACATTTGAAAAAAATGTAGTTCTAAAGCTACATACAGTTGCTTGATTTTTGATGGACGCCTGGTGCAAAAATTGTCCCCCAATGTTGCTCGGTGAACTGTCCCCAGCAGATCCCTCGGTGACCGACTGCTAATGATTGCTGTAGTCTCTCGCCTGAGATAGCTGCATGGAATAGATGACTGTATACAAGGCTGCATCTGTAATATACACTAACAGTTCTGTATACAGGTAGTCTCCGAGTGAAGGACATATGGACAACTCCTAGATACGAACGAATGGGCTTACCTGCTTGCTCCTGTGCAGGACCGGAGGGGGGCGGTTTGCAGGTCTTGCAGAATAAATCTTTTGCTAAACACAGCTGAGTAACTTGTAATGCTTTAATGACCAAGACAAACTCTGCAGTTGTTTCTTTTTGCATATCAAAGCACAGCTTGCTCCAGAAGTTTAAGTATCTAGGCTCCAAAAAAATTCTAGCACTGCAAACACTTTCTTACCGGAAACCTCACCCACTCCTTATAAACATTGGCACACTTTGTATCATAAGCCACAAGTTGTGCTGAGTTTCTGTAGATTCCCCAAACGACTGGAACTCTACCGTATTCTGCCCACATGGTCTACTGCTTGGTACTGGGCCCCAGGACTTTCACTTCAAAGACTTTGTATGAATATTGGTCTATAAGCAGTGGAAATTTACATGATACCCCTAATAACCGCTGCTACCTATAGGAAATTTCTTGAAATGGTTTTTGTTTTTTTTAGGTGGCCAATTTCATTGACAGCCCTTCTGTCATGGGGCGGGGGGACCACATAAAATTGAAGCGGCCCTGCTTCTATCCGGTTTCTGTTTTTTGTTTTTTTTCTTAACAAAAATGTGGCAAAAGGTGTAACATATGGTAAATAAAAATCTTTATAAATATATTTAATTTGTATTACGTTATCACATGATTTTTCTCCTTTTGTGGGTTAACTGATAAGGAGCAAGTTGTATTTCTTTATTTTCTTTTTGTTTCTGTTCTTTCAATGTTTCGGGCTATACATGTACCTAATGGGTTTTGTAAAAAAAAAATGGTCAATACCGAAGAAGAAATGACTTTTAGAATGATGTATATATGTATAATTATCTTAATAAAATCAATAAATTCAACACCAGATTTTCTTTCAGGATTGTACATTGATTCATTTAAAAAGGGACAGAATGAAGGCTTCTCTGTAACTACTTTGTTGGTGGGCGCTTTATTTTGGCGAACAATGACTGGAAAAAGGGGCCCACAGTTAAGTGGTACTTTTCTACATTTGTTAGGCAGTGCAAGGTTTGTATGTCACATCTCTTGTTGGGTACCCTGGGGTTTAGGATGATTATAGCCCCCACAAACTGGCCACTTTTTTGTGGGTGCCACACTTCTCAGTAGCAGCACAATGGCTGGTTTCTGTCTTGCCCATCTGTCAGATTGCAAATATAGTGGCAGATCCAAGGAAAGCCCTTATACTGCACAGCCAAAGAAAAGCCCCGGAGGTTCTGAAATCTATTAGTTCAGTTTAGTGAGCGAGGAGATTTTTACTGGGAGGAGCAGATTTTGGGACGAATTGGGTAAGTTTTTATGTTGCTCAGTGAACTGTCCCCAACGGATCCCTCGGTGACCGACTGCTAATGACTGCTGTAGTCTCTCACCTGAAATAGCTGCATGGAATAGATGACTGTATACAAGGCTGCATCTATATACACTAACAGTTCTGTATACAGGTAGTCCCTGAGTTAAGGACATTTGGACAACTCCTAGATATGAACGAATGGGCTTCCCTGCTTGCTCCTGTACAGGACAGAGGCTTGAGGGGAGGGGGGCGGTTTACATGACTTGAAGAATAATTCTTTTGCTAAACACAGCTGAGTAACATCTTGTAATGCTTTAATGACCAAGACAAACTCTGCAGTTGTTTCTTTTTGCATTGCAAAACACAGCTTGCTCCAGAAGCTAATGAATGTCTAGGCTCCATAAAGTTTTTATTTTTTATTGATTTGTAATTATCTCTCAGTGGGGATTTTATACAGTAACTGTCCTATTTACAAACATCTACAAACATCTGTCCTATTTGCTTTTATTAAAATAATGTACCTGTTTCGACTTACATACAAATTCAACTTAAGAACAAACCTACAGCCCCCATCTTGTATGTAAACCGGGGACTACCTGTATTTCTGCCTTTAGGTGGTTGGTGAAGACTTTCTGTTCGGAGTAGGCTCTACTACCCTAAATATTAGAATTCAAGAACTTAAAACCCAACAGACAGTTCTCAGCTTTGCCCATAATTTTATATTGGGGCATCAGACTGCAGGTTGTGCAACTTTGGCAGCAATCTCTCTGATCACTCGCATCACTGAGTCACTTTTGGAATTTAAGCTTACACACTGTCTAGACTGGCATCAATTTTGTACACAGGGTAGCCCCTCCCCCTGGCACCCTGCCACACCTTTTTATTGTAAAGTGTTAGCTGATAAACACCGCGACGGAGCGATATCAGTTAGACCAACAACATCCCTCCAAACATGATCCCCCTCCGCATCCTGGTCCTGATGCTGCTGCTGGCAGTCACAATGGTGATCGGTATGTATAACATGACTGATATTTATATTGTATGGAAGTGAACTGTGATTGCACTGTGAATTCTCTGTTATTAAAACTTGAATACAGAGAATAAGGCATGTTAATGGTTTTGCTATACATTTCAAACATTGCAAGTTCCAATTTTCATAGCAAAGAAATGTAATACAATACATGGGTGTCAGTGATTTTATATATTTATTTATATATATATATATATATATATATATATATATATATATATATATATATATATATATATATATATATATATAGTGTGTATCATCACACGAATGCATAAATTACTTGCAGTCCAATCAGGGACAAAGAAGACTTGGTAAATAAATCACAAATTTTTTTTTGTATACTTTCATGTGTGATAGATGAATAGTATTTGTGACAGCAGCATGTGAACCACCAGAAGAAAAGGAATATACAAAATGAATATGCAATGCAAAGTGCAATGTGAGCAAATGTTAAGCGAATTGGGCACAACCGATTTAACCGTAAAGTTACAAATGTTCTCTAAAACTGAAATTTATAATCAATTTTTGGACTGCAGCAAAATTAGGTTGAAGACTAATAGTCTACCGTTTCCCCCCTGTATTTAGGGGTTGTGTATTTTTAGGGGTTCTCTTTCACCCTCTCACACAGGTGTCAAGATAATTGAACCTTTTAATGCACAGGGATGGTCCTTTCTTGTCACAGGGAAACCCATAAGAAATGCAGTTCAGCCGTCACTGGAGCACAAATAAACAAAGGTTTTGCAAACTGGTTGTTGGATCAGCTGAACTATCTCCAGCAGCCAATGTGCCCATTGAAGGATTAAAAAAAAAATTAAAGAAAATAAAACTTTTAATAACATATGATTTAGCAAACTAAATGTCACTTGCTTAGGGTTTACATCTACTTCAGTATATAGTGACACCTTAAATTCTATATATGTTATTATATTACTGGTACATTGTGGGGTAAAATATTACCATTTCAGTTCTATTAGAGTGCAGCATTTTGTATTGTTTGTTTAATACAGTCATGGGGGGAAAAAAGAAAGTATAATGAGGTTGTTGACTTAATTTTAACCTTGTGACTGCAGGTGCTGTATTTGCTTTGTATGCCCATCAGCTGGGACCTCCATAGCAGAAGTTTATAGCTGATTACTAATAAACCCAGTGACCTACTGCAAAATGTTGCAGGAGGTTAATCCTTACATTTTGTGTATATACGGAGAACCAGTCACAGAACACCAGTTAGAACTATTCCTAAGGTTCTCAGATGCTTTGCAGAATCCAATGGCAGCATCAAGAGGGAAGGCAGAACTTTGCGAGATTGCCCATTCATTAGAATATGAATCCTTTGCTGACTGTCCCCTAACTCTACATCAATATTTAGGATAAAAATCTCTTTTTGAGCTAATAAAGACTTTTAGAAGGGGATGTGGCATAGGATCCATGCATCTGTTAAATTTTCAGAACCAAAACTGAGCACCTGAAACATCAACAGATATGAGATTGTCACCTGGACCTGCTGGATCAGGTGATTTCAGTTTTTCCATTTAATATCATGGTATCACACACAGTCCTGACCAGAATACTCCATCTTTTCCCCCTACAGCAGGAAGCAGCAAGGACTCGGAGTTATTTCTGTGGACATGCGGCAATCATCAGGGCTACTGTCGTCGCTATTGTTTTACTCATGAGAACTTTGTGGGAGCGTTTGGCTGTCCTCGGAAATTCAGGTATCACAATGTTTCTTTGGCTTCTACATCAGGTTTTGAAGTAAACCCCAGTGAGTGATGACACTTTGTCATTCTGGGCTCTGTATTAGGTCTATTTCCTTTGTAAATGGTGTATTTGATACTATTGTGCACATTAAGGAGTTACAAGACCGCATGCTATAGTGACATAGCATCAGGCAATTTCAAATAGATATAGGATCCAAATAGAAAAATGATAGTCTGTCATAAAGAGAAGAAATGATTGTCCCTTTAAACAATATATACTAAGTAGTTCTTAAATACCAAAAGTGGGTAACTGATGACGCTTTCTTTTAATTTTATAATTCCAAAGGCTGCAGAATGAATGGGCCAAGAGTTCAGAATGGGCAGGCTTTGGTGCAGAGTGCTATGAATGATGGGTTAGCCTGTCCTCCTTTTATTAACGTTATTTATAACAGTCATATAAACCCCAACACTTCCTTGAAATCCTCAAATTAACCTCCCCATGACCCTAAATTAAGCTTCCCTATATCCTTGATCCTAAATTATCCATTTTACCTAATATACTTACCATTCCTGTAATCTTTAAACTAACACAGCGCCCCCTCCCTGCAACAATAACTAATATTAAAGCTACCTATACACGTCCAATGGTTCTTGCCTGATAATCGTCTCAGGGCTATCGGACGAGAATCTGGCGTGTGTACAGCGCTCGTCATCCGTCGCCCGAACGACCGTCCTGGCGGATCCACGGACGATGGACAACGAACGATCCTACTGCAAGGAAAGGGGGAGAGAGCACAGCAGGGTGCCGCTCCATCATTCTCCCCCTCCCCTCTCCATCAAGCAGAACGGTGGTGTATGTACAGCACCGTTCATGCATCGTGCAGGCCTTAGTTGTTGGAAAGGTTCCTGAAAAATACTTTCCAACAACTATATCTGCACGTGTGTATGCGACTTAAACCTCTCTTGTCATACTAACTCTAACACCCCGGTATCCCTAACACTAACATTCAATAATGACCACTCCAAAAAACCCTCATTTTAATGGCCCTGTAACCATAAAACAATCTACTTCAGTCCTTACATAACACTAAACCTCTTTATAACTCATACACTGACCCTTCCTATAAGTTTAACCCTACCCCTCCTTGTAACACTTACCCCCCATAATATAATGTGCAGAGTTTTGTTGTTTTTAGGAAAAAAAGAGCAATGTGTGTTGAAATTGTAATAAACACAGATGTGGTACCATATTTTTTTATTGTTCTAGATGTTGTGTTCCTCAGACATAACTTAGTATTCTCCCTGCTGAATTTAAAAAAAGGAATTCTGATTACTGCTCCAGCACAAAAGTGAACCAGCAGAGGACATGAATATGCAGTCCCATCGACGATCGGCTTTGCTATCTTCTTCACTATCGAATGTCTACTTTACAATCCCTCTATAATGTGAATGCATCTTGCACTGTTATGCTGCAAACTGTAGTAAACTTTATTTATTGTAAACCACTTTGTGTCATTTCATTTTGATTCATGTGGCATCTATTTACATTTCTTGTTCCTCATTTTAGATAAATTGATTGCTTTCAGATACTGCACTTGAATTGCATACCAGTATTATTATTAATATTAATAATAATAAACCAGATTCATATAGCGCCAACATATTACGCAGCACTGTACATTAAATAGGGGTTGCAAATGACAGATACAGACAGTGACACCGGAGGAGGAGAGGACCCTGCCCCGAAGAGCTTACAGAGGATGGGACCCGTTTCTTGGAAAACAGGAGCATGTTCTACTGAAATGGTGGTGGTCCTGGTACAGTGGGGTCCTGCTGAATCTGCAGTGAAAGTTAACTTCCTAATAAATTCCTCAAAGGGGATATAAGGGCTGTTTCTATCTGTAAGGAACAAACCGATTGTCAGGTTGTTTCCATCTAAAAGAAAGATATAAAACAACAGAAACAATAGAAAGGTTGTTGTCATCTTAGGAAGACCCATGTCTGCAAACAGCAACTACTCAAGTTGGAGCTACACCACTTTAAAGTGAAAGAAAGTGAATTGATTGTAAAACACAGATACAAGATCCAGCACACAATCCCAACTCATAGACAGATGATTGAAAAGTAATACCTAACTATATACAAATGACAACACTAACAGAAAGGTGAATGGATCAGGAACTGGACAGACTGGGTACTGGTAGTTTAGGGACGAGGAAAAAGGACAGAAGCAAAATAATGCAGCATTGTTTAAACTGCAGAGTGAGGGCTAAATAACCTCCTATAATCCAAAATCAAGTGGCTAATAATTGCTAGATTCTTATGCTAGGAGACACCAATATGATTTTATTGAGATCCAAGACCCATAGTAACACTTGCAGGTAAATCTAGCAACCTTGAATGTTCCTGACAGCTTAGGGTGAGGACATTAATCAAGGTTCTGTTGCCTGAAGATAAAGCAGTAGGACTTTACCCACATCTAATCATTGACCCTGGTCAGGTTGTTCTGGTGAATGTAAGGTTGGCGAAGACATTTCTTGATTCACGTGAAATTATACTTTCTATGGGGTTTTAAAGAATGTAGATAATCAGTCAGTTCTGCACAGGGGCCCACTATTGAGCTACTGAGCACCAAACACTTCTGCCCTGCTTTGCACCACCCTTTGGCCTGATGTATAGACTTCTATTAAATTATAATTATTGGCTTAACAAAGTTCAACTTTAAATAGGTGGATTATGTCCACATCTTTTGCTTGTGTAATGGCCACCTCACTGATGTCATCATGTCATCGATATCTGGACTACTGTAACCTCCTTCTCTCTGGTATTCCACTAATTCCACTTATTAATTATTCCACTTATTAATAATAATAATCATGGACAATGCAGGGCATTGAAATCCCATCCACATTCTGGGAATGGAGGGGGCACAACTTTACACATGCCGTAGAATAAATGAGCATGCAATCATTGTTATCCCATGTGAGGGATGTGCACAAACTACTTATATTTAATGACTGACCAAAGATCAGTCATGGCTACCATACTGATTATACAACATTTATTCTCCTATGTAATATTTTAATTGTTGCAATTGCCATTTTCAAATGTTTGTAGAAAAAAAATGTAGTAATAGTACTGACAATGCACTTGCGGTAGTTTGTTAGCACTACAATTTATTTGAATCGAGGGCACGGCTTAGGGGTGCATGCTTTGCCAACTTACTTTGCGCTAAAAAGGTGTCTTGCTTTCTCATAGCAGTTAGGTGGTGTGGACTATGGGAAAAAAAAAATTCCTGCTTACAAAATGAAGACACAAACTAAATGTTACTAGGGACAGCATGCAAAATAAAAATAGCAACCTGTCATAACATTGAAACAAGCTGCCATCTCATGTCTATGAGGATTTTTGGAGAAACTTGGCAATGTATCAGCATTGTGTCAGCATGACCCGCCTGTTTGTATTGAAGTTTATAATTCAGTTTTTGTGTTGAAGCTTGTGTAACATCCCCTGGATTGGTAAATCCCTTTTAATCTGTTTACTTGGCTAGGGATTCATTCAGCAGGGAATGAGAATCCCAGCACAATGATTTAATTTCAGCAGCACAGAATTCTGAACTGCAGGGGAGGACTGCTAAACTGGAGCACAAAAATGACTGAGATGTTTACATTCTCTCCAGCACTTAGTTTTGCTGCAAAAAATCAGCTTGCTGACGCAGTGGAGAACTTGTTCCCATGTTGGAGTAAGTCTTGTTATATATTGGACTAGACATGTCTCCTTGCCGTTTTTACAAATAATAAAGGTGACACAGCTGAGCACAAAAGATGTGATGTGAGGGTAAAAAAGCACATACTTATGTTTATTAACATAAATCCATTAAATTACAACTAAAAGTCTTTAGTGGAAAACAAACAAACAATTTTGCATCAATGGATAGACTCAGATCCACCCATATTAGGTCTTTTTAGAGAAAAGTTGAATCTTATTTTTAAAATGGCCTGGATAGAAGCTTCCTTAGAAAAAGTCCAGGGTTTCATTTTTTTTAAACCTGAGAATCTTACAAAGAAACTCAACCTCATTCTATAAAAGAACAAATTATGAAAACTTTTGAACATACTTCATGGTATATCTTAGGAATGTTAGACAATGGTCCTCCAATACTCATAGATGTTAATTGAATCTTGCAATTGTTGTTAAGTGCTGGTTTGTTTAATCTAACTGTTTATTTGGACTGTTTGAAAGGACTGATGAAATGTTTTCTTTTATATTGTTTGTAACCTTGTTTTTTTCTGTTAATTGTATTTCTCTTCTGTACTGTTATATATTTCTCTGTATTACTGTTACATATTTATACATCCATCAATTAAAATTATTTAAAAAAAAATTAGAACTAGAAGTTTAGTGTCAGTAAGAAGTGCAAGTGGAACCTGTCACATTTAAAACTTAGCTATTGAGGGTCTTGTTTTCTCTTTGCTATTGATGTGTGGACTTTTTTATTTATAGTTTCCTCTCTAAAACCATAGGGATTTTTCGGACAATTGGGGTCTGAAAATTCCCTATGGTTTCAGGGGGAAACTATCAATAAAAAGAATTGTATACTTCAGCAGAGGGAATCACTAGACACCAGCACTGAGTAGGAGCTTACAGAGGGCCGAGGATACTCCCCTTACCGACATGTGACAAATCTTAAAGCGGAACTTTTATTTTAAAAAAAAAATACACTTACCTTTACTTTCACAGTCCCCTTGATCCCTCCTGCAATCCAATTCCATTGGGTCCTGCGTTGTCTCCGATTTCCTCTTCTTCTAGGTGTGGAGAAACCAGCGGGTGCCACCATCTTCTGGAGTCTTCTTCCAGGTTCTTGTTACGTCACCCAATCTTGCAGAAGTTTCCTCCTGGAAATGTGAAAAAAAAGAATACCTGATCTCAGTGCGCATTGGGTGAGATCGGCACTTTTTTCGTTACATTGCTGCGAAAGCCCTTCTGAAGGAGCAGCCCTAGCCTCCTGGGATACGTGGTATATGCAACCCAGGAGACTCTGGGTTTCCCACTTAGTCTTTACTGCTGCGGCAGTAAAAATGGATAGAGAGGGGCTTCAGGTGCAAAAAAAAAATGTCTATTTTTTAATTATATGAAAGTGTTGTCCACCCTTTAATATGCCATGATAGGGCCACTTTAACTTACTGCTAGACATGAGGACTGAGTGATTAATATTATTAATAATAATAATATTAATAATAATATAATAATATTTTAAAAAAATATTTCCTTGAAAATAAGTCCCACTTCATTTTTTCCCCCCCTTTGTTCTTCGATAACATTTTACTTTTGGCATGTCAAGCTACTCCAGAGTGAACTTCCATCAGTTCTTTTTTCTTCTTCATTGAGATCCAATGCATATAAAAAAAGACCCTATGTGGCATTGAATTACTTCCATACCTGAGGCAAATTTCTAACATATACAGGTAGTCCCCGGGTTAAGGACATCCAATATACAGACACCTCCTAGATACGAACAGTGCTTCCCTGCTCACTGTGTGTGCAGAATGGAGGCTTGAAGGGGGCGGTTTTCATTACTTGCAGAAGAAGTCTTTTGCTAAACACATCTGAGGCTGTGGGTGATCTTAACCACCTTGCAGTTAAGCCCGACCTTCGCTCGGGCAAAAAAAAACTGCAAGGATGGTTAAGCCCGAGATTTTGTACATCCATACTTACCTGGTCCCCCTGTGCTCATCCAGCGTCGTCCTTTTTTTTTTTTGCATATCAAAGCACAGCTTGCTCCAGAAGTTAATGAATGGCTAGGCTCCATAAAGTTTTTTTTTGTGATTAACTCACAGTGGGGATATTATACACTGCCTAATATTATGTTTAAACAAACATAAACAAACATAACATGTTTAAACTGTCCTAATTACATACAAATTCAACTTAAGGACAAACCTATAGTTCCTATCTCGTATGTAACCCGCGGCCTACCTGTATACATCAATCTGGAATTACAATGGCTAAACAATTTTCCTAATTTATTTAATACAGCCATTAAAAGAATGTTGATTGTTTTGTAAAAATCCACAAATCCTTTCAAAACAGTGCTCAGGAAAAAACTAAATTCCCTTATATCTTTCCTATGCCTGCAGTGGTTCAGTTCAAACATAGAAATGATAGTGCCCTTGGATGACCTGACCCGGTATGACTTGGCACAGTGGCATGAATGAATGTCAGCTGTCATATATAGCATGAGCCTGCATACGGGATGCCTAAACAATAGCCACAGTAACAATCACTTAGCTATCCCAACCCCCTCTTCCCTATGTATTCAATAGAAAGCACTGACAAAATTATCGCTGAATTACCAGGCTTGTAATGAAAATTGTCCTGGTCCATATGGGGTATAAAAATTGAGAGATTAAATGGAAATGGATAGGAATTTACTTTTTTTTTTTACAAATAATGTTTACAACTTGCTGGGGTGGAAGGGCTTAAAATTTACACCAAAACCCTAGGATCTGTTGATGGTAAAAAAAATCCTCGTAAGCTACTGAATTTATAATTATTGCCTGTGCAGCGCTGGGCCCCAGGTTCGGATCTTGGCCTGCATGGAGTTTGCTGGTTTTCCCTGTGTTTGCATGAGTTTCCTCCCACACTCCAAAAACATGGGTAACTTAGGGTAATTGGCTTCCCCCCAAAATTCATCATGGACTGTGTTAAAGATTAACATACATGAAGATATTGCCATAAAGAGGTGAAGGACTAATACAAGCCCAAAACAAATTATGCAACAAAAATATAAAGCTGAACGCCAGAATTTTAATGCAGAAGATGTAGTCAGGCATTTGTCTCCTAACTTGTATGGGCAGAAGTTATTGCCAAAGATACATTTTGATACATTTTTTACTTTTACATTCAAAGTATAGCCTGGGACAGGTTGCAAATAAATGTTCCTTAAAGTAAGGCCTTACCAGGTCCATGGTACCTTTCAATCTGCACCTTTCCATGAACCTTTTTCTTGTCTCCTAAATGTATCATTTGGATCGTTTACCCCTTTACTACATTGACCAAATGATTTCACAAAACACAGAATACCTTACCTAAAGAAACGACCGATTCAGTTACCCTTTCCATGTCAGACTTACATTCAAATAGTAGGCTACCGGTAGAGCAATCTTCCCAGAAAAGTTTAGACAGTCACTGATTGGCTAGCCCTAGAGATCAAGGCTTTGGCTTCTGGTCATGTGATTGGCACTAGAGGAAAACCCATTAATTTAAAAAAGCAGGATGGTTTCAATGATGATATGCTATTTCAACACAGGTCTGCATTCATGGGAACAAGTATTTGGGTTTCTCCATAGATGAACCCTATGGAACTGAGTGATGATTGACAGAACCACTCCTGTGTTGTCTTTACTGTATGATTTATCATAGTCAAGGTGGAAGGTGAACCTTTGGCCCATTTTTGGAACAGATTTTCATTGAGAATATCTCGGCTTTTGTCAGCTGTCCCTTAACCCTGACCAGTCTCCCACTTAGCCCCATTTCCCCACACGATTGCTGAAGCTCAGCCAGAGTGACCATCGGGTTCTTGGTCACCTCTCCCACTAAGGCCCCTTTCTCCCTCGATTGCTCGGGTGACCACCTCTAGGAAAAGTCTTGGTTGTGCCAAACTTTTTTTCACTTGAGAATGCTGGAGGCCACTGTGCTCTAGGGAACCTTCAGTGCAGCAGAATATTACATTTTTAGCTTTTTCCAGGAATGCGCTTTGTAACAATCTTGTCTTTGACCTCTGCAGGTAGCTTCCCTTGACCCCATGGCTCCACTATGCATTGTCAGCTAGGAGGCCTTCTATAGAGATGTGTTGTTGCAAAAGGGCTGAATACATATATAAATGCGGTATTTTGTTTTTCGTATTAAATATACAAAATTGCCCAAAACACTGTTTGTCAATATGGGTGTAGATTGAGAAAAAAAAAAAGGAATTTAAATGATTGTAGCATTAGGCTGCAACATTACAAAATTGAATAAGTGAAGGGGGTCTGAATACTTTCTGAAGCCACTGAAAAATTCTTTGGTAGGAAAAACTGGTTATACAGATGTTAGCTGCTTACCTAGAATCCATTTTAAGTAGAAATGATTTTATAGGACTCGACAAACCTCTTTAAACACATCGCTGTTTATAGTGTAATTACAGTTGTAATTCTGGCCAGTCTATCCTTCTGCTTCTCCTACTTTAGCCTTCCAACTTATATCAGTTACCCGCCATCGCTCAGCGGTTGTAAACACGTGATGCCGATTCCCCATCCAATATCAGACAGGAGCTGAAGAGGTGACACACATATTAGGTCACTACATATTAGATACATAGAGCTCTAGATCTGGCAAGTTTTAGTTTATCTACAATGGAAGTATTTAGGAATGGATGTGGAAGTGGTTCAGATGAATGCATGAATTTTTCAAGCATGGAGGAATCAACTCACACTGAGTATACAGCGGGGAAAAAAAAGTATTAAATAGGTCAACGTTTTTCTCAAATGTAACAACCCAAGTATTCCACAAATACAAAGAAAAAAATACATCCCTAAATTAAAATGTGTAATAAAGTGGAATGGCACAGGGAATAAGTACTGAACACATGACTGTCCCCTATCAGTGCAAATTAATAATAGCTGGTTTAGTACTGAATGATGGCCTATAGAAAGGTTTCTCATTACCAAGGTATCACATGAATCTCATGATGGCTAAAAGAGCTCTCTCAAGATCTTTGCATCCTTATTGTTGCATAACATAATGATGGCTTTGGTTACAGATGTATTTCTAGGCTTCTGAATCTTTCAGTGAGTACCGTTGGGGCAATAATCTAGAAGTGGAAAGAACATCATTTAATTTTAAACCTGCCATGACCAGGTGCTCCTCCAACAGAAGAATAATCAGTTCTCCAAGAGCCAAGGATCACAGAAAGCTTCAGGACCTGGAACTAGCAGGGACAGTTGTTTCAAAGAAAATAAGAAACGGACCTAACTGATATGGTCTTTACGTATGCTCACTACACAAGACTCCACTGCTGAATAAAAAGTTTGCTAAAGGTCGTTTAAAGTTTGCTGCACATTTGGACAAGCCAGTGAAATATTGGGAGGATAGTCGAACCAAAATCAAACTCTTTAGACGTTATTGCACATACGTTTGGAGGAGAATTAGCACTGAACATCGCCCAAAAACACCATACTAACTGAAGTTTGCAGCTGGGACCATCATGGTGTAGGGCTGTTTTCCAGCAAACGGTGCTGGCAGACTTTAAAAAACTAAAGCATGAATGGAGATTCATGATAAAAATCTGCTGTCATCTACCAGGATGCTGAAGATGAAACGAAGGTGGACATTTCAGTAAGACAATGATTCCAAACACACAGCCAGGGAAACTCTTAATTGGTTTGCGCTGGTACAACAGCCCAGCCATCTTGAATCCACCTGAAAATCTATGGAGGGAACTGAAGGTTACAGTTAGTAGAAGAGGCCTTTAGTAGAAGAGGCTTTAAGTTTTGAAGATAGTTTGTGTTGAATGGGCAAAAAAAAAAAAAAAAAAAAATCACACCTGAGCAAAAAATGCGACCATTTTCTTCATACAGAAGGCGTCTTGAAGCAGTCAACGCCAACAAAGGCTTTTCAGGCTTAATAAACTTCAGTAGGCATGCTCAATACTTATTCCCTGTACTATTCCATTTTACTGCACATAACCTAATTTATGGACTTGTTTTGATTTCTTTGTATGTGTGGATTAATTGGGTTGTTACCAACAGCTGCTGTAAATTTCATATCAAAAGCCCCATTAAAAATATATTTACTGAGAAAAAACGTTGACGTGTTCAATACTTAATTCTTCCCGCTGTATAGGAACTGGTTACTGGCATTGTTTAGGTGTCTTTACATGAGTTTGAAGCATTTCTCTTTTCCTATTTCTTTAGAGGTCATGCACGCTTTGGCTCAACCTGTTGGTGACCTTGAACAGGTATATTAAGGAATTCTTGCACCCAGTAAATGGCCACAGTAAACCCAAAGCATTGGGACCAACAGATGATCCCCCTCACCTTATCATGTGTTAGCAGGTACAATAAACTCCCCTGCATCTTTGTTTTAAGACTGCAATAACACCCCCACACAGGAAGCTACAGGTTCCCAATAGGTGATAGGACACCTACAAGATAAGGAAGGCTGCACATTTTGCATCAAGGTGTTATAGCATACCTGCTCTTGGGTCTGTTACAGCTTACTGCAACTGCACAACCGAGAGATCAAGGGAATCTCAACTTCTACAGTGTTAATTATATCTAAATCAAAAAATGTTTTTGTTAATTTATGTTTTGATGTTTGCTTGACTGAGAACACCCCTGTACCATCACAAAATCCTGCATAAATTCATTAATATGTGTTATACTTTCCCCCCTTTCCCTAGACTTGCAGTGCCCACACAAAAGCAATAAAACATTTTGTGCACTTAAACAACCTTTAATTGTCAGGTAAACCTTCATGTAACTTAACAAAAGGAAAAACCATAAATTATCGTCATTTTCGCTTGACACAAATAAAGCGGTGTAATACAGAGAAAAACAACAATATTGCATTGTACATAAGAGATCTCTACTTTTAGAATTTTTATAGCTCTTGCTACATATACACCAATAATTGGTTTTAGAAAATAAAGGGAGAAAAAAAACATTTATAAACAAATGTGTTACAACCGTCAAAAAGAAACTTTTTTTTATATAATTCAGATAATGCAGTTAAATAGGTTAGCAAAGGAGGCAGGTCTTGTTTTAACTACTTTACACTGGTTCTGTCTTTACCTACATATACTTGTTATGTTACTAAGTAAAGCAAGCAGTGTGTCCATGTCGGCTGAGGATTTGGAGTCCAGTGGTAGGTGTACAGAAACCCCAGTACTGAAAACAAGGCCATCCATAAGGAACAAGTATGACCACACGACTTGTGCAAACTTTTCAATACGTTTTTGCCTACTAAAAAGAAAAAACTTTGTACTGTAAGTTTTCTGAGCCAAACACCTGTTTAATGTAAGGTTTAACATTACTTAAATAAGAAAAAGTCATAAATGTACACTAATACCATATATAGAAGAATTAGGTATGTAAATTGCCCTCCCATGGTTAGTATGGTCTATGGTGGGTGGGGGAAAAAAAAAAAAAGGGACTTGCCATGCAGACCCAGCAGCAGAGTGCAGCCTGCCACAAATCACTTACTGACAAATATAAAAATAGGAAAAGCCAGTAACATAGAATATGTAAAATATATCTTTTCAACTGCCATGTCAAAAGGTTGCACCCATTTGCATTCACAACCATTTCCTGTTGGAAATGGGAAAAGAAATCACTGCACAGAGAATGAACCGTGCATTGGTGAGGTCACAACCGTAATGATTCAAGGCTGCTTCTTCTAGTCCAAATGGTCTAAACTGGAATTACCCTTTGTGGGGTTGTTGGCATGATCATTATCAGTCTGAAGCTGCCATGTGTTAAACACCACAAATGCAGAATCAGTTTAGTTCTGGCAATACACTGGTCAGTATTTGTAAGTGATTTAATGCTAGATATGATAAACCTTGAATCTATCACGCATATGAAAAAAGGCATTCCTGTTTGAAGTTTGATCACCATATGGCTGAACATTGTTCTAGAATTTGCAATCTTTGCCCAGTTAATCCAGTAGACATCCCTACTTTCCCTATTTAGGCTCCTGGGCAGTTCTTTTCTGTCTGGATTTCCCGGTGATGTCGGTGCATGCAGCAGTCTCTAGGGGTGCAGCGGGAATTTTAAATTATTTTGTGTTGCATTCAATACAAAATAACTATATTGAATGCACTACACTGGAACGCACTACATTGTCTTTCATGAACATTTATTTTACAGTATAATATAATAGTATGAGTATAATAAAGTTTGAAACACAAAATCATGTCAAAATAATAAACTAAATAAATTAAAAAATAAACTTAATAATAAACTGACATTCATTTTGTGTTTCAAACTTTATTATACTCATACTATTATATTGTACTGTAAAATAAATGTTCATGTAAGACAATGTACCGCTTTTAGACATAAAAATCCAGTGTACTGCATTCAATACAGTTATTTTGTATTGAATGCAATGCAAAATAATTTGAAATTCCCCCTGCGCCCCTAGCAGCGGCTGTACGCACCGACGTCACTGGGAACTCCGGGGAAACGTCAGCACACTGGAGGTCGCCCGTAGAACCAGGTAAGTCTTTTTTTTATTTTACTGGGCCTCGGGGTTACCGCTATCACCGCTATCAGCTGTTTTTTTTTTCTTTTACCCCGGGCCACACTCTGGGTTACCGCCTAGGAGGTTAATGTACAGCACTGCGTAATATGTTGGTGCTAAATAAATCCAGCTTAATAATAATAATACTTTGATCAACAACAGCTCTGTATGAAGAGTTCTCCCTGTTGGTGGTCAGAGAAGGGAGGGGGCATCAAATATGCAAAGAATGGGGCAGGTCAATGGGTGAACAGTAATTACCAAGTATCAATATCTGTGAGAATCATCTGGTTGTGCACATAGTGATCAGTGTATGACGAGAATATAATAGTAGGAAACCACATCAGTTAAGACACACCATGCAGACTAACAGTAGACAAACCAAACACAGGAATAAACATGGCGAAAACCAGCTACTTCTATTTCCATAATTATATCAGAAGGTGGAATGGAGATGGTTCGTCAATAATGCATGTTGCTGTTCAAGTGGTCTGCCATAGCATGTCCTGACCATTGCCGCTTCCCTCCACCACTAAATATATTACTGGCTGCTGGATAATATGAAAATAAACTTTAATACAAACTTTCTTCCTCTATACATGTTCATTAGTTTACATTTAATTACAACAGTAAATTTTATTTCTCACATAAAATTTTAAACTTTTTTTACATTATACTGCTTCACTGTGATATTACCCACATTCTTTTCTATATATATTTTTTATCTTTTCCATATTCAACTGTTTTCGTGATAACCTCTATTCTGCCTGTTATACCTTTCTTGAAGATCAGGAAAAAAAAAAGTTATCCTTATTGCCCTGGGTGACAGCAGGTCAACCCCATATAGGCGCCTTGATTTGTAAGTCACCACAAAGGACAGAGATGGCCAGGCATCTAGCTTTTCTAAAGAGATAGCGATGGCAGTGTTTATTTAGTGTCTGGCTATCCCTGGCATGATCAGTTATCTGCAAACTGATCCTGTTTATGAGTTTCACAACCAAGCAATCCTAATGTTCAAAAAGATGAAGGGCAAGAGCCATATTTTTTCAGCACAAGTTTTACGTAAAACTAGGATGTCTTACTTTTGTAACCAGAACAAAGATTTAGCCCTCAAAAGGCCTACCCCAAAAAATGAAAGTAACATATCGAACAAGCAGGACTAACTACCAAACTAGAGAAAAACAAATTAGAAAAATGATCACATTGTGTCTAAATAGCTCCAAAACTGCAAATTCTGAGAGACGTTCATAACAAGCGGTAATCTTGTTCCCTGGTTGCTACAGGTAGTAAAGGCGGCCAGCCAGGTTGGTGTGTGGTTCCCTGTGGATACTTTGGCCCACCAGGAATGCCAGTTTGTGAGCATATTGGCATGGAGCTGGCACCCTGATCACTCCCTGGAAAGAAACAAAGGCAGAGGTTATGTTTCTGAAAGAGGTCATTTAAAGGTCACCAAAAGGCAATAAATGAAGTCTATTGGTTACAGTCACCTGCTGACTTCCTATGTTTTTTTTGGACTTCATAAGAATAAATCTCATTGTAATAATTTAGGTTTCTGATCCCCTCCACCAAGTTGTTCCTCCCCACCTTGGGGAGTTCTAGCCCACATTGTAGTTTGGAGTTATTCTGCCCTGGGGGCTTGTGTTTAGAGAACTGCCTAAATGACTGCATATTAAAATGAAATAAAACAAAGTTTAGACTGCAATACTCACCTTTAATACTTGTCTCAATGAACCATTCTTTTTATGCCACAAAATGCCTTTATCCAGGTTATATGATACCCAGCACCACATTATCATGGCACCCTGCATGCAATGAGCAATGGTGCAGGGAGCTGCGCTGCAACACTATGGAACATTCAGGCCAAAAGGGAAAATATATACAGGACACTGCAGCATCACATGACCAGCACAACAACATCAAATGGGTTAAAAAAATGGTTCAGCTTACCTTTAAATTGCAGTTGCAAAATGTTACATCTCTGACTAAGGTGCTCAGGACATACTACTATATACATACCATTGAAAATTCCGTGGATAAGTTGTAGTATGTGCTATTTTCAGGTTATTACACTGAATGCTGTAATATTACATACAAAAAGTGTACCTTTTACACTCACCTATCCCCATTCCATTAGGGATGTCATCCAGTCCCAGCAACCACAGAAGCAGCTGGAATCGCCGGGTACCCTGGCAACCAACGCTAAGCATGCGCTGCTCAGCAATTTTAGCATTTCCATGTAGCCATCATGCAGGTAAGAATGGTTAGTGCAGAAGGGATTTAAATTTTTTTAAGTTCTGCTTTAAATATGGTGGCAGTGGTACAGTTTCCCTCCCTCTCCCTTTATTTTCACCTGTGATCCTGCCAGTAACATTGTCTTACATCAACACTAATGTAAATCAGGAATGCAAATCTGACTTTAGTTATCTTAAGGAGTATTCAAAAATATTCATTTTGAATAAAGTTAAGGGTCTGACCCCTAATATCCTCTACCATCATTAGAAAAAAACTTGTGTTGTCACAGTTTTTCCCATTTTTCAAGATATCCGTGATAATTAATGGTAATTACCCACCCTACTGCAAAATGGCTCTTGGCAAAGAATGAAAGTAGTTTTACAGGGAATTTACTGTAAGAAAATGATCACTTCCCTCAGATGTTTATCCCCATTCAACACATCCTGCTATACTGATGCTGAGAAGTAAACAAAAACTAGACCCGGAAACAAAAGCAAACAAAAGTTTGCATTTTGATGCATGACAATTCTTAATTTGCAACTTCAAGGCGTTTGCCTCAAAAAAATAAATACATTTTTTCTCCTAGGCTTACTTACAGGCCAGTTGAAGTACTGATGGCAGAGCTTGTAAGTCAGTCTCTGCATATGATCCGGCTTTAGGTTTCCGGTGTCAAACACAACATTGTAGTGTGTTGGGGACACTGTGCCCTGTCGCACAGATTGGCTGACAATGAAGAAGTCATACCTGAGGGAAAACGGAAGCTATAGAAGTTAATGGTGGGGGGTGAGGGTTGGAGAAGTCTTGCCAGACTTTAAAGCAATATATACAAATAGCTGAACACACCAAAATGAGGAGATTATGCCAATTCAACCAAATGAGGGGGTGAAGTTATAATTACTCTACAGCTGTCCAGCAAATGACTTATAGGGAGATCTTGTGATACCAACGATATCTGATCTTGCAAGAATATGCTACAGCACAGGAATATCCTTTAGGATTTTTAGTTTTCCCAGGATTCCGTTGAAAGGATCTCAACATTAACATTACCTGGGTTCTGTGTGCCTGAATTTCACTTTAAATTGTAATTCAAACAAGAATTTTAGATTCCTTATTGATCATGTGATGTTGATTGCATTTAGCTACACGTCAATAAGAAAACTGAAAACCGCACATACAAAGATGTAAGTATAGGCAAATTTACTTTTTTAGGCGAGTGTGTGCCTGAGTATAATGAGAATAAATTAGCAGAGGTTATCCACTTTAAAGTAGTCAGGCTGGTTTAGTTTGGTGAAAAAGTCTAAAATTGGATTATACCTTTAGCTGCAAATTATATTCAAGTCAGACTTTTTCCCTCTGCAATTCCATAATGGTCATTCAATTCCATAATGGTCATTCAATGTGTTGGGCAGCCGCACAGACCAACAGGAAAGAAGTGGGTGAAGTTTTAGAATAAAAGTCATGAATACAACTTTGGTTGCCCGTTTTTCTACCTTTACTTACTAACTAGTGGTTTTCAATGAAGGCATCTTTTTTCTCAGTTTGCACTATAGGTTTACTAAGACACCTACCACCAATCTAATCCAGCAGGGCAAATACAAATGCATAACAAAGGAATCTCTCAAGGTAAGTACCATTCAGGCCTGGTGACTTCAGTATCAACTATTGTTCCAGGAGGTGGATTCTGCAGCCGGCCACCCTGAACAGCAAAGAACCTGGCATTGATTCTTTTCTTCACCACCACCACTGTCAGTTTAGGGCTAAATGATAGGAAGGGAAAAAAGAAACCACCATTACACAACAGGTTAAAGTTAAAGTCCTAGACTAGCTGGATAATTACCATACACAGTTTATCTAAAATGAGTAAATGAAAATCTTACTCGTAATCTTTGTGTGCTGATCTGATACAGTCTACGAACTGGGGCACTTCATAGTTGACAAGGGTCTTCAGCTGGCCATCACCCACACCATCACGGTAAATGAGGATACGAAGAGGCAGAGATTTATTGGCCTTAAACCAGGCGTGAAGAGCAGCTAAACAAATAACACATATTTGGAGAAATTTTGACAGGTGTACTAGAAGAACCAAAACTAATCAGCTGAATTTATCCAAGGTCACTTTGGCATTTTACATATTTTTAGTTTTGCTTTACAGGTTAGGTCCACATCAAAATACCCCCATTATTGCATTAAGATAAGATTATTCAAAATACCTTTTGTAGCCGAAAGCTGTTTGTTCTTGGTAGGTATACTGTTTTACCTGCCCCATGGATCCATATGAAATAGGAGGAGAGGAGGTCTATGACTTGCAGATCATTTCTTATTGTGAGCCAGAAAGTCATAGACCTCACCTCTCCCTATTCATAATAGAAGTGGGGGGTATGAGACTGCAACTGTTCAGTTACTCCCAAATGATTTAGGATAATACCAATCAGATGATTTTAAGCTGACATTTCAGATGTTACCTGGCTTTTTCTAATGCTTACCCTTACACTAAAAATTTTAGATTTCAATTCCATCTGTTTTATTGTGGTCCTCTGTGATCCTTTTGACTAAACTAGCATCTATGCAGTCAGCTTTAAGGTTTTGCTAGCAGCTTTGTTTATTTTGTAGTAAATGTTAGTAATTTTTCATATAATTTTATTGGTACCATGTTGTGATATATCTCCTATAATTAATTTACAAATTAACTTAAGATGAACAGTGCCAGCTGGGGATCCCTTTAAAATCTGATCACAAAATTCTGAGATCAAGGAGCTTCAGTTGCTACAGGTGGCTGCATTTGTGTTCAATCTTAAGGCTACCCTTACAAGTACAGTAAATACCTGTGATTTTAAAATATATTTTACTTTCCTCCAGTGAGCTGGAAATATAGAAAATGGAGCATAAAAAAACCCTTTTACAAAATGGGCAGACATTTTTGGAGTACTACTTTCACTTGTTGATGTAGCCATAGATATTTTTTAGGACTGAAGGTTGGTGTTTCTATCTCTCCATCTTACCTTGCATGCAGACCTTAAGACCATCAACAATCTCTTGCTTTTGTTCCTGGACAACACATCGAGAAAACCAGCTAGAAACAAAGCATTAAAAACTTGTTACTTATGTAACGCTATATCAATGGCCGAGTTTAACACAAATTATGTTTAGAATTATGTAGACCTTTCATTTAGAAGTTAATCATGCCATTAGGGTATAGTAAAAGCTAATGATTACACAAAGGAAAATGTATCAAACCTAACCCTTAGCAGTGAGAAAGATTATGTAATTGTTTATCAGAAGTTTATAGCTGCTATCAAATTCTCAGGTGTCTTAATGCACCCCTCCAACAGAACAAAACTTGACCATGACCACTTAATTCTGCAACTGTTTGGAGTAAAATCTGGTCTTATCAGTAACAGAACTTTGCAAACTGTTGCACTTGGTTGTTCCGGTATACAGTACAAGATAACTAATTGACATGCATAGCACCCATAGCTAGTTTGTGTCGCTAAGGACAACACAAAAAAAAAAAAGTCAACGCTTTAACACTTACCAATTCTAACCAAAGCTACAAAAAGGCAATATTTAAACATGGCAGAACTACAAGGCTAGGTTGTAAAGGAGTCAAGCATACTACTTATAGCAGTTAGTATACAAATTTGTGAAGATAATTCAAAGGGTTTTGCTCTTGGGTCTTGTGGCTCATCTCTGCCTTTCCTCACAATATCATACTCCTAACAAGTACTCCTTCTCAGAGCGGAAAACCCTTTCAAAACGTTCCAATAATTTAGCAATTGAGGACCCCTCTCTGTCGTATCATTCTCTAGTGGGTGTCACCCTCTCCTCAAAGTGTCAGGGGTCCTTAGATCCCAGGGTTCTCACTCTCCCAGTAGTCCAAAGTCCTTGGCCCCTTGCTGTTCAACTTAATACCTTTCAATATCCTATAACAGGATCAGCTTCCCCAATCCTCAGACTCTCCTGATATTCGTTTTAAACCACCCAGCTCACTGGGCTCCCAACTCCAATGACCGGGTGTAGAAGAAACACCTTCAGCTGATTTGTCCCACTCTCACTAAGACCAGGAACCTTACTGGGCGAGAGATGAGAGCTAACCAATTATACAGCCTGACGATTCAGAACCTCTACAACAATAGTCCAAGCCCAAATTCCTGAAGGTTCTGTAGGGTTTTGACAAAGCACTTCTCTTTTCACCCTCTAAAGAAGCACTGCATAAATTATGGCCTCCTGTTCAGGCATGTGTACCAGTGCAAAAACATATCTTGCTTAGCTGCCTCTCAGTTCTCTCAAATTTCCCACTGATCCTGCCAATGAAGTTCACCAAATGTAATGATGCTGCACCGCTACTAAATTCAGAGCATAGTTTCCACTCTTATGTAGGCTGGTATGTGTCTGCTTGCACTACTGTGGGATGAGATGAATGGCAAAAAAGACAAACCGTATTGTCAGTGCCAATTTAAAACCCTGTAGTTTTGTCAATGTTCACCTGCCCATACCTAGACCTGTTCACCGTTTTCTGGATTGACTGCACTGCCCGTTTCAAAAACCCTCACACTGGAGTGGCAGTATGTGTGAGGAGGATCATGAAAAATATAATTGATGAAGACTCAGCAATGGTATGGGAGGTTTACTTGTACATCACAAAGCACATAGATAACGTATTTTTTTAGACTGGTAAAAAGTACAATTGATGGCTTCTTGTTGTGTTAGGCAGCAATACCTTCACAACTTTCACCTTACCGTGTCATTTCTTTGTTCATGCTGGCAACAAACCCAGCAATTGATTTTTTTCCTGCCAAGGTATCGTGGTAGATATCAATTCCAATAATCATAAGCTTATCCATCTGCAAAAAAATTCCACCCATGGGTCAGTAAGGGTTAACAAATATGCCTTGCCAAAACTAAAAGGGAGGGAGGATAATACAATGAAAGACTAGAGCTTGGTTTGCTTTGGTCATTATAAAGTAATGTAGGAAAAAAATTTAAAATAAAAAATAAAATTTGTCACAAAGACTTCAAAAATGACTGGGAGGGTGTGACATAAAAGTAGGCTAGTATTTCAGCTCCCTGATGTTCCTAACATGGAGCACACATAAGTATTATGATGGCAAGTGTGCCCAAGATCAGTTAAGACCACATATAGCGGAGATAGCAAGACCAGCAAAGCAATTAAATGGGATAATATGGAAATGTTCTGATCCCACCTTGTGGATCTACAATAAGCTAAAGCTACTAAGGAAGGCTTGGACAACTCGGCAAAAAGCACCAGAATTTCTAAAGGTGGAACTACACATACAAATGTACTGTACTCAGACTCAACGACAAAATTCTAGTAACTCTAGTTTATAATATATTTAAATTTAAAAACTTTATTTTGCTACTTTTAAGGGACATTACAAAAAAAGGGATGACCGGTATTGTCAAAGTAGAGGCCTTGGGGCTATGCAGTATGGGAGAGCATATGCCAGTGCAAAACTGATTTTGCTGTAACACATTTATTAGAGTTGCACACAAGGAGTTACAGTATAGAGATTAATGAGATTGTTGAGAATCATGTAGCTTGACTTGCCGGTATTTCCACACTCCAAAGCTCTCCTCCTAGTTTACAGTTCATCTGCAGGGCAATCTTGGTACAGACAGACATGACAGTCTGTGGTTTGCCAAGGGTCCTTGCGACCACGCACTGGCTGGGGACAGGATGGTCAACGCACAAGTACTTCTTTATAGCATCGTATTTTGTCTTACTGATACTGGATAGGATACACACTACCTATGGGAAGACAAGATAGGGATGCTTTAGAAATCCAAACACAAAATTTGAAACAAAAAAAAGAAACACACACACACACACACACACACACGATTATTTACATCAGGGTTATTAATAAACAGCACCATATATTTATATACAGATTCCACAAAACCCCGTCAATAGGTTTACCTCAATACTGAGCTGAATAGCTGGCCATAAAAACTCCTCCTGGACAGTAATATTTATATGCTTGTTTAGGTAAGGGGAGGTTTCACTAGAAAAATGCTAACTCCATTCTGCACTTTCCTGGCAGACAGCTCTCATTTGCAATCCAAATGTAGGCAGCCTGTAGATGTTCTCAAATACAGTGCAGGTCCTAAACTGTAGGCAAGGGCACTGCCAAAAAGGGCAAGTTTTGAGCAACTGGTCTATCTTGTAGGAAGCATGTGAGATTGAGCCATAAAGTATTGCTTTGCTTTAACACTACCCAAGTCTAAACATTTAAACCGTGTCATCATGGAGGGAGACAGCAAATTTGAAAGTTTTTGAGGTTGACCGGAGTTCAGTTTTATCAAGATGTCAGGACATCTCGATAGCCCCACAAAAGATAGATAAATACCACAGGAGGAATTTTCCTTGAAATGATAATTTGCCAAATGAGCGTAACTAATATATTTTTGATATTTTTGTGCTGTGAGATGCAGGAACAGTCTATACCCTTTTACAGAGCATGCTTGTCCACCTTCCTTCATCCACCTGCAGTGGATTAGGCTAGAAATTGAGGTGGGAGCGTGGCACTTTTTAGAAAAAAAGCATTACAATGTAGTATACTGCATTACCTTGTGGTGCAGCACAGTGTGTTGGAAAGCTAATCAGATTGTGTATCATGTGCAGAATAGCATTGCACCAATATGCAATGGTACACTGAACATTACCAAGTGTTATATGAATGCAAAGAGGTGGAAGTGCCCTTAATAGGTGGATGTTGGCTTGGGAAAGTAGGACCACCCTAAACAATGTCCACATGTTACGATCTTCTGCCTGCGCAGTGCAAGATTGGGTGATCTAAGCAGAAGCAAAAAGAAGACGCGAGGACCCCGTCTGAAGACTAATAACTGGATGGCGGGGAACCCAATCCAGAAAAGCTCTGGAGAGATTTTTTTTTCTTTAATATTTCCTCCTATAAGATTTTTTTTTATTCTTTTTGACTGGAGTCCTGTCTTATTTACTAGTTGTTTTTTTTTAGCAACACAATATAGTTCTCACGGATATGAAGCAGCCGCTACTTGTTAACAGAGCCAAAGGGGCCAAGGCATGACTAAGGCATGACACAGACTATTTTGTTGGTACCAGAGATTTGTAACATGACAGGTGAGCATCGGACACAACCTATTTCTAAAATTTTGTTTATACCTGCAGTTTTTATAGATTAGTAAACCCTTTAAAGCCATTTCAGATTTGTAAAAGTGTTTTAAGAAGCAGTTTGTGCAAGTCTTTGTAGGATGCAAATCGTGTTGCATGGGGAATGGCACTCATTGGATTGATATATTTTGAGCTTATACAAATACTGTATGTTGAACCTCCAATTATTGAAAGTCCAACAAATGAAAAGGAGCAGGCCAGAAATGGGCATAATGAGAATGAATAGGCTAGATATCTTACAGCCAGGAAACAAGCTCTGAGCTGTTACAGGTTCTAAAACACATTTGGAGAAGCTCCCGGTGAGCAATGAAATCAGATTAAGTTCAGTACAAGAGAGGAACTTTAACAACTGGACAAAACTAAAAGGTAGGGCTGAAGTCTGACTGGAAGAAAAGCTGATGACATATTTAAGTTTCCTTAAAAGCATGCTGTGAAAAGCAAAGGCTATGCAAGCGATTAAGAGGATAATCTTGGAGATCACACACCTTGCCCCTAAAAGTGTGCTGATTAATGCACCAAAACTAAACCAGATGAAATTTAATTGTATTGCTCTGAATGATGTAATCAGACTTTTCATACGCCAAGCTAATTAACCTGTCTACCAATCCGGGTCTCTGCTGAACAATTCATAATCCTATTCTTTACATGGCCCCAAATCTCTGCAGCCTTTTTTTCTTTCTTAGCTGCTGTACTCACCATCTCTGTCCGGTCGGAGACATTATGCTTTAAGGCCTGTAAATAACCACCTAGACTGTCTTCAATTTCTATCCTAAAGAAAAAAAAAAAAAATAGGTATGTTAGGATATAAAATAAAATGAAGCAAAATTAAAATGTAAAAGGCATATTTTGGAGTAGGGATGAGTTAGATTCAAATTTTGATTGCTTTGTCCCTGCTTGGAAATTTCATCACTCTTTGCTCAGTGGACCATTATCAAAGAGTAAGAAAGGAAAATTCCAAAACTAGAGCTGTCACCACAAAGTGAAAGGATTCTCGTCTGTGGTTAGAGGCATATAGGGGTATAAAACCTTCCCTATTCCCTATATGTTGGGAGAGAGTCTTGTTGGGTTTTGCAATGGTCACAGGACAACAAACAACGTTATCTCCCACGGTTACTGAGACATCTGATGGCTTAACATAACATTTTTACATGATCAAAAAAAAATCCAAAAAATGAACACAATATATTTATGAATAAAGTTTACAATAAAACTGGAGCAAGAATGTAACCATCCAGGGGGAGAAAGAAAAACTTCTGAAACCTAGGCATATGCCACATTTTAGCCTGAAGACCACCTTAAAACATTTTTGAAAGCAGAGGGCCTGTGGAATAAAATAGTGGTAGTTACAATTCGTCAAGTTTTTAGTAAAAAATGCACTCTAATATTTCGGCGGATCACTGTAGGAAAAACTGATGGCTTTTGTAGACCTAAGCTTGTTTTAACCCTTTGATTTGCCACAATGTAAAAGACATGTCATTGGCAGTTCAATGTAATAAACCAAGAACAAAAATACTGCAGCTTGTGATCCAATGGATAAAATGTCTGCATTACTTTTTTTACATGTTCACCTAGTGATCCTGGCAGTAACACACAGCTACAATCACCGTTTACTAATCATTCGTTCCCTGCACTTGTCATTAGTACTCTTTTATACCTGTGCAACCTGTTCTTTTTCAGCTTTCCCTCTGTTGCTCCAGTTTTGTCGAACATACAGTCAAATCTGAATACTGTGGTCACTTTAAGAAGTTTGTTTAACTTACGTTATAGCTTTATTCATTCGCATCCCCATCTGCTGGGTGATTTTGGAGAGGTTTTGTATAAGAGAATTGGCTGCATCATAATTCCTCCGAGGGTAAATCAGCAACCAGTTATTCAGATTTTGAGCACTGATGAGAACCTGACCTCTCAATTCTCTAGACCAGTCTGCAAACTGGGGATTGTAATCTGCCTGCAAAAATTCAATACATTAAACAGTCAGCACAGGCAAACAAGCCTTGGTCATTTACCACAGAGAACCTTTACTACAAGCACACAGATTCGCTGGCTTTACTTACACTTCGGTCCCTCTGCAATATCTTCTCTGGAGGTGCCACTCTCCCTGAAAAGTTCAGAAGTTTGGTATCAAAGTTCAGGCCCCAATCACGCAGCTCCTTTTGGACATTTGCCTCCCTGAAAACCAAGGACAGTTTTATTACACAGGGTGAAGTTAGAATTTATTTTTATATAGGTACAAAAGAGAAAAAAATAAATTCCTACGTGTGAATGCGTTTGAGAAATCGGCTTAATTGTCGCTCCCTTTGCTCTGGTGCCAGTCGGGTGTAAACAGCAAGATCTCTCATGACACGGAAGTCATTTCTCATCTTGTCCGTTAAACCTGGAAATTTGAGAAGAATGTAGGTAAAAAAACTCCGCTTTTAGAAATCTAAAACCATTTAACAGAAATTAAGGTGGACACATATAACATTGAGCAGAAAAACATGGTTCTGGCTGACTGTCCATCCCCCCAACAGAGAGGGAGACCTTCTGGGTGTCTGCTTTAGATGTGTCTGCTGGTGATTTGGCTGTAACTAAAGCTGCATATACTCATACAATTTTTGTTGCGGCGATTTTTCATTTCCAGTGACAAATGAACAAAGGATTGTTGTACACACAGCACATGTTCAATGGAGAGGGGAAGGATGAGGCACCCTGCCGTGCTCTTTTCCACTGATTTGTAAAGTAGACGTTCCCCCCCCCATTGGTCATACATATATACAGTATTTGTTGAAGCCAGAAATATATCAATCCAATGAATGCCCTTCCCCATTTGCATCCTACAAAAACCTGCACAAACTGCTTTTTAAAACACTTTTACAAATCTGAAAGGACTTTGAAGGGTTTAACTAATCTATAAAAAGGCTATAAAAACTGAAGGTATAAACAAAATGTTACAAATAGGTAAATGTCCCATGCTCACCTGTCATGTTACAAATCTCTGGCACCAACAAAATAGATTCTGTGTCACCCGCCTTGGCCCCTCTCGGTCTGTTAACAAGTAGCGGCTGCTTCATAT
>NC_092858.1:10354656-10399163 GCF_032062135.1 Pyxicephalus adspersus | reverse complement strand
AAAAAAAAAAAAAAAAAAAAAAAAAAAAAAAAAAAACTAGTAAATTAAGCAGGAATCCAGTCTAAAATAATAAAAAAATTCCTATAGGGGTGGAATTAAAGAAAAAAAAAAAATCCCCCTCCCCCCACCCCATTATCTGTCTTCAGCCGGGGGCCGCCCATCACCTTTTTGCTTCTGCCTACATCACCCAATCTTGCCCTGCGAAGGCGCAAGATTGAGTGCCATACCCGCTGTAAATAAGGGGGAAAAGTGTGCATGTGTGAAATCGGCAAAGAGAAAGAGCAGCCAGAAGCCTCCTGGGATGCATGGCAGGGTTATCCCAGGGTTGTGCTCCTATTTTGTCTTTGCATAGGCAGAAGGTAAGAGGTTTCACTCTCTTGACTTTTTTTCCTCACATTAGCATGGTCCTTATCCCCACATCAACTAGTTTGGCTTATTGTGCTTTTTTTGTCAGCATGTGGTGGAGACCAAGTTGAATGCAGTAAATTATTCCAAAAAAAATAATAAAACAACATTTATTACATAACAGAGTAATTTTTGTATTGTTAATTTCTTCCTTGAGTGTAGCTTTAATGTGTCCAAGGATCCTTCTGCAAAACTGAATTGGTGAATGGGCCCTGAGCCATTGCCATATGAAGTCCCAACACAAGCAAATTTCAGGTAAATTGCAGGTGGACTGTCAATGTAAATGCAGGGAAGTGCACCTCAATTTGTCCAGACACCGTCACCATCTTCTTCCTTGTTTAGATGTTCGATCATCTTGATTGGCCAGCCCGGGATGACTTAACTCCTGTACAGGCATTTATTCAGTCCCGGCAGCCAACGCTGAGCTGCACATGCACAGCTCAGAGATATTGACAGAATAGTGCAATCGAGCAGGTAAGAATGCTTTTCCAGAAGAGACATCAGCTGTGCCTTTTTGCAATAAAGCCCTGTCTTTAGTTCCGCTTTACCAGAAAGTCCAAGTTAACATTTTCAGGAGTGCCAATCCAATGAGTCCCCCACCGTGGTTCCTCTTGTTGATAACGTAACCTTAAACTCAGTAGTGACACTATGAAGCATAGTTGGAAGCAAAGTCAGAACACATTAAGGTATCACTAAAAGGTTGGGATTGGCCTTTAAAAAATGAAGCCACTTAGAAATAACTTACAGCCTTGTAGTATTTTGCAAAGCTGATTTCTGTTCCATCTGACTTCCTAAATGTAGATAGTGGAGTCATATTCCAGGCAATTTCATCTACGCGATATGTCCTATTGTTAAACCTAGGAAAAAAAAAATCATTAAAGAGAATAATAGGAAAAATAGGTAACATGCATCTTAAAAAAAGGCTGACGATATGGGAGGCATTCTGTAGCGCACAGCAAGAATTCAAAAAAAAGGCCTCCCTATTAAAATGTTATACCCATCATATCATGCTACCCTGTCACACATAGCTATCCCCTTACTCTCTATGAATCCCAATTATTCTGTAAGAAAAGGTAAATGAATCTGCAAGTGTAGGACTCTATAAACTATAACTGGTATACTGTGCTACCCTGTCACACATAGCTGGCCATTTACCTTCTGTGAACCCCAATATCTCTTTAAAGTGGAGGAAGGGACATGTAAGATAAGTGGGAAATTCTGTTGGCTTCCCCCCTTCCCTAACTAAAATTGTATCACTTCTACCTACCATGGTGCCTCGTCACATATAAATGTCCGCTTATGTTCTTTGAATCCCAATTTCTCCTGAAAGGGGAGCTGTAGGTATATTAAAATATATGATAAGTGGGGGACTATTGTCGCTAACTCCCCCTAAAATTGTATTGCTGCAGCGCCATAACATCACAGAAAAACTATACCTGTCATACCGTGCTACCCTGTCTCAGGAATGGGGACATATAGGGCCTTAAAGATGATCCAAGAAGTATGCTTTGCAGATATACTTGATGGTCATTACTTTTATTTGGTGCATGTATGTTACGGTAACTAGAAATAAAAACTCTTCTAGTTTTAAACATACATCTTTAATGTTTATTTGCATTGTGTTCCGCAAGTTTTATCCCAATGTCAACAGTGGCCCCCGGATGAAAAAAGGTTGGGCACCACTGATATAGATGATTCGCCTGCCAATTTGATCTAAATGTGCCTCTTGTGACTGCTGTACACCTTTGTAAATTGACCACTACACGGCAGAAGATCATTGTTTTAATATGCACTGTACAAGGATTCAAAGGGCTCTGTAATGGGTAGGTCTGTTAAGTCCCTTTCACATCTCTGCACTCTACACATGTACAGCATATTAATAATGTTTCTACTACTTTTACAAGGAAATACCTGGGTTTGTATTGGCCTTTTGTGGATACTAAGGAATTTAGTGTTTTTGTACCAGAGTTAACATAAAAGGGTAGACAACCCTTTTACGTTAAGTAAAAATTCTGTTTATGTATTTTAAATGCAACACCCTTTTTTAGAAAAAAAAAAAAACAAACACACACACACCTTCAATCCTGCAGGGCAGTCTGATCGATCTGGGGGTGTCTTGCATCGGGTCCCACATCGTCCTGCATGTGTGCAGCACCGCCCCCTAATTCTCGATTGCCTAGGCGATTGACAATGAATAGGAGCGCAAAGCCTCCCGGGATACCTACGTCACGCATCCTTGGAAGAAGAGGCGAAGATGGCGGATGCCAGGACGATGCGGGACCCGATGCAAGACACCCCTGGATCGATCAGATATCCCTGCAGGATTGAAGGTAAGAGTTTTGTTTTTGTTTCTCTTTAAGTGGCTAAATGAATAAAGGGGCACTTCTCAGGTAAGCTAGGAATGGGCAGGGGCTTGCCACTAGGCTTAGCCTGGGTTAATGTAGGCGATTTCAGAGTGGCTGGAGCGCCTGCCAACTAAACTAACCTGTTTGAAGTGGTGCCAATTCACAAAAAACCAAACACCAACCTGATATACATTCCATTTCTATACATGAAGGAGTTACACTTACTTGGTAAGCACAATCAGCCCAACCAGCTCCTTAAAGATTACATCCTGGAAGTCCGGTGTCCTGCCCAAACCGTAAGAATCCATAAATTGCAGAGCAGTTTGTTCCCTCATTACTTTATGGCTGATGTCAATACTTAACATAATGCTGGTTTCATACTGCAAGATGGAGGTTGAAAAGCCAGGCCAGATATTGATCCTAACAAAAGAAAACAGGAAAATCTCATTAAATATTTACCTTTTCTTTTTTTAATATTATTTCAGCAGCTTAAAAATATCAGCAACACCCCCTTCAATTCCACTGTTCTCCCCACAGTAATTCCTTTTTACATTTTTTTTAACCTGGATGATGGAGGTCCTACTATGAGTAAAGGGCATTATGGCCCTGTGTTCAGAGCGGGGAAAACCACAGTGCCCTGCACACAGTGTTATGATTCAGAGTGGGGTGTAAACATTACATCAACACCACTCTGGATTTTATGGTGGCTGTACCATCAGGAGGTGCTACCGATTGTGGGAAACAGGGCAGCAGGCAAAGTGATAGCATGAAGTGTGCTGAGGTAGCAAAGGCAGCAATGGGGTACAAAGGAGCCGAGATCTGGACATCGAAGTTGACAATATGAAAGCACACAACATCAGAAGGTAACGTAGGAATTTAAATTATCTCTGCAATTTGGGTTCACATATCATATCCCCAGCAACCAAACATGCTGCAAAACTTTCTGTACAACAGAAGCCCAGAGCATCAGGTTATGTTTACCCATATGTTAACTGAATACAATTGCCTGGAATGTACTTTAAAGCGTACCTGAACTCAGAATTTTCACTTTACATAAATGGGTAGACAATCCTTTTATGCAAGCTAAAAAAAAATCTTTTTTGTGCAAGTGCAACACCCTAGGCGATCGAGAATGAATGGGAGCACAAAGCCTCCCGGGATACCTACATCAGCAGGCACACCGGGAGGCTCTTGGGTGCTCCTTCACATGCCCAAGCATCTTGGGCATGCGCAGGAGCTTTTTCGTGAAGAGAGAAAAATTTGCCGATCTGACATAGGAAGAAAAAAAATAAGGAAGAGGAGAAGATGGCGCTGCCCAGTGTGCAGGCTCGGGGACAGATACCGGGACAACACAGGACCCAATGGAAGAGACCTCCAGATGGATCAGACAGCCCTGCGGAATTGAAGGCAAGTGGATTTTTGTTTTAGACACTTCACTTGACAGACAGACCACTCTCTAGAAGTTTAAGAATCTAGATTGTATTTTATTACTTGTGTTCATTGATGAGTGTACCATCCTTGGGGCTGTAGTTGTTGCGTCCAATCTGCTTCATCTCCATCATCCTGAGAAGTCTGCAAATGTAAAATTCCACATCAGTGCACAAAAGATAATGATTTAATTGAACAATAGACAACATGAGTTTAACTTCGTGCAATGTATTGCAGTGGTCGCCAACCTTTTCGGTCCCGCAGACCACTAAAATCACTGGCTCCTGACCGCGCATGCACGGGGAGCCGGGTGTCATTCAAAAGGGGAGAAACCTCCCCCATAGTAACATCATTGTGACATAACCCCGCCCACTCCCATCACAGATCTAAGCCTGCGATGGGAGATTGGGCGGGTTGTGTCCAGAGACACAGCCCACCCACTTCCGAGCCTGGGATTTGTACAGGAGACGGGGTCCGCGGCTGTGGCTGGTCTGTCCCGCCAGCGGGGTCCTTCTTCTGACCTCGCTCGGGGGTGCACCAGCCAGAGCCTTGGACCACCAAAATGTTCTCGCGGACCACCGGTTGGCGACCACTCCTGTAATGGGTTGCTTCCCTATTTACAACATCAACGCTAATCCCAAATATTTTGTTTTGTAGTGCCAAGGAATTGAGAGACACTGTCGCTTTGCCCAGTCCTCTTGACCCAGTATTATTAACCCCCCAGCTACCTTCTTAATTTCTCCATGTGGCACCACAATATCTGAAATCAGAGCCTAGGAGGGAGCAATAAAATCACCCCCACCCCGTCACACCAAGGTGCTCACACCTAGTGACTGGCTTCTAAACACCAACACCATCACATGCAGCCCCATACCTGAATATCGTAAGCAGTTTGCGTCAGCGGAAGTAGACAAGGGAACAGCTGGGGGAGCGTTGAAAAGGCAAGTATAAATGGGCAAACTTGACCATGTCTCTTTAGGCAATGCTTTACCACTGCTATTACTTTAAACCATTTAAATCAGACAAAAACCCTAAGCAGCTAGGGTGGCAGCAAAACAAACTGAAGCCAATCAGAACCTTATACATCATCTTGTTTGACCAACCTCCTTAAAATGGATGTAAAGGCAAGACTTTTTGTTTAGTTCCGATTACATTTAGGAGTAGTTACAACCTGTGTTTTTTTTTGCCATATGTGTCACTACTAGAAAGGGTTCACCTAATGTTCTAACTACGGTCACCACCGAA
Source organism: Pyxicephalus adspersus (assembly GCF_032062135.1). Taxonomy (NCBI): domain Eukaryota; kingdom Metazoa; phylum Chordata; class Amphibia; order Anura; family Pyxicephalidae; genus Pyxicephalus; species Pyxicephalus adspersus. The sequence continues at coordinate 10,393,740 of NC_092858.1, read as the reverse complement.
TCAAAAATTAAAAGGAAATCCAAATTTTTAGACTTGCTAGAATATAAAGAAAAAAGCAGACATACAATGTGGGCAAACGTTCAAGTGACCGCTATCTATAATGAGAATTACCCTGGATCAGGAAAAATTCTGATATTCCCGTTTCGTTTGGGGATATTTCCCTTAACTTCCGGTCCTGCAAACGGCAAAATATAAACCGATAATTATTTTAACCCAATCAATCCTTTTCCTTGAATCCTTCAGGCCTTTTAAACATAGGAGAGGGCTCCTCTCACCTGAAGGGAGCACTTAATCAGTGGTGCCCATCACTGACCAGTTCAGTAGCACGATAACTAACAAACATCACAAAAATACAGAATAAGATACCAAAAGAGTTTGCTAACTGTCCGAGGAAGCGGGAAAAAAAAAAAAAAAAAAAAAAAACTCACCCTTACCTTTAATCCTCCGGACACGTCTGTCCTTTTTTAATATAGATTTTAAGTTGAGACATATAATACGTGCAGTCCAAGATGTGCAATAAAAAAAAAAAAAAAAAAAAAAAAAATCATCAGATAACCTGTTTTCCACTTCATTCTCCAGCACATTTCACACAAAGACAAGCAGGAGATTACCAAGGGTACCTGATCTTGACCCGGAAAGGAGATCTATGCAATAGCGTTTCAAAAATGTATTCAAGCATACCTCTGTATATCTGCTTAATAAAAAAAGACCAAAGACAAGGAGACTTTGTAAAATATAGAGAAACATGAAATCACCTTAGAGAGAGTCTCTGACTTCCTTAGTAAAGTGGAGTGGTTGTCTCAATCAGGAGTTAATGCAACTTTTGAAAAAAGTAGGAAGACAAACGGTCAATGACCGTTCCTGAGCTTTTCAATCTTCTGGCTATACATCCACTTAAAAGGATAAGATGGTTTTATAATAGGGTAAAGTTTGAAAACATTACTCTGAACATTTCCGTAGCTTTTTTGCTGCCACCCCCCTGAGCTGATCTAACCTAACCCACCACTCAAAATGCTGCACTTGCCTAGTGAAGGTATTCAACTATCTTGCAACCCCATAGAGGTCTATATGGTTCTACTGTCAATGCGACAGGCAGTAAACATGGGGGTTGTATAAGGCTACGGTACACACGATCATACATAAAGACAGACACATAAAAAAAAAAAAAAAAAAAATCACTGGCTACTTTGTTAGGTACATCGGCTCAAATATCGGCAAAAATATCTAAAATCAGCTAACTACATAGCAGCAACTCAATGTATTAAGTAAGTCGTGTAAACATTGACAAGACAACCTGCTGAATTTCAGAGCATCAGATTGAAAAAGAAAAAAAATGTAAGTAACTTTAATAAGGTGGCATGGTTGCAGGTGCTAGACAGGTTGGTCTGAGCATTTTAGAAATGGCTGATCTGCTGGGGTTTAAATGCAAGCATCTCTAGGATTTACACATAATGGTCAGTAAAAATGGAAAATATCCAGCAAGTGGTGGAAAAGATTTGATATCAGAAGGGAATGGCCAGAATGGTATAGGCTCATTACAAACTATGCAGAAGTGCATCTCCGTATGTTCACGCGAATGGAGAACCTTTGGGATGTGGGATCGCAGAAAAAAACTGCAGCAACGGTGTTATTTCTGCATGTTGGTATAGATGAAATATTCTCTGAAAAATGTGTCTCCAGCACCTTGTTAAATCTATGCCAGCACCTTGTTAAATATATGTCATAAAGAATTACTGCAGGTCTGAGGGCAAAAGGGTGTCCAACCCCATACTAGCAAGGTATACCTAATAAAGTGGTCAGTGAGGAGAATATATACAGTATATGAGAGAGCACAACTGAAAACAGCACTTAAAGCGTACCTAAACTCAGAATTTTCATTTTACATAAAAGGGTAGACAACAAGTTTGTTTTCTTTGTTTTTTTTTTTGGTGCAACACCCTGGTGTTGCAAAAAAAAAAAAAAGCACTGCTTTTTAATAAAAATGAACAAGAGTGCAAAGCCTCCAGGGATACCTACGTCAGGCATCCTGGGAGGCTCTTGGGCGCTCCTTCTGCGTATGCCTGAGCATCTCAGGGATGCACAGACGGAGCCTTTTTGCTCAAAGAGAAAAAAATTGTCAATCTCACGCATGCACATTGAGATAGTTAAATTTATTTTTCATCCTACGTCACCCAATCTTGGGCCTGGGTCGGGTCACATAGGATGGAGAGCCTGTAAGAAAAGACAAAGATGGCGGTGCCCGAAGCACCGGCTCTGGGACGATGCAGGACACCCCTGAAGTGATCGGACTTGTCCAGCGGGATTGAGGGCAAGAGTATTTTTTTTTTTTTTTAGTTTAGTCCCTTTTTATGTGCCATATTTACACACCACAGCAAGGAAAGAAAAAGCTCAAGAGCTGTATTTTTATTTTTCAAATGTTCAGACCTCCTAAATATGATGTTGTAAAATTGAAAGCAGGTAGGTGAAGATGGTGGCAACTCATTTGTCAGAGTTATGGTCACTCTCACTTTTACTTTATCCTGAGTCTCGCTGATTAGTTCTAAAACCTTCAAAACAGAACACACAATTAATGAAAAGTATTCAAGCAATGTATTTGAAATCACAATTAAAATGCCATTTCTTATATACCTTATTGAACCTTTTTGGTAAAAATAAAACGGTACCATCAAAGGCTTGTATCTTCCCAATAGTTTCGCTCAGCTGGTTCAATAAGCTTGATCTTATGCGGCGGGACTCCATGGGAGGATTGAAATCGACGTGGTATTGGTACAAAATCCACTGTGGCCGAGAAAGAAGTTTGATGTGGTTGGTGACCAGTTGGATTTGGCTGCCAGAAGCTCCTGCACCGGAAATAATAGTTACCACAAGAAGAGAAAAATCTAGTTAGTGTGAAACTGGTGAATTCTGATCTAAAATTAGGTCATTTACCATAATCTTCCTCAACACAATCATTTTTGCTACAAAAACCCTGAAGATTTAATACAATCCTTGTTTTAGCAATAGTGTACACACGCTAGATACGATTGTTTGAATGATGCAGGAATTGACATGAAAAAAGGAGAAAGTGTATTGCAGAACCTTCCACGATCACTGAACGATGGACGCTCAATCAGATCTGCCAGGACTGTCATTTGTTTCCAGCGACAATCCTCCTTGGTCGGCGTCATTGGTCAGTCGTTGTGCATTTTTTTTGTTAACCATTATCAGACCGTCGGTCGTTAGTTTCCTACCATAATTATTGCAAGTGTGTACACAGCTTTAGAGAATCCAGGAATTTTCTTCAGCCGGGTGGTCAACAAGGTAGGTGGGGCAAGACCACAAATTTAGTGTTCTCGATTATTTATGCCTTAATTATCCAGTAATCCGATAATCCTGTCAATTTTCTACCTTCCCTCTATGCTTTGTTTCAATTTTATAATGCCAGCCCCCTTAGTACGTCCAGTTTTTCCATATCATATGGGCAGCACGATTGCTCAGTGGTTAGCAATCTTGCCTTTGCAGCACTAGGTCCCAGGTTCAAATCTCATCCAGGACACCATCTGCATGGAGTTTGCAGGTTCTCCCCGTGTGGGTGTGTGTGTGTGTTTCCTCCGATTAGCCCGGTTTCATCCCAAAAACATGCAGTTAGGTTATTCGGCTTCCCCCCAAAATTTCCTTTAGACTTTATAAAGGACATATGACCATGGTAGGGACATTAGAGTGTGAGCTCCTTTGAGGGACAGTTAGTGACACGACTTTGTAGAGCGCTGTAAATTATGTCGATGTTATATCAATACTGGATAATAGGAATAATATTATTAATTTCCTGTGAGATAGAAAATAAAGTGTATTATCTTTAATGGGATACAGATGACAATGGGCAATAATGATAATTTTGTAGTATGCCCAGCTGTGCAGTGCTGTGCATTTTGATACTGATGTTCCATGATTTGTTAAGTGTGTAAATCTTGTAGCAAACTAATGTAACAAGTTAGGCAGTTCACAACAGCTGTAAATAAAAAATAAAATCTGTGGCATTTACCATTACTAAGTGACTACTAGCAGCTGCCAAACACTTAGGAATAATAACAGGCAGCAACTGCCGCATTACTGCATTATTCCCCAGATCAGTCATCATCCTACCATAGCACTCTTCCACAGTCAACCAGATTCTCTTTTTTTAACCTTCAATTTCACCTGCTGACCCATGTCCTCACTGCTGAAAAAACAGTCCATTGCACAATCATGATATTCACCTTGTATAAGCTTCTACAAAGCGAAAAGTTGATGGACCTGGACTTTTATGCGAGAAAAACAAACTGCTCAACTCCAGGTAACCATGTCTAAGTTCACTTCCATCCAGCTTTTGGTATAGGGCACTCAGCACATGCTAAGAGATGAGGACGGTACTGGCAGTTTCCCACCCCAATCAATGGTGAGCACTGGTAAGTGCTTCCCGTCCAACTGTCATCAGCAGCTCTAAAACTTAGATCACCAGGGCCTACTTTTTGGTGACAGAAAATCAAAATAATACCTATATACACACACATAACAAATTTGTGTCCTATGGTCAAAATACAGATATTTACATACCTCTGACCAACAATTAAAAAAAAAAAAAAGATTAATATATATATATATATATATATATATATATATACACACACATACACACACACATATACATACACACACACACCTGACAATTCTGAAAGAATATATATTCCATAACATAGCAAAATAGTAACTCCTCCAATACAAACCTAAATGGAGAGCAACCATGCATGCCACTCAATACCCTGGCCTCCATGAAGCTATCAGTTATAAATAATACTCATTTCAATCTTTCACAGCAACATATAAGGTTGCTTTACAAACATTTTTTGTCAACTGCTTATGTTTTTATAACCCTCCTGAATATACAGCTAGATTCATTCTCTCCAATACAGATAATTTATATATATAGTTATGTTTTGTTTTGACAATAGAAGCTGTGCGTACAATGTATTTGTTACATACACGTCAGGTTTCCTTTTTTTTTTTTTTTTTTTTTTTTTTAACTTTCATGTTGTTATGGAGGATTTAAATGTTATACAGATGTCATATTCACCGTTTTTTTTTTACGTTTCACCGTACAATAAAGAACGGTTTCTGTAAGACTTCTTTATAAATACTGGCATAACTGATGGGTTTTTGATCCCTTGTTATTTGTATCTGACCTTTGTTTAGTACTGTCATGTACATATGCCACACTACTGTAGCGTAATTGTTTCATATTTACCTCCCTTCTATTTCACTCATCCTGTTTCCTCTCCCCCCCCCCCCCCCCCACTTACTCTCAATCGGTGCCTGAGAATTTGGGGGGACAGTGCCATGAAGCTTTTTTTGGCTAGCACGTTTTGATGATCGACTGGTGTCCCCCAAATGTCTGTGATCCTGACTGCAGACAGCAACTAACATGCACAATGCGCATGCCCAAGCTGCCTTTTGATAACTAAGCATGTGCAGTTCAGAGCTGTCCACTTCCTGGGTTTGTGCTCTGCCCAGGTGGATGTTATGCTCTTGGTGAGAGGAGAATAAAGTATGGCTAATTTACACAACCAACTACTACATCCAGGACATCCATCAACTTCACATGGTGCACCCAGGGGAAATCTACTTTTAAAGGGGGGCAGGCAATGCTTATCTCTTCACATCATCCATACCTTTAAATTTTTATTCTTTCTATATAACGATTTATTCTTTTTGCCCTTAACCTGGTTGAGTTACTATGCAATATTTTATAGTTTTATTATTATATTCACCCATGTTTTTTTAAGGAAAAAGTGTACAAAACCACCAATCCTTAGGAATTTCTAATTATGAGGTCCAGTAAAAAGCTTGCTTACTTCTCTGAAGCCCTAGGTCCTTTTATGATCCATTTTTTAAAAACAGACATGCAGAGAAAAAAATAAAATAAAAAACAAAATAATGTCATTCAACACAGATATAGCACTGGAGCACAGAAAAGCAATATTGGTTAATGGTAACAAATGAACACTCAAGAAAAAAAAGCAGTTTGTGAGTGCACAGCATAGGCATTTTAACATAATTCTATGATGTTCAACACTTTCACTCTGAAAACCGACACTTTTTATTTTAATATTTCAGAGAACAATGGGGGTTTATAGCAGCCCTTTACAACTGCAAGTACCTGTTTTAGATGCTTTGACATGTTCGATTGTTTCACGAGTGTTTACTCCAATATCCAGGAAATCCCGTCTGCGACCACCCCGTTCACCAATCGATACCTCTTGAAATCCAGCTGAGAGCTGCAGAACTGAATTTTATAGAAGAAAAACGGAAAAAGATAGGCTTCTCAAAAAATAGTCCCAATTTCTGGATGCCAAAGGCTTTGCCACCCAAACCAATTGATTGGGACAATATACCTATACTAAGTAGTTGATGCTCGGCTAGCAATAGAATAATAATAGTTTAACTGAATTTTATAAAATGAGTCCACAGTATAATTTTACATAATTTTTTCACAATTTTTTTCCCAGTAATGCAAAATTACTTTTAATACCATGGTTAACATCTGACTTCTGAAGGTCAGAAATAGGTCATTAAAGGCCCACATTTGTGTCATTTGAAAATGATTGATATAAATGAGTATGATCCTTCTCTCTTTTGAAACCCTTCTACCCATCACTCCATATCTCCCCTCCTATTGTGTGTTAATTCCCCCACGTACTAGATTGTAAGGTCTTTGGGACAGGGTCCTCTCCTCCTCCTGTGTCACTGTCTGTATCTGTCTGTCATTTGCAACCCCCATTTATTGTACAGTGCTGCGTAATATGTTGGCGCTATGTAAATCCTGTTTATTAATAATAATAATAATAATAATATTAATAAACTTACCTTCAGCTGGCGGCCGTTCAACTGCTGGAGGACCCCTCTGGCGCCCCCTGCCAACAAGCTGAGGTTCAGGCTGCAGTGGCGGTGGCTCTGATGGAGCGGCCGGTCTCGGAGCTGCAGGTCTTGCTGCAGCCGGTGGTGGCTGATGAGCGATACAATTAGACATTAAGGTCTTGTATGGAGAGCAACAGAATTTCCAACACTAAGCTTAGGGGCATATTATTAAAGCAGTGAATGTAACTTACAAAACTCATTTAATGGTCACTCAAACACGCAACAGGATTATTTACCTGCAGCAAATGTTTGTTGAATTTCAGAATATTTGCTTTATAAATATGCCTCTGCTACAACGTAGTAATGAGTTTAAAAGATCATTGTGGGTAAAGCTCATCAGGCAGTGAGCTTTACCCACAAAAGAGGCTACAATAATATTAGGGAGATAGAGCTCTTAGTTATACAAGGTGACAGATTTGGCTCTTAGAGATCAAATTAAAGCCTACCTAAACTCAGAAATTTTTCTTTACATAAAAGGGTAGACAACATCAAGAATGAACCTACGTCAGGCGTCCCGCAAGGCTCTTGGGTGCTCCTTCTGTGCATGCCCAAGCATCTCAGGCATGCGCAGAAGGATCCTTTTCCTGGTAAAAAAAAAAAAAAATTGACAATCTCACGCATATTTTTTTTTTTCATACTACGCCACCAGATCATGCGCCTGGGTCGGGTGACATAGAATGAAGAACCTGAACGAAGAGACGAAGATGGTGGTGTAGGCTCGCAGACAGATGCCAGAACGATGCAGGATCCGATGATAGAAACCACCAGATAGATCGGACTGCCCTGCGGGATTGAAGGTAAGTGTTTTTTGTTTTAAGCACTTTTGGGTTTAGTTCCTCTTTAAATGCCCTAAACAAAAATTGACCTGCCTTTTGATTTTTACCATAATCTCCTGAAATTAATGGCCGGTGGGCAGTTTATTTCCCTATAAGAAAATAAAAGATTAGACGGAATATTCCACAGGAATAGAAAAGTGAGCATACATTTTAGATCTTACAGTAGATTTTGTATCACTGCCCTACATTGTATATGCTCTATGTGCTACTAAAGCTGCGTACACATGTGCACTTCTTGTCGTTGGAAAGGATCTTTTTTGAGATAATTACAAGAACCGCACGATGCATGAGCGATGCTGTACATACAACAGCACTGTCCTGCTCTATGGAGAGGGGAAGAGTGACGGAGCGGCATCCAGCTGCGGGCTCTCCCCCTTCCCTTGCAGTAGGATCGCGACGCAGGCTGTACACACACCAGATTCCCACCCGATATCCGCCCTGAGCCCAATATTGAGCGAGAAAAATTTGACGTGTGTGTACGTAGCTTAAGGGCTAGGGATGAGAAAAGATTGTCAAATCAAGCCTCAATTTTTATTGTGCAGTCTGAAAAGTAAATGCATTTTCTGTAAATTAGAAATAAATAAGATCTTATTCTGTAAAGAGAAGATGGAACAGGTAGGGAACTCATGGACTTTCTATCTCGCCCCTGTACATATAGGCATAACATATGAAAGATTTACAACCTGTCCAGGTGGAGCCTGCTGTACAGAACGTGCTCTCCCGCGGGCCCTGGCTCTTCCCCGGCCCGTCATTTTTCACCCTTGAAGAGAAAGAATGAAGCAGGTGGGTAAGAAAAGAAGGCATTAATTTAAGTATAAGGGTTTACTCATATATGAAGTAGCTACTGCACAAATTAGAGGAAAATTGTACTTTGCTTCAGTTCCATTTCTAATATTTTAGGCTGGGTTCATGTTGCTCTTTGTGCTGTGATGCCAATTATTGGCACAACAACATGTATTGTAGTGCATACACACACAATTTGTTTACAGATACACATAGTTTAAAAAGTCCACAAGTATACGCAAGTATCAGAGAGGCCATTCGTTTGCACCCATTGCGCCATTCATTTTTCTGTTTTTGAAAATATTGTTTTTACCTTTTCCATTCTTTATTTCATCTCAGCAATAGTGATCTCCTGCTCACTCCCTGTCTACATGCACTAAATCGGATGCATGGCATTCCCCAAAGTTTTTGGTTTTCCTTTTTAATGGCGTCAGCAATAAAGACAACATTCCCCTATCCAAAGCCAGGGTAACAATGAAGCATCGGAAAGAAAGCTGGAAACGTATTGCCCCAATTCATAAATGTAAACAGGCCCTAAGACTGGAAACACCCTTCTGTAGTTCTGCTTAATGCATTTTCATTGAAATAATAGAGCAGAACAACGTGAATTGAAACAGGCTTTCCCAACAATTTCTATACAAACATCAATCAAGTAAAATAGGAAGAAAAAAAAAAAAAAAAAGAAAGGAAAGTGCACTTATTCATTAGACTAGAATCACATCATGTATTTTCCACTTTAGCAATGGAAACCAATTAGAAAACATGTCCACACAGGTCATAATGCATGTTAATTCACACTGATGTGCGTTAAGACTTGCAATGCACGTTACATATGCATATCATTATACCACACAAAATGTGTGTCAACTTGCATTTCTATTAATTTAAATGGAAAACCTGTTTTTTTTTATTGGCTACAATTATTATACATGATTTATATAGCGCCAACATATTATGCAGTGCTGTACATTAAAAGGGGTTGCAAATGACAACTTTAACTTCTTTTCCTCTTGGTGAACAACTTTTCCTTAGTACCCTCACTTCCTTGCTGCCATACCCTGCCTAACCCCTTTTTTCCTGATGCCCATCCTTTACACACAACCCTGCCATACACACAAACCTTCCTGCTACTTATTCTAACCTGAACCCCCTAACATCCGGTGCCTTAATGCCCATCTCAACTATATTATTAATATTATTATTATTAATATTAATAATAATAATTATGTAAATAGTGCCAACATATTATGCAGCACTGTCATTAAAAAAGGCTTGCAAATGACACAAATACAGACAGTGACCCTGCCCTGAAGAGCTTACAATCGATGAGAATATATATATACATATGGTACATGCACTGCAATAGAAAAGTCCTATTTTCAGCAGTCTCCAGCAAAATGTGCTTTACAAAGAGCACAGTTGTAAAACATTATAGACAAAGCAATCTGAACACTCCAAATTAAAATGTGCAGATGTGAACATAGTCTAAATCTAAAATGAACCCCCCCCCCCGAGCAACAGATTTCCCCACACACCGGTAGCTGAAAAGTCTGATTGAATCTACAATCATGATATGAAGTGTTATTTCTGGGCTGTGTAGAAGTTAACACATGAAAATTGCCTACCCGTCTTCTTCTGTCATTTGAAACCATCACTACTTCCCACACTACATATCTCCCATCCTTTGTGTGTGAAATTCCCCCACCTACTAGATTGTAAGCTCTTCGGGGCAGGGTCCTCTCCTCCTGTATCACTGTCTGTATTAGTCTGTCATTTGCAATCCCTATTTAATGTACAGCGCTGCATAATATGTTGGCGCTATATAAATCCTGTTTATTAATAATAATAATAATAATAATAATAAAATCACTGCGTACTGAGCAATATAAATCAGGTTTAATGGCTGCTGTGTCTTAGCTGTGTTCCCTACCAGAAGGGCATTTGACAAGCTAACTAACAAACAATTTACCTGGTAACCTATAGGCACAAAAACATTATTTGCTAGCTATGTGGTCAATTACATATTTTCTCTTATTTTGCGGTTTATCTGCAAGAAGGCGAAACATTAATGTGGTACTGCCCTTACAATTATCAGCTGCAGCAGTGCATTCTCCAGATATACCTACTTTATATTTTATATGTACTCCATGCTACCTTGCAGGTGTTTTTCACGTTATCTTGTTTATATCCCCATGTTTGTATGTTATTTCTCAAAAAATTTCTTTAATAAAAGTGTATTGAAAAAAAAAACTTATCAGCTGCATCTAGCTAAAATCAAATACGTCCCAATATACTGTCCACACACGAAGCAAATAAATGTGGTAAGAGTGTAAATGGCATTTATTGTGCAATTTTTACATCAGCACCAGAGGAGTAATAAATACCATTGTCTTGGCAGGATCTTTACAACAAATATGCAATACGGGAGAAGGGCTCTAAATGTTATACCCCATTGATCAGCTTAACATGACAAATGCTCTCTGAGATGCTCAAGGCGTAATTTAGCTTGTAAAAGGGAAATTTGTGTAACAAGCATTTGCTGCGTATTTCTTAAGCTTTGAGAAATACCTGTGCAACTTCAGTGATTTTGTCCCTACATCCCACATTGCTGGTACACTACATGAAATAAAGGGCATGTGTACTTATTGTATATCTTTTTTTGCAGCAACCAATGCAAATTGTGCAGTGGTGCTTTTCTCCTGATTTTCCAATGCTTCTGGTTTTGTCTTTGTGTTCAGGTTTCTAACTGTCCAAAGGTTATCATCATCTCCACCTCTACTGTTAGCTGTTCTGTCTAAAAATGCATGCACAGCAGCTTTACACGTTATCTGTGCATGCAGCGTATTACTTTGCTATGCAAATCAAGAGATCTACAAGTCACATCTGCTGTGCAGTCATTAGATATCAGCCCTAAAGCTTATTATCACATTACTCCGATTATACAATCTCAAACTATCATCAAACGTGTAATGTCTGATTGAAGACAAACTGGATGAAGAGTACAGACAGGTCCTCATTTAATACAATTTGGCAAAAGCTGATTTTACTTCCCATACCAGTGATAAAGTTTGCCAACAAACAAACAAAACTCTTTTGGGAAAAAGGTAAAAAACACAAAAAACTCTTTTGGGAAAGGTAAAAAAAAAAAAAAAACTCTTTAGTAAATCATTACTCACCTAAAATGTACTTGCCAGGAGTATCGAATTTCTACTCTTGCAGTAACAGTCCATAACACAAACGTTTCAAATCATTCTGAATGGCATCCCTACTTTATTGCTACTTACCAGTTCTTACAAGTATTATTTTTTTTTATAGAGAAGTGTTCTTTCCAGCTGATTTTAGCCAGGCAAACACCCAGCATATTTTTTTAGTATAAGCATTTTTCAGGATAAGAGTTGTCAGCCTGGAGAAGGAAGTGTTTGTAAGAAGAGGAAGCAAAGGTTTTCTATAGTTATAAACATAGAAAGGAGGTGAAGTTCTGCGGTTTATAGAAAGAACTAAGAATAATACCAAAGAAAACAGTCATTATCAGCCAACAAGATTTCTGGAAGTTTTAGATTTTTTCCTCCCTAATCTAAAAATGAAAACACTTTTAATAGAATAGTTAAAGCTGACCCACCAGAGAGATCGTGTCAAGCTGGCAGCGCAGAATTCACTCTAAAGAATTGCAATTATCAGGCTGATCTTTTTGTTTTAGCAGCATCAAACAGCTGAAACAAATGGGCCGATAACTGTGCTGCAATTAGCTCAGCACCTGAGCTGCATCCTCATTCTGGGCCAGTGAATAATAAACGTACTAAAAGCAGAGGATCAGAACACCAACCAGGCAAGATGTTTTTGGACCCAGGTCAGAAATGGCAGCTTGCATCCTCTCCCTGAAAGGTCTACTTTAGGAGAACAAAAAAAAGTAAATATGAAAAGTTTATTGTTAGGGAAAGTTTTACTAGGACAACAATCACATCAATTTAGCTGACAGATGTGTGTTGCTGTAAACTTATACTCACCTTCTGTTTGTTGTCGTAAAAAGAAGACCCATTAAGAGCTAAGGACTAACTGTCTAAGAGCTGTAAATTTATTGGAAATTTTAAATAAAAAAAAAAGGTCCCATTCACACATGTGGTGCAGAGAACATTACTTGCACTGGTGCATTGTAGTGCTGTTTATTCTAAATGGCACACCAACATACCTTGTCCAAGGATAAGCGTTGCAGCTTGCTGTCAGTAGAGCTGAATAAGAAGTGACATTTGTTGCAAGTTTTATGTTTACACAAACATAAGGGCTGCTCGGATTTCAGTAAATGGGAGAGATAAAGGGTTGCATACACAATATAATGTACAGCATGCCTGCAGAGTATGAACACATGTATTACACCTAGTAGTAAGCAGAGTGACAGCTCACTTCTCAAATACTTGTAGGCAGGGTGGCCACTTTATACTGGGCCCTAAACAAACAAAAAAAATGCCTGACTTTTGCAATGCTAGAACTTATAGATAGTAAGGGGGGCCCAGGAAGTTGACCTAGTAAAGGACCCGGACATTTCTGATGGTAGCCCTGCCTGTAGGAGTGGTTGTATTGGTAACAGACCGAGTGGACATTTGTAAAACTCCTACAAGCTTTAATGTAGAATTTTCTCACATTCCTAACAAATTAATTCTGCAATACAAGATTCGAGAAAAAAAAATATGTATACAAATAGCTAAAATTGTTCAGGATATTACCTTTAACCTTTTTTATCTTGCACAGTTTGGCCACCAGGGGGTAATATTTTACCTACTATCTGCCATCAAAGTAACTCAACACACTTTAGTGCATTAAAACAGCATAAATAGTTTTTAATAATTCATAAAACATTTTTAATGCTGTGTTACTTAATCTATGTTACTTTTTTTTTGTAAACTTAAATCATTATACGGGGTTAAATTGACTACATAGTATGTATTTCAGGAACTGTTGCAGCAAGATTTTAAACACACCAGCGCCTCAGGTTTAGGTTTTGCTAGGAATTCAGGTTTTAGCACATTTACAAAGTGATGAGACTGCATCTTACAAATGCACCTTGTAAGAGGAGTACTTGTACTTACCTTTCCCACACCCGTGTATGCTACAAAAGCAGTGTGTACAGAGATCAATCTTGCATGATCGCACAATGTTCCAAATGTGTGCAACTAAATATATTTGCATGTCCCAAAAACACAATTGCATTACAAATGCATTGCACTTGTGAGGCGTTTACAAGTGTTTTAACATTGCCAAATTCATTTCAAACATTGTAAACCAAAGTATGAGGCAGGCATGACATTGGGTGAAGTGTCCTCCTCCAAATGTTAAAAAAGCAAGTGGTGATCTCAATGCGCATGCGTGAGATCCAGGACTTTTTTTTTACTCAGAGAAAAGTCCCTTATGACACATGTCCGATCTCCCCCGGGACAGCGGTCGCCAACCAGTGGTCCGTGGAAAATTTGGACACTGTCAAAAGACATTTTCATCTGTCATGGCAATTAAAACTCGGTACCGGTCTCGGCTTGAAATAAAAAACGGCTCTTTGTCTTGCAGTAACATCATTGGAGACGAAAATCCATAAATTTATTTCAAACAAGCAGAAACAAATATCACACCAAAAATGTGTAATACTTAAATAGGCTTTAATTATTTTGTAATAAACTAACTTTAGTAATTTTGTTACATTAAACAAGCTTTAAAGATTTTTTTTATGATTACATGAGCATTTATAATTTTGGTATATTTAATAGGTGTACAGTATTTCATTATAATAAAATGGAAGTTCTCTGATTATTTCACAAATGTATTTAACTTTTTAAAAAAGTTCATAATAATGGTCAGCAGGATTTAAAATGATAATTTTAGTGGTCTGTGAGGTCCGAAAGGTTGGCGACTGCTGCCCTGGGATATGGGACGTATAAACGCTGCAGATTTCCCTTCACTTCCATGGAAGCAAATAGGAAGGGATGGAGGTAAGGGGACATCCCTAAAAAAATACAAAGGAGCAGCCTTTATTTTTCCCCATTGTGTAAAAGGGAAAAGCATCACAAGCGGTAAATTGTTTTGCATGGAAATTTATTTTACATTGTAGGCCTATAATTCTTAGGAATAACTCCCCAAAATATGTCCAATATTTTTTAAATGTAATAAACTATAAATAAAAAAAAAGTTAAAAATCTGTGAAAACAAGGGTGCATAAAAATACTGAAACCTGTACTATAACTGTACAGTAGCATGTATAATTTTATAAATATATATATATATTATAATGATTACTTTGTATTGAATCCAATACAAAAAAATTAGAATTTCGAGCCACGCCACCCGCATGCACCGTTACATGCATCAACGTCACTGGGTACCCCCAGGGAACATCAGTGCACTCACCAGCTGAAGATCGGACGAAGAGGACATGGTCCGAGGAAGGGCACAGTCGAGCAGAACGTTGGGGGACGCCTATGACACCAGGTAAGTGGGTTTTTTTTTTATTGTTTTTAGCTACCCCATGTTTGGCTCAAAGTTACTGCTTTCAGTATGTTTCTTTTACCCCGGACCACACTCGGGAATACCGCCAAGGGGGTTAATACGTTAAAGTAGAAGTAAACCCAAAAAAAAAAAAAAAAAACACATTTACCATCAATTCAGCAGAGTCTGTGCGTTGGGAGGGCTCTTCCATCGGGTCTCACGTTGTCCCGGAACCCCTTTTTAACGCAGTACGGAGGGGGTGCCAGGCACCGACATCTTCTCTGCTCCTCTTCCTACGTCATCGAATCTCGCACTGTGCAGGCCGACAAAGATTGGGAAAAAACTTGCCAATCACAGTGCGCATGCGTAAGATCGGCAATATTTTTCCTTAGTGATGAAAAGGCTCCTTCTGCACATGCCCAAGATGCTCAGGCACGCGTAGAAGGAGAAGCGGAGAGCCTCCCAGGATGCGTGACGTAGGTATCCCAGGAGGCTTTGCGCTCCCATTCATTCTTGATTGCCAAGGCGATCGAGAATTAAGGGAGTGATGATGCACTTAAAAAAAACACAAAGTAAATTTTTACTTTAAAAGGGTTGTCTCCCCTTTATGTAAAGTAAAAATTTTGAGTTTAGGTACGCTTTAAAAATGAGATGAAAAACATTGAGGAAACATGTAGACTCAACTAAATTCCCATGAAGTTTTATTGTATTTGTATTTGATATTTAAGATTTTTAATCATTTATAAAGACAATTTACAGGTAGTCCCCGGGTTACATATGAGATAGTGACTGTAGGTTTGTTAAGTTGAATTTGTATGTAAGTCGGAACAGGTACATAATTTTAATAAATGCAATTAGGACAGATGGTTGTCTCAACATATTATTAGGCAGCATGGTGTCAGTTACTGTATAAAATCCTCACTGTGAGATAATCACAAACAAAGCAAAAAAAAAACTTTATGGAGCCTAGACATTCAATAACTTCTGGAGCAAGCTGTGCTTTAATATGCAAAAAGAAACATCTACAAGATGTTACAGATTAGCTCAGCTCTTAAAATCACCACAACCTCAGCTGTGTTTAGCAAAAGATTTTTTCTGAAAGTCATGCAAACCGCCCCTTCAAGCCTCCATCCTGCACACTTGGGAGCAGGGAAGCCCCGTTCGTATCTAGGATTCCTCCGTGTGTCCCTAATTCAGGGACTACCTGTAAAGCAAATTAGGTGACTGAGAAAGGTGGAATAGAAGAAAACACCACAAAAGTCCCCATAAATGCTTAAAAAAAACAACTATTTTCAATGAAAACAATTGGAGCATTTTCAGCTTTTTTTTTTATTTGTTTGTGAGGTGATTTGTGGGCGTTTATAACACTTTCTAATTGCTACAGGTGTGTTTGCTTCACAGCTCATCAAGAAAACACTTTGGTGTGGCACGGCTCATTGGAATGAATAGGAATTACAATTATAGGGGGTTTAAACAGTCCCTGCAGACCTAAGTCAGCCTTTCTGGATCTTTTAAAGGGAACCCTTGATATAACTTTTGGGTCTATAGGATAACCCCTTCTATAATTACTATATCCACAGATCACAGTACATTAGTGTGGTGGTCAGTAGGAAGAATTCCTCTTACATTGCTGGCCAGTGGGAAGAATGTCATCCTTACAGATCATTGGTGTCACTAAAACTGACCCGAGAAGTTGCTCATTGCTGAAGTAACCCCTAGCAACCTCTGGAGGAACCCCTGACCCAAATTAACCATTCTCAATGCATTTCCATATATTACAGCCAAACTTCAAGCAAACAAATACATTTAACCATTGCAATGCAGGGGCCCTGCTACAAGGGGAGTTTTCTAACTTACCTCAGGGTGAGCTTGATAGTAAGGGGGCCTCAGCTCCAGTCCTTGGGGGCCCAGGCTCTGCACACACATTTATACCTGTTTATGGCCCTTGAGGGCCCCTGCTTTAAAGTATGAGGTGCAAAACCTTTCCTTTTATACATAGAGAGTGAGTATAGATGGGTTGAACTCCCTGCTCATGGGCTCCCCACAGCAATTTACCTCAGAATTATAGAAGTATAAGTATAAATACTAATAATATTAATAAGAATAAATACTAGAAGTTGCAGTATTATATAATCTATATATGAAAAGATTCAGAAATAAATGCTGGAAATGATGCTGACTGAAACATAACCAATAAAGTTAATTTTTAAAATGTATCAATGTAAATAATGATATAATATACATACTGATGTTAAAATTTAAAGTTAACAGAAGTGCAGGTAGAAACCCGCACACACTAATTACTTCACCTTAACTCTTCCCACATAACCGGGACACTGCGTGCGCACGCGCAGTACTTCTAATCGAGCCAGCGCGGATCCCTGCTTTGGGAGTTGCTAGGCAACCGAACTTAAGCCCTAGGGCTGTGTTAAATATATTTTAAAAGCGCCCTAATTATTTAACAGCAATATTTCATATGAAAAAGTATTAAAAATAAATTTTAAAGTCCAAGCTATTTTGGAGTTAAAAGAAAATATGCCAGTAAGCAAAATGGCTGCCGAGGAAAAGAAAACCTGCAGCGAGGACTTTCTGGTACTTAGTTAATAGTTTATCAGCTCATATGTTCTTTTTTTTTTTTTTTTTTCGTTCAGGAAAGCGACTTATTTGGTTACGCAGACCTGAGTAATGAAGTACAGTGAGACTACCAGGGAGTTTGGAGTCGGCTTGTTAAGTTGCCCAAAAGTAAAATGGCCGCCGAAGCGCAAAAAAGAACAAAGCCTGGAACAGTATTTATCAGGTTAAAAAAAATAAAAATAAAAACAGCTCTTCTGTGTCATATAAATTTCCGAAAAGCTTATGTGTAGTGATTTGCGATACTTTGAATTTGTTTAATAAGATAATCACCTGAATAAACAGTAAGGGAAAAGCAAAACAGGAAGTGAAAGGTTTAAACTTAGTTCCAGGCTGCAGCATGGACAGGGAGGAATATGAAGAATGGATGGTGGAGTCTATCAGGCTGTGAGTCCGTGTGAGGGATGACAAAACTAATATGCATATATATTTTACTGTATGGATAGCTCAGGAACTACAATTCCCAGCATGCATTGTCAAACAAGCATGGTTCTCTGTATGTGCTGGGGTTTGCAATCATCCCTGCAGGCTGGAGGGTCATAGATAGAGAATGTTATGATTTATGAATACAGAATTCCCTATTATGCAGCCCTACTAGCCAGCAATCAGGATCTATGGATACTTCTAATTGCAAAACAATTGTCTTTGCTTTGTTTACATGCATGTATATTATTACAAGTGGACCTGTCTTTATAATAAAACCACGTCTTATCTCTTCATCAATACCTGTACTTTTGAACACCCCATTTTGTTTGTTTTCTCTATGGTTTTCAAGGTGCAGATTGCAGACAGCAGTTACAAAAGCTACCCTGTGTACATTACTGGAAATATAACCCAACTTCAAAGATAGATTTTTAAAAAATGAATGATTACTATGACAATAGTTGAGTAATACCAATAAAACAAAATAACTTCTCTTTTAACCATCTTCTTTCTTTGCTTAAGGTATAAGGATTTGCACGATTTTGAGCTTCAAGATCCAACCAGAGTCATCGAATGGATTGGTGAGAAAAGTATGTGAAGTTTTTTCTATATTTGCTCTTTTTACATGTTAGCTCATATGTAAGGTACTGTAGAATGTCACATTTTTGAGTTAGAACCTTGTCAAAATTTAGTTGCTGTCTGTGCCTCCTTTGTGATAGCATTAGGCAGTAACAGGTTCTCGTAAGGAGGTATCAGGGGACTGATGCTTCCTCTACACTGCCTAAAGCTACGTACACACGTCAGATTTTTATCGCCCGATAATCGGCATCGGCCAATTATCGGGCGAAAATCTGCCGTGTGTACAGTCGGTGTCGTCCATCGTCCGGACGACCGACCTGCCGGATCCACGGACGATGGACGACAGCCGATCCTAATGAAAGGGAAGGGGAGAGCGCGCAGCAGGGTGCCGCTCCGTCGCTCTCCCCCTCCCCTCTCCATAGAGCATGAACGGTGCTGTATGTACAGCACCGTTCATGCATCGTGCACTCCCTTGTCGTTGGAAAGGATCGTGAAAGATCCTTTCCAACGACAAAAATTGCAAGTGTGTACGCAGCTTAAGAAAATCACGTTTTAAACAATTCCAAATCTGTTCCTTTACTGAGCTACAGGCAGCTTGGATCTGACAGTGGCAAACTCAGTATTGCTCACAGCTGAGCACTTTCACCGAAATAATCAAAAAATGTTTTTAATGGTCTCAAGAGATGCAAGAGAGCCCAGAATCACCGGGTGTGGTCTTAGAAGTGATCAGGCAGCAATATATGTGCTGGGTTGCTGTCTGCAATTTACAGCACAGTTAATGTTTGCTGCTTCAATTTTCATTTTAGTTCCAGGATTGCAATGGTCCGTTAGATGCAAAATTATTGACTTTGATACTTAAATACCAGACTTGAAATTGGTGAAAAATACTTTGCAGCACTTATTTTGGGATCCTAAGGGCTACTTAACACCTGTAGTGAGATGCACCGTTGTGCCACAAGTACAACTGGTAAATTGTTTTTTATATACGGCTGATGAATAATATTTATTATTATTATTATTATTATTATTATTAATAAACAGTATTTATATAGTGCCAACATATTTCCCAGTGCTATACATTAAATAGGGGTTGCAAATGACAGATACAGAGGGAGGAGGGCAGGACCCTGCCTAGAAGAGCTTACAATCCAGGAGGTTGGGGAAGTAGCATACAATAGGAGGGGAAATATGTAGTGGTGGGAAGTAGTGAGGGTTTAGGAGACAGAAGAAGACAGGTAGGCAAGTTTGCAAAGATGGCTTTTGAGCAATCTTTTAAATGATCAGAAAGTAGGAGCAAGCCAAAAAGGATGAGGAAGACCATTCCAGAGAGTTGGGGCAGCTCTAGAAAAGTCTTGAAGCCGTGCCTGTGATGAGGTTATGAGTGAGGAAGTCCTTAGTAGGTTATTAGAGGAGTGAAGAGAGCAGCTAGGGGAGTATTTTTCTATCAGATCAGAAACGTAAGTGGGACAAGAACTGTGGAGGGATTTGTAGGCAAAGCACAGGAGCTTCAATTTGATTCTCAGGTGAAATAAAAGCCAATGAAGAGAACTGCAAAGAGATGCAGCAGAAGATGGGTGGTGGGAAGGATGGATGCGTCTGGCTGCAGCATTCATAATAGAATAGATAGATTGCAGCACAATTTCCAAAAGCGTCAAGTTGCTTGCAGATATGTTCCACGGCTGTGTGCAAATCTGGTTTCTGCAGCACAGTTTGTTGTGTGCCTTAAAGTGGAAAACCTTGCAGTCTTACACCTTAGGTATGAAATACCCTAGTGGTATTCCCGAGGGTAAAAAATAAAAGCAAAAAGCAGTAAGCCCAAGACACACTCGGGGTCGCTAAAAACGATAAAAATAAAAAAACCTATATATATGGTTCCTTTGGCGTCCTCCCGCATCCTGCTTGTCCCTTCAGGTCCTTGGGTCGCATCCTCTTCTTCCAATCTTCAGCCGGCGTATGCAGTGACGCGCCATGGGGTTTGCTGGTGACATTGGTGCATGTGTTGGTTCGAATGGGAAATTCAAAAAATTCTGTATTGGATTCAGTACAAAATAACTATATTGAATCCAATACAAGGAAATCCTCAGATGATATATATATATATAATACATGCTACTGTACAGTTATATTACAGGTTTCACTATTTTTATACACCCTTTTTTTAACAGATTTAATATTAAGTTTAATATTAAATGTATTACATTCTTTATATATTGGACATATTTCGGTGAGTTATGCCTAAGAATTATAAGCAGACAATGTAAAATAAAAATGTAACTTTTTGCATGAAAATACGGACAGAATTGGAAAGCTAGGGGGGTAAAGCACGAGTTCAGTGGAGCTTTATGTGGTTTTACACCACAGCCCAGCCTTTGTGAATGCGGTGGTCAATGGTGTGCTCAGCATAGCACAGTGTAAAGGAATGCAGATAGCCATATTTTCCAACTGTTATAAATAGATCCCACTCATAAGATGAAAAGAAATCATTCAATGGGAAAAAATGTTTTTGTTACAACCAACAAAGATGGAAACCTACCCTTGTGGGGAGATTAACTGTCCCTCATGTTGCACCTCCAAAACAATAGTACATTTTTACCAGTAGTGGGAAGTAGGTATTTTAAATCTTTGTCTACTCTACCCATGCTGTGTTCCCATGTCTGTCAACATTTTGTTGCATCCCAGCAATAACCTAAAATTCCTAAAAAGAAAAAAGTCCCATGTTTATTTTATTTTCCTTTCATTTATATGCTTCCAGGTATTTGCGTAGCCGGCTATGATGGCACTAAGACAAATGAAATCCTGCAGCTGCTGGTTCCACAGAAATTGCAGATAAAAGAAAACCAGGTAGGTTGTAAATTGTCATTGTTATCAGTTCTGTTCAAAGCTGAGACTTTTGTATACTCTGTGTTTGCCCCAGAAATGTTATTAAGTTGGGATGGAAGAGGCTGTAGGTGGGTGACAGCCCCTGTATAGTGACCCAGCTTTTCAGTACCCACCCAAAAACATCCCAGTGGTTACTGAAAAGTGCCTAAAAGGGGCCGGGGATATTGTCACTGTATTATGTATATACTCTATATTGTTTGTAATGATTTTCTGTTTCCTTGAAAACATGTAAAACATGTCAAGTTGGGGCTTTTGACTTCTAAATATTTGCTCTAAAGTACTAAGTTTTGGCAGGACAACGCAGTACAAGTCTAGTTTGTTCTATTGTTGCTTGAAACGATCACTGGCGAGGTTTTCCAGCAACAATTATTGAGCATCTCTACTCAGCTTAAAGGGGATGTTTCACTGAGAGAATATGTAAACTGCCATTTCTGGACTGGTTCTTAGTAATATTACAACATGCTTGGTTGGTGATATACACCTTCCTTATAACTGACCCAGAATGGTTGTTTAGGTTTTTATCTAATTGCCAAACAATTAGTGGTGCAGTTGTCTGCATGCTTTTTTAGGTGTGTGATTGACCCTACTAAACCAAAAAAATAATTATTAGCATTCATTATAATGAGTCGGCAATGGTAGCTTCATAATCTCTCAGTGATAGGTCCACTTTAATGCTGCGAACAGTAATCCAATTTCTGCCACTGTTTAGTTCTATGGAAAGAGGAGAGGGGGAATAAGCAGGAGGCACCCCAGCTGTGTCCTAGCATTCTACTGTGGTGATCCATCATCGAGCATCAGTTTACACACACTAGATGTTGTCCTGGGTTTATTAATAAACAGTATTTATAAAGCGCCAACATATTATGTAGTGCTGTACATTACTTAGGGGTTACAAATGGCAAGCAGATACAAACAATGACAAAGGAGCAAGAGAGGACCCTGCCCAGAAGAGCTGATCATGATTGTTCATTTCCGGTGACATTTATCCATCGTAGGTACATAGCTTACATGTCTGCATCTATACACACGCTTGTTCTATTGTAGTCACTATCCAGAGGGTCAATCTGGGAAAAAAAATTGTAACTGGTGCTGGAGCACGTACTTGAGGAAGTCAGGGGATCAGTGGTATAAATATGCAACAAAAGAGGAAAAAAAAAGGGGGAAAACAGTATTTTATGGGGAAAAAACATGACCATTGTTTGCTTTGCTTAGGGTTTAGAGGTTCTAATAATACCTCTAAAAGTAGTCTGTTCCTTCCAGAGTGCACATGAACCCATTCAGTTATCCTTGTTTAAGGGATGGAGCACCACTTGGTACATGGGTCACAGATCGTATGTTTGTATAGCTGTCATTTCAGGTCTGTCCTGCTCGCCATGTGAACTTCCTGTCTGCTATTGTTCTCTCCCAATTACTGGCTGTTTTCCAGTTTGGTAATTTCCACGTAGACATCCTCCAGGAATTTGCTTTCACTTTTTTGTTTTCCCCTTCATCATGCTTTCCAGGGTTTGTGTCCAGAGAGGGATCTGAAGGTGGAGCATGGCGGATTCTCACAATATCCTGTGTACAGCCTGAAACATGTCCCAGGACACAGGTAATAATTCTTAACCCCTTCAGCGTTCAAGCCAAAAATTGTTTTAAGCCAATAGGGAAGAGAATTTAGGTAACAGCCTCTGTATTGCGAACCAAATCTTCAGTAACCACCTAAAAACAGCCGGGTGGTCACTGAAAAGTGCTGGGTGGTGCGCCCGGCTAAAAATGGCTGGGGAGAACACTGGCCTCCATGACCAAAGGTCATTGATGCCTACATGTCAAATTAGCTCTGCCAATTGAATTGACAATCACTTACTAATCTGCAGAAATAAATGTTTCTGTTGTTTTATTATGGACATCTAAGGCTTTATAAATAAATACACTGCCTATGCTTCTAAGATAGAAGAATATGATTGTGTAAATATAAGTGAGTGACCACTAAGCCAGTTGTTTGTTTGTAAACCAACCTCATGTGATCATTGCAACTAGCTCAGGGTTATCAGTGATTAAACAACTTCTCAGGTTAAAAAAAAAGTATCCATTTTGTGATGGTTTTACTCCAAAATGCCAGTGCTAAAAGTTTTCTGTGGGACTGCACATCAAGCTGTCTGTTCACATTTACATTACCACTGGAAGACAAGAGTTCGACAGCACTTGAATCAAACAAATTAATGCCAGTTTTACTAGATTTCTATTGACAACCTAATACTAAGAAGTTTTCCATACATATGACGGGGATAGTGGTAGATTGCATTGATCTCTATAATACCTTTTTGCAACAGAAAGGTATTTGACATTGCCAGTAATACATTTGCACTAGGGGACTGTAGAACAGTATAACTTAACAGGTAGCAGAGGCTTTGTATGTAATGGACACCGACAGGTGTTTAGGTTCTTTTTCATTACTAATTTACAGATGTGCAGGGTAATTGAATATAAGGAAAATGACCAGGTGAAGTGATGTCCTACAGGTATGCAATCATCATCCTCCTTCTCTTTATAGTCAGTTGTGATAGGGAGGTCTCCTACTTTGTAATTTTCTTTCACAATTCACCAAGACATTATAAAATGAATAAAAGATACAAATAAAATGTATTTCAAACAGTACTCAATTTTGTTATTGCACGGATATACAGATACAATAATACAGTAACCTAAAGTATATAATAAGCAAACAAGAATTTTTGCATGCCCAGTATTTTATGTATTAATATATCTCTGTTGTGTGGAGTACAGTTGGCTCGGTGATTAGCACTTTGGCCTTTCCAGCACTAGGTCAAATATTTGAATCTTGGCTATCTGCATGAATTTTGCAGGTTTGCGTCGTGTTTGCATGAGTTTCCTCCCAAATCCCCAAAACATGCTTTTAGGTTAATTGGGTTTCCTTTAAAAATTGTCCTTGGACCTTGTCAATGACATATGACTATGGTAGAGCTCCATTGAGGGACAGCTAGTTACATGACTATGGACTTTGCAAATCGCTGCATAATATGTCGGCGCTATATAAATACTGTGTAATAATAATATCTGTGATTTGATGAATAAATGTTACATTTGATGAGATGGTAATTATTGTAGCAAATTTTTCTGATATTTAGTAACATGAAAGATGACTAAAATGTTCAATATAAAGTAAATTTTATTAGTGTTAGGAAATTATGAAATATTTGTCCAAAAGATGCCTTCAAGAGCCCCTGTCTGCTATAGTAATTTTTATTTACACAACATTGCGTGATGGCAAAATTGCCCTTGGACCAATTCTACCATTTCTAATACCCTTGGGCCAGCTATTCTACAATTCTTTTAGAAGAGTTAGTCACAATACGGAGGCTGCCACCTGCCTACTATTTTTTCCCACCTGGATTAAAAAAACATGTTGAAGAGTAGATATACCTGTCACCACTAATTTACACAGTTGTGCGTATAAATTTGATCATGAGCTATTGAGATTTATACACATTAGAACAGCAAACAAAGATTACTTGTAAAATGTATAACATAATAAAAAATACATACAACCTACTCCCTAAGGCTACGTACACACGTCAGATGATTCTCGTCTGATAATCAGCTCAGGGCTGATATCGGACGAGAATCTGGCGTGTGAACAGCGCTCGAAATTCATGGATCTGTCCTGGCAGATCCATGAACAATCGAAATGGAGGTTAAGGGGAGAGAGCACAGAGGGGTTTCACTCCGTCGTTCTCTCCTCTCTCATTCATGCATCGTGCATCTTTTTGTCGTTGGAAAAGATCGTGAAAGATTCTTTCCAATGACAATTATTGCACGTGTGTATCCAGCCCAACTCCTAGATGCAAGCAAAATAGAAAATAGTTGCACTTTTACTCTTATCTTATACAGGTAAAATATTTTTTTTTTTACTTTAGTAAATAATAGCTAAATCACTACAGCTTTTCTTTATTACCTTTTTTGTTTCACTCTAAAACTGACTTTTTGGTTTATGTCCCCTGTCATAAAATCACATAAACAAAATATTTTCTCTTGATGACTTTACAGGATTGTTTGTTCAGGAATCTGGAACGGTTCCTGATCTCAGCCCTTCCTGTTATTAAGCTCCATTTCCCTTGGACTTATATTGTCACATTCAGGGGTAGTCAGACACAGACCTGGCTTTGTACTGCAAGTGCATTGGAAGGAATGGTCAGGAATGGTGGGCATTTTAGCCCTTTGGTTTACTTTAAATCTGATATAATGTAAAAGGCCGTCCCCAGCTGAGATGTTGAACTTTAGAATGAAAGGTAAATGTGCAATGGACGATTTTTTTGGAAGATGGGTGTCAACAAGGCAAATGATGGTAAACTACCCCCGGCCCCCAATGGTATCACAGACATGGTCCACCATAGGCACCAACCGAAAGCAGCTGCATAGCAGAAATGTGCAGCCAGCAATGGAGTAGGTTTGTGTAGAAAGAAAGAGGCTAAAAAGCTACAACAGCACTTATGGCTCTTTCACAATGTCTCTACTTTGGTTCCATACCAACCCACACTGTGTTTTGGGGGGAACCGTAGTTCTCTATTATCAAGACAATACTGATTTGGCTTGTTTGTCGCCCTGATAAAGGGGACCACTGCACCCCCAAAACACAGTGGACTTGATTTATTAAAGCTCTCCAAGACTGGAGAAGTTGGGCTACCACGGGAGCACCTGGGTGATAAAGCAAACCTGGAATAAAAACATTCACCAATTAATAGCAAATCTTTTTTAAGAAATCCATTCCAGGTTTGCTGGATCACCCAGAGTGTGTGTTGGTATGGCATTATAGTAAGAGGATTTTTGCTACTGGGATTCGGTACAGGATAGTATATTGAATTTTAAAAGGGACAACAGGGTGTAACATTATCGGATGTACCTATCATCCTGTATGCTATGTTCACGATATGTTTCTATGTATAAGTCTGGTTATTTTCTATATGAAAATGTTAAAAAAAAAACTCAGTTTCAAAAAAAATAAATAAAAAGAAGGGACAACAGGTCTGCACAGAAGTGGAAACTGTGTTTTATGGCCCAAAAAAATGTCATTTGTGTGGTACACAGTGCACAGAGCAAACTAAATGACACCCAGTTATTATTATTCATAATAATAATAATAATAATAAACAGTATTTATAGAGCGCCAACATACTACACAGTTCTGTACACTAATTCCATTGAGTTAAGATTTAGATCTCCATGGTGTAAAGATGAGAACTTTCACTGAAATCCAAATCAAGGTTCCACGCAGGAATTGCTTTAAGGGCTCGCTCAAACCAAAACACATGACTTAGTGCACACATAACCCTTATGCTCTGGCATGTGATTTTTAACTGTTTGTTGATGCTTTTTTAACTGGTGTTATGGTTTATCTTGCATTGGACAACATCCCCACTCTGCTGGTCTTAATGAGCCCTTATATTTGCCTTTTATTTTTCTTCTTGCTTCAGCGGATTCCAGCCCAGCAGCTATCATTAGATTTCTCAGCATTTAATACTTCCTAAAGTGTCAAATGAAAGGCTTCCTAACTGACCCCTATAACATTATTATTATTAATAGACAGTTTTTATATAGTGCCAACATATTACGCAGTACTGTATGTTAAATAGGGTTGCAAATTACAAACTGATACATAGTTACATATAAAGTGATAAAAGACATAAGTCCATAAACATATCCCAGATAAAACCTTATGGACATGGATGATCCAGAGGAAGGAATTAAACCCTGGTTCAATTTGCTCCAACAGGGAAAAAACAATGACACAGGAGGAGAGGACCCTACTCAGAAGAGCTTGCAATCTAAGAGCTGGGGGAAACGTTGTCCTCTTTAGAATACCTGTCTAGGACAAATAAATAGAACGTTTGCAACAAATTGCTAATCTATGAATATCTCATGTGTCCATTCATTTCTAACTGACTTTCTTTTTTTTTAATAGTTTGATTCTTACAAGCAGTCCAGCTTCAGGCCTGGTGCAAGTCTGGAAGATAGGAGCAGAGGACAAAGGTAATGAACATAAACTGGATTCATATGACTAATTGTGACTTTTTTTGTAAAGGTTCCTATAAAAAATGGAGTAAATCCTTAAAATACAGCAAACATTTTAGATGCATTATATATCAAACAGTCAAGTCTCCAAAACTTAATATGTAAAATCTGCAAAAATGGTTCTTCTTTTGTTCTATTACACTTTTAAATGGGAAGGATGTGTGATCTTTGGCTGCTGACTTGGTGTCGGTGCCAGGTGTGGTCATTGCATAATCTCAGAACCTCTTGAACTTCTGGTGTTTCCATGCTGGTTTTCTACAGGTTAAAAATATTTATATAAATTATAATGAAAGACGATAAGAAAAGAGCATAAAGAAGAACGGCAAGACTCGCAAGCAACAAATACCCAGGTCACCACAACCAACAGCAACAGCAAGTCTTCCTCATTGCATGTGTACTTTAGAGACCCCTGTTGCATGATAAAACCTTTTAGAAAAGCGCATACCTGTAAAGAGTTGATTGAATACTCACCTCTCCTGCCTAATGCTGGCTGTGTGCCCAAAGAATTCAAAGACCGTTTTTCCCTGGTGACCTCCATATCACTGCATGAGAGAGTATTCACGTGGAGATCAGCAGAAAAAACACACACAAGAGCCCATGCAGATCCACATTCCCAGATTCCTAGAAATGTCAATTTCCCAGCATTCTTAGCATCTAAAGCGGACACCAAAATGTTTTCTTTACATAAAAGAGTACACAACCCATTTATTGCCACAGCAATAAAGACAAAATGGTAGTGCAGAGCACATGGGATACCCACGTGACACCTCCCAGAGGATCGGGCATGCGCAGAAAAAGCTTTTATTTCAATGAGAAAAAAAATGCTGATCTCACGCATGTGCAGTGAGACCTCCACTTTTTTTCCCCATTTACAGTGGGCTTCATCACCTGATCTCGTGCCTGCACAGTCACAGATCATGTGACATAGCAGAAGCTGGAAGACAAAAAAAGGAAAATGGTGGCACCGTCCACACCGGGACGAAGGTGGACTACAGGATGCCATGGGACCCGATTTAGGAAAGCTCCGGAGAGATCAAGAGATCTGCAGAAGTAAAAGGTAAGTAAGCATATGCTTTACTGCAAATATCTTTATATATATATATATATATATATATATATATATGATCGGGTCTCCTTAAGGCATATATAGGTTTAATCAGGCATTACCTAAATTTATTGTTTTTTTGCTTGTTTTCATTTTTCCTTGTTATTTTAGTGAATGACGGGCAGCTTTTTGTGCTGGCATCCCAAGTCTTTCAAAACACTTGTAGGGTCATTAGTAACTCCATAACGTAGGTCTTCTCCCAGAACAACACCTCCCAAGAGCCCTTCTCTTTTACACAGAGTGTTGTTAGGCTGTTGATTTTTTTTTTTAATAATTTTTTTTGAGATATTCCAAGGTTTACACGACAATAAAATGGCATGTTACACACAATGTGTGAAAAAACAATCTGAAAACAATGTCCCAGAAAACACAAGCCAAATACACAAACACATTAGGATAATGAAATGATAAAATAGTAAAAAAAAGAGAAACCCCAGTATCTCAGTTTTTTTTATATATTTGCAGAAGGAAAAGAAGAAAAAAGAAATAGAAAGGAGGGTGTGGTGAAGATGGGGGGGGGCCCAAGGGGCCCGACTTTGTCACGAATTTGTCAGTTCGGCCTTTACAATCAAACACAATAACTCACTCTTCACAAAAAGAGTCACCAGCCAATCTACCATATTCTTCAGATGTACTAAACTAAACCCAGTAATACCAGGTCTGGATAAATTTATTGGTCTGATTCATCCCAGCTGTCATCATGTCTTCCATACGGTAAACCTCTGCCACCCTCCTTATCCAGTGCCCAAGGGTTGGCCGTTTGTCAAACTGCCACATTGCAGGAATGCATGCCTTTGCGGCATTCGAGAGATGTCGTAATAGAGTTTTTGTATGCCTTTTTCGACATATCAGAGACATGGAGTAACGTCAAAGCGGGTTTATCTTTAATATTAATATCTGTGATCTTTTGGACAAGGTCTGCAACCGAACACTAGTAAGAAGGCAAAGAAGGGCACTCCAAAAAAATAACAATGCAATAACGCACCGGGAGCCAATCCACATCTCCAGCAGATATAGTCAGTATGGGGGTAGATCTTAGCCAATTTAGAGGACGTTCTATACCACTGAGTGGCCAGCTTGTATTTCGTCTACTGGTATTTATTGCAAACTTCAGCCTTGTGGCGAAAGTGGAGTAACATGGGCTGTTGATTTTTAATGTAACAAAGAAATACCTGGAGAAACGTTTGGAAAGGAAATGGTGGGCCATACTTACCAAAGCTCCAAGACTGGGAGAGCCTGGACGATCCAACAAACCTGAGATAAATTTTTTATGGACCAGATCTATTCCAGATTGGCTGGATCACCCTGGTTCGCTCATGAAAGGCTATCTTCTCCATTCATAGTAAACTTCAGTAAATCAGGCCCAGTGTGGGCAAACCCCAACTAGTTAGGTGGCTGGTTAGGGCCTTATCAAAGCTCTCCAAGACTGGTGGTGATAGACTATCATGGGAGAACCTGGATGATCGAGCAAACCTGAAATGGATATTTTACGAACCAAATCCCTTCCAGACTGGCTGGGTCACCCATGACAGTCTATCTTCCCCATTCATAGAAAGCTTTAATAAATCAGGCTTGGTGTGTTTTTGTGGCAAACACCGACTAGTTAGTTGAAGCTTAAGGAAGAAATAATATTGTACTGAGGGTTTAACCTCCCTAGCAGTAACTCCGAGTGTGACTTGGGGTAGAAAAAAGTTGCTAAAAGCGGTAACCCCGAGTCACACTCGGGGTAGGTAAACCTATGGAAGTAATAGTAAATACAGCCTTACCTGATCCGCCGACATCCCGCACCGTCCATCGCCGCAGTCTCCGTCTTCTTCTCTCTTTTCTAGCTGGCTTCTGCACCCGATAAGTCACTGGGGAGTTCCCGATGACGTCGTTACGTGTACGTTGCCAGCGGGGCGGGGCGGGAAATTCAAAATTCATTTGTATTGCATTCAATACAAAATACCTGTATTGAATGCAATATACTGGATTTATATGTGTAAAAGCAGTACATTGTTTTCAAGAACATTTATTTTATAATATATATATTAATATGAGTATAATATGTATTTTTTTTTTTTTTTAAATAAAAAAATTTCTTTTAAATTTATGGATTTTTTAATTTACTCAATTTATTATTTTTACATGGTTTTGTGTTTCAAACTTTATTATACTCATACTATTATATTATACTGTAAAATAAAATTTCATAATATAAATTAAAATGAAAAACAATGTACCGCTTTTAGACATAAAACCAGAAAGAAATGAACCGCTAGGGAGGTTAATACCATTTTCATGTAACTGTAGCTCTGGACGAAGGTTACGATCAGGAGAACAGACAGCTGGACAATGAGGTTACATTGTCTGTTCCTCTGAATATTACTCCTCCATAGAGCCACCTGAACTCCAGTACTGTGAAATCATCCCCGATGTCCGCTGTGCAATCAACGCTTTCATGAATGTCAATCACCTGGGTCATCTGAAGCCTTTAGTAGTTTCTTACCCTGACATTCATTATATGAGACATTAGTGAAAAAGAAATCAATGGAAGGAGTGAGAACTGCAGGTAACCTAGACAATCAACAGTCCTGAAAATGGACTTCATGGGGCCATTTCACAGCATTGGAGTCGAGTTCAACAGTGTAGGCAGCTAGAAAGATAAGTATTTCCTGTTTTCTCAAGTTTATCTTTGCTGGGTATGTAGTATATAGTGACAGGTCACTTTAACCTGACATGTCACAAAACTTATACTTTAAGTGATTTCCTTCATTGGGTTTTTTGGCTTTTCTGCTTAGAAGAGTGTTTGGAACACATTCAGAACACTTCCTCTTGGACGGTTTAGGTTCAAGGCCTAATGTTCCCTCTATCAGTACATGTAGCCTGGGAATCTGATATCTTCCCACATTTCAGCTTTCCTGAGGAAAGCCTTTCTTCTTGGTCTATATTATCAGGATACTTCAGCTTCTTTGATCACCAGCAACAGAAAACGGCACCCTGTGGCTTTACCTCCTCCCTCCGGGCACTGAGCTTCAGGATCTGTCCAGAAATGCTTTAAATTCATGAAAACTGTTACTAAAGGATACAATTTATGGGAAATATTCCAAAGACAAAATTATTAATACAAACAAAAGGAGTTCCTGACTTCTAGGATATTTTTTGCCACCCCCTTGTCTGGGCTCAAGAAAAAATAATGGTGCTCACACACGAGAAATGAGTACCTCAAAAAACAAGTCAAGAAATCATTAATCGCCTAAAAAAATACATAGGTATATACATAGGTAAATTCATAGGTATGTATAATATGCAGTAATAAAACATTCATAAAATCATATCTCAGCTTATATTTCGGAGCATGATTCATAATCCTCTGCACCATATTTGAACAAGAGAAGGGCAGTCTTAGTATCTGACACGTTTCGGTTTGCATCTTCTTCAGCTTATATTTCGGTGCATGATTGATTATCAACTGCACCATATCTAAACAAGAGAAGGACAATCTCGGTAGCTGACGCGTTTCGCTATGCAGCTTCTTCAGAAGAGGTAGACATTTGGCCTGACAGCACTTCACTCTGACGTCACTAAAACACTAGCATTATGCCTCAGGACGCTAAAAACACGCTATCATTCACAAAGCAGCAGTACTCCTGCACCCTAGTTCAAAGCTATCCACATTTGAAAGTAAGGTATTTCTCTGAACTTCTTTTTCCCTGGATGAAGACTTCTAGCAAGCCCCTTCATGAATTTCTTTGCTGAAAACCTAATATAACCAATCTGCACGAAAGTTATGTGATTCACCAACCTCTACCTCCTCTGAAGAAGCTGCAATGCCAAACGCGTCAGCTGAACATTATATAGGAGTTGCGTATGGCAGATACAAACAATGACACAGGTGGAGGAGAGGACCTCGCCAAGAAGAGCTTACAATCTAAAACCATCTCTGTGCATATTAAAGTGAATCTTTTATTCATTTATTATTATACTAATGATAATTCTGTCGTGGTTCTGAAAAAAATATTGCTTTGCTGGTTGGCGTTATGATGCTTTGCTGGTTGGCGTTATGATGCTTTGCTAATAAAACTTCCAATTCAGCTATTTTTGCTGCAGTAAACTGCATGTTTGTTTCAGGTGTGTGTCTAAAACTACTGAAGCCAAAAGATCCACTTTACATCCAGGCAATTCTGTGTACTAAGGTGACAACACTCCTCCCCTAAAGATATTATACAGTGAGTGAAAGTTGTCACCCTAGAACAGGAAGTGTAAGCCAGAAAAGAAAAAAAAACTAATCCAACCAGCACAAATAGGAACTGGGGTATATATATTATTCTTCTTGGGTGTGAATACATTTTAATGTCCAGTTGTTGTATATTTTTTAGATCAGCAATTCTAAAAAAAAATGAAAGCAGCTCTGGCATTAATGCTTGCTCCCATTCTGACGTGCTGACCTCAAACAGTACAACGATGGAGGAAATGGTGCATACGTGATATCAGTGCTGCTTGCCTTGTTGTGGACCACTTGGTGCTAAGTAAGCACCCTGTATGTCAAATGATTGGCCTGAAAGAAGGTACAAATATAAAATAAATATCTTGTTGAAGATTGGAGCAGGAGGTAAGACGTGGAATTGGGCTTTTAAGCACTATTTTTTTGTTTTTTGAGAAACCACATCCAAAATAAATGAGCCTTTTCTCTGCCAGCATGCTACAGAAAAAGTATTTTTTTTGTATGTAAGCTGAAGCCTCTCTGCATCAGTCTGACATTTCCTTCACCAAGTCAAAGCCAGAGATTTGCAAAATGCAGAAACCGCAAATGTTTTCCAGCGATTTCCTGATTTCAGTAGATCATACCTTGTGTTTAGGTTGACCTTCACTATCACAGAATGAAAGTCTGTAGTAAAGCCTTTGAAATGAAATGTTATCTTTGTGTCATTGTAGATGTCATTAGACCCACAAGTACCATTCAGTCAGATGTTGGTAAGGACACGTGGACAAAAATGGCTGTACCGGTCACGTCATCTCCGGGGGTTCTCCATGGATCTCACATGAACAACGTCCAGCTCACAGAGATTGAATCCAATAAACAAATCTACACACTAGGTAGGTACCAGCACAGGTTCAGGAGGATTTAGAAGGGCCAAGGCTGCATACAGATTTTAATTTCTTTAATTGGAAATAATTTCTGTTTCAGCAACAGTAGAATGAACAGGCACCGTATAGACAGCAGAGGGGAGGTAAGCAGGAGACACCCCACTGCATTTTTCTCCATTAGACATGACAGTGGTCACCCTCGCTTGGTTGTTTTTTGTTTCATCATGGTGGATCATAAAATAACTGCAGGGGACCGCTGTACACATGGTAAATGTTATTGTATAAGACTGCATATACACGATCCTTTCCAACGTCAAAAAACTGAACATTGCATGAATCTGTCCTGTATATGCGGCGTCGTACTGCTCGATGGAGAGCAGTACGCGCTGTGCTCGTTCCCCTTCACTTCCATTATGATCGTTCATTGATCCGCCAGGACAGATCCATAAACAATAAGTGCTGTACACACGCCAGATTCCTGTCTAATATCAGCCCTAAGGCGATTATCGGACGAGAATCATCCGACGTGTGTTCGCAGTGTTTTTTATTATTATTTTTTCATTTTTTTTTCTTTACTTATTTCAGTTGCAGTTTTAGTGCAAATGTAAAGTGTATATAAACCATTAATTACCTAGCCAAGGTATAAATATTCTCCATATCCACAATTACTATAAACGCAATACATATATTTTATTCCTTGGCAGTTGCATTGTGACACATCAGTATGCTCTCCACTACTCCAAGGGAACATAACAGAATTTATATCATTCACAATGTTGTTTTCAAGCAAAGTTGGAAAACATTCTTTTTTTATAAGTCAAGTTATACATTTTTTGACTTTTTTATACATACAGTCATGGCCAAAAATATTGGCACCCTTGTATGTCACAAATATTGGCACCCTTATGTCACAAAATGCACTACTTCTTCCAAAAAATTATTGCAATTACAAATACTTTGGTATTGTCATGTTTATTAATTTGTTGGCACTGGAAGAGACATTTCACATAAAAGACTGAAATGGCCTGGACAGAATTATTGGCACCCTCAACTTAATACTTGGTAGCACACCCTTTGGAAGAAATAACTGATGGTAATCGCTTTCTGTAACAATCAATGAGTCTTTTACATCTCTCTACTGTATATAAAATGTGATTCAGTATTTCAGGTCCTAGTATTTACCACGGTGGCTCGTGGTTAGCACTCTGACCTTTGCAGCGCTAGGTTCCAGGTTCAAATCTCGATCAGGACACTATCTGCATGGAGTTTGCAGGTTCTCTCTGTGTTTGGGTTCCTCCGGGTACTCTGGTTTCCTCCCACATTCTAAAAACATGCAGTTAGGTTTATTGGCTTCCCTCAAAATTGACCTTAGACTGTGATAATGACATATGACTATGGTAGGGACATTAGATTGTGAGCCCCTTTGAGGGACAGCTAGTGACATGACTATGGACTTTGTACAGAGCTGCGTAATATGTTGCCGCTATATACATCTTGTGTAATAATAATAGTATCTATATAGAATGTTGGTAAACAAACAAACAATTTATAGATAGATAATATACCATGTTTCTGTATTTTTGGCATCATTCCTTGTTACTTTTTTTGTGAATCTGTTGCAAACTTACTTGTAAGATCACTTCCTGATGTGACTTGACATTACTAAGCTGCTGCCTTGCAATTATAAACCACATAGATTTACCCCACCTTACAAAGTATTAGAAATTTTTATTAGCCATTGTTTCCAGCTTGGAACATCATTCTGCTACTTACTGGGTCGTCTCCTTGCATACTGAAGAAGGATGATGAGGGATTAGATTGAGATCCCCAATTATTTTTATTAATTTTGGCAAAAGATACTTTCTGATAGCCAAAAAGCCATGGATTACTTAAGCTGCGTACACACGTGCAATTTTTGTCTTTGGAAAGGATCTTTCACGATCCTTTCCAACAACAAAGGACTACACAATGCATGAACGGCGCTGTACATACAGCACCGTTCTGCTCTATGGAGAGGGGAGGGGGAGAGCGACGGAGCGGCACCCTACTGTGCGCTTTCCCCCTTCCCTTGCATTAGGATCGGTCGTCGTTCATCGTCCGTGGATCCGCCAGGACGGTCGTTTGGACGATGGACGACGCCGACTGTACACACGCCAGATTTTCCCCCGATATCTGGCCGATGCCGAATATCGGGCGAGAAAAATCTG
This sequence comes from Pyxicephalus adspersus, assembly GCF_032062135.1. Taxonomy (NCBI): domain Eukaryota; kingdom Metazoa; phylum Chordata; class Amphibia; order Anura; family Pyxicephalidae; genus Pyxicephalus; species Pyxicephalus adspersus. The sequence goes on along the minus strand of NC_092858.1, from coordinate 10,357,765 downwards.
ACGTGTGTACACAGCTTTAGCCAACAGTGGGCAAAATTGGCTTGGGGCTCCCCTGCTAAACTGACTGGGGGCCTCTATGAACATGAAGCCCCTGTTGGCTGAGGAGGGTATGGCACCCCTTATGCACATTTTGCACCTCCCTTTGTCATCCCTTGCCAAAGACCGTATTAGTACTAAAGATGAATTTCTCCTTTTTCCTACAGCTACATTAGGCAGTGAGGCACTTGGCTCCCTCTCCTTCCTGGATGAAAACACTTTCCTGCTGTGTGGTCTGAGTGGGACACTGATGCTTGCTGACATCCGGCAAAGCGAGATTGCCAGCGAGGGAAGTTTGGCCCTTTCTGCATCTTGTAACAGTCATTGGATTGCAACAGTAAAACCAGGACATAAAGACATTGCCAGCCTTTCCTCTGAGGGCCACATAGTCATCATAGACTCTCGGGAACTCAAAACTCCTTTGAAATGTGCAAAAGGAAAAGTTTCTGTATCGTCCACTCCAGAGTCCTTCATGTGCATCAACTGGGCACCCAGGTTGGATGGTTGTATTTCAGTATCAGGTAAAATTACCCAAAGAGCTCTGTTTCTTTGTAGGGCCAAATTGCCTATTTCTTTGGAGGCTTTTTGTGAAAGGTCGACATTGCATATCTTTAATATGGCTCTGTTGATTCACTAGTTTCGCCATAGTTCGATATAGTAAAAAATGAGCAAAGCCAATTGTTAAAGAGACACTCTTACATCATATTTTCAGGGCAAAATTGTGTGCATTCTGCTAGCCCCCCTTTCTCTGGGCTTATGAACTCCTCAATCAGAGCTCCCTTTGCCTGGAATCCAGATTGCTGCTCCTTCCAACCTGAGTGTTGGCTGCTCAGGTCCAAGCATTGTCCTAGGGAGAAGTCACATTCTTCCCAGGATTCCGCTTTATAATTATCCTAAATGATTGTTTGAATTCCTTTACATTTCTTTACAATGTATCTCTAAACATCCTGCCCAAGGAATAGCCAATTATCTAGCATAACTCTCCCCCTTCTTGCATATTGGAATTGGAATCATGAAGGAATTTTTTTACCCTGTTGGAGCAAATTGTACCGGGGTTTTTTTTTACCTTCATAGGATCATAGGATTCATAGGATCATAGGGTTTTATATCTAGGATATGTTTATTTCCCTAGTGGTTGAACTTGATGGACTTTTGTCTTAACTTTATCACCCCTGGCTAATTACTGTCTGGCACAGCTTACCCCTTCACATCACCTCCTTTTAAAATTTTATGTGGCCGTTGGAGGAGGGGTGAAAGGGAATAATTTAACTAGACAATTTATCCTCTAGCAATTGCTCATGCATTATTGATTATCCTAACAATCTGTCTCTTCGTCTTCCACTGCAGGCTTTGATGGAACCGTACAAATCTATGACACAAAATCCTGGGATGAATCTTTAAAGGAGAGAGATGTACTCTTTACTCACAAAGGCCACGCAGTCATGGGGCTTTGTGAAGATGGAGGCATCCCCCAGGTCACCTGTCATACTTGGCATCCGTGGAAAGAAAGGACTCTTATATCAGCAGCAAATGATGGTTCTTTACATATGTGGGACTGGTTGGATGTCTGTACTGGGCTCTGATAATACATTATTAAACCCATGTGTTCCTAAAGGAGGCCCAAACTGAAAATATCCTATAAAATCTACTTTCTTGTCTTGAGATAACATTGAACTACTTGGTAAGTTAGGGTGCCTAGACACTCCTGTACTTACAGCATTATAGCTGCATTGCAGCATCATCCAAGATACTCATACCTCTGAATGCTTGTCCCAAAAGATTTGTAGTTAGATTTGAGATATTACTGGAGTAAGAAAACTCCCGCCTATACCATGCTAGCCTCCTCCACACACAGACACAATGCAGAACATGGCTTGGTAAGCTAGGAAGGGGGAAAAGATCAGCTCTATGGGATCTGGTGACCAATGCAGAACAAGGCATAGAAAGTCAGTAAAGGACTGGTTGCAGGTAAATCACATGCAACAATGTTGACTAGTCCTTTATCCTTTGCCTGTTTTATTGCAAGCACAACTTCTAGAGTTCATTTCCTCTTTAACCCCAGTTCTTACCAATCAGCTGGTTGTATACCATAAACATGATTTCAAGGAAAACAATGGTGGTGGTGTTGACCTGCAAACACTGGATGTTTTTAGAGTCAAAGGGAGTATGTGCTGTATATAACTAACATTCTATTGGTAACTCTATTGGTTATTTTTTTCCATGTTTCATTATGAAAACACTATTATGGAAGATTTGGGATTTTTTTTTATATTTTTCTCAACCATTAAAATTGTGTTCATCATTGTAACTATAAAACACATTCGATCAGATTAGGTTTAACTTGACCTGTTTCTCATTCACACAGTACTTGGAGAGAGTTGCTTTTTTTATGTGACCTATGCAGTTTATGGATTTTTTTTTCACCATGTGATTTGCATGGGGGAGAAAACTGGTTCATTTTAAAGTCTCATTAGTGCAAACATATACTGTGATATCATTAGGTAAATGTAAAGAAACACAAAAAAACAGCAGGGGGTTTTGATTGGCAATCAAAAACTCCCTGCTGTTCTTTCATATTTCTTTTCATTTGTCACAATTTATAGGGACTGGCATTGACCTAACTTTAAATGTATCAACTATTAAATACATATTTTAATTTTTACATGCCTTTGTCTATATTTGTCACCAAATGCTGACCTAACCCCCATGCAGATGCTTAATAATTGTGTTACTGATACTAGATTTCGTGGAGTGATCATCATTTTCGTCTTGGGATAAAAATCTATCCTCTGCAGCTTTCAAGCAAAATAATGGGGAAAATTATAATGCTTTCACTGGTTAAAATCTACTTTTGGGGGATGAGGGTGCAGAAAACTTGTTAAGCACCATAAGAGAGGTTTCAACCCATTTACTGTCCTTTTTTGGTTATGGTTTAAAATCACAAAAGATCAGGAAGGAAAATTATTAACAGGATTGGGAAGTATGTGCATAATTTTACTAGTATGGAAGCAGAAGCTGCTTTGCATTCAAATTCTTTGCATTTCATAAAGTAAGAGCAGCAAGAACCCAACTA
>NC_092858.1:10326106-10354624 GCF_032062135.1 Pyxicephalus adspersus | reverse complement strand
TCATCCCAGGATATTCTCAGGGATGTATTTTGTGCAATTTCATCAGATTGTGCTCAGTTATATGTGACCTTTTCATGACATGTCCCAATTCCGAATGTTGCGTCTCCACTACAAGACTCCCAGGCACTAAGGAAAATAAAGCAAATATTTCCTACATATATACATAGTGTTTTCAGGCCACGTTATGTTTCCTTCCTGTAGCAGAGATCCTTGAACATGTCCTGTATGTGTACTGGATTTCAGCAATGCAGTGGGTTTAAAGTAAAACACTGGCTAATTAAAGTCTGTAGCATTTGTTTTTTTGATAGTAGTTAGCATTTGGAACCCATTTGGAGATTCACCTTCATTTGTTCTAGTGACCAATGTGCAGGATCCAAAATTTTACTTGTCATCAAAAAAGGAATGAAGTGGAAAACTTTTAATTATGAAAAATGCTATGACTTAGGAATAGGCACATCTGGCACATCATTTGAAATTGTCCCATAGTGGTCAAAAAGGACATAAATACATATATGTCCCAAATGTCTTTGTAAATGCGGTGACATAATCTCTACTACATAAACCCTTGCACCAGTGTTCAGTGGAACCCTTGGGTTCCTGACATCATGGGGAAGAAACAAGGATAGCAGTATAGAGAAGCAAGTTAGAGGCGGTCAACCTAGAGCAGAGATTCTCAACCAGTGTTCCGTGGAACCCTAGGGTTCCTCCAGATGTTGGCCGGGGTTCCTTGATCTGTGGCTTTTTAACCTTCCATAAGATGGTGGCTGCATAGTTCATGGGTAAACACCACTTGCCAGCACCAGCAGCAAAAATTCCAAAGACCCTTTTATTTGTTGATAAAGGCTACATTCTGCCCCCCTAATTTATGGGGCACCATCACAAATAACCTTTATTTCCATTGAGTTGTAAGAAGTGCTAAGCAGGTCCACTCCCTATGGGCCAGGGGTGCCCACACTTTTATATAGCTTGCAAGCTACTTTTAAAATGACCAAGTCAAAATGATCTACCAAGAATAAAAACTTGTTAACTTCTGTGTGCGGTACAGTTTATTTTAAAAGGCAGGGCTCTGCCATCTACTCGCTTTGCCTTTGCGATCTACCAGTAGATCGCGATCCACCAGTTGGGCACCCCTGCTATAGGCCGATTTCAGAAAACCATTGGGTAGGCGGATACATGACCAGCCACCCTGTCCAAGGAGAGAGGGCAGCAGTGACGGGTCTCAGCTATATGGATAAAGTTGAGAAGCAATTCTGTGGCACCTGGTGTCGAAATCACAAAACTGTAATGACTCTTGACATGTAATAAATATAATTTGTAATAAATAAACAATATGTTCATATAGTCATAATAAAGTGCACCTCTACTAAAGTGGTAAAGCCCAGAAAACAGTTTTTTCCCTAGTGTGTAGTCCACCTAAACTATGAAGTCTGAAACACATACAATACATGATTTTAATCTGGATTATACAAAAAGTGTTTTCATTTAGGTTGTAATATGATTAAACCAGTTCTTTTGACTGAAAAGTAAATCAACTGGACTTGGGTCAACCAAGGTTTCCGCAGTTCACGTGCCAAAAGTAAACATGGATGTGAAGAAATATGTCTACCTCGTATCTACTCCAATGCTGTGTCATAAAAAAGGAAGAATCTGTTTTCCTTTAAATATATAACTATACATTTTATTTATGTTTTTTTCCACAGAAACAAAAGCAGGAACAGTATAAATGCTTTAGAGGTCATATATCTTTATTTTTGTACTTAAGAGTTCATGGGAGTTGAAGATGTTTGTTTTTTGTGTCCAGTTCCCCCTTCCTCCTCACCAAAAAATTTATTTTCTGGCAGTTATTATAACAGTCCTTGTATACCTTTAGCGGTTGTCGTGAGCTTGTAAAGATAATTAGAGACTGCAGAAACACTACCAAATACGATTAAAAACTGCAGACATACTACAAGAGAGGGCCATGGACTGCAGCTCATCCCTCAGAGAGGGTGAAGAAGTCACAGCCAGGATTAAGGGGTCATAGCTGGGATGCAGGAGGTCAGCCAGAATGGATAGGTCAGCCAGGATAGAGGAAGGCTGACAGAGTGGGAGAGAAGCCGAGGTAGCAGTATAGAGGAGCAGGAAGAAGGAGGTCAACTTAGACCAGAGATTCTCAACCAGTGTTCCATTGAACTCTAGGGTTCCTCCAGAATTTGCCGGGGGTTCCTTGAGCTGTGGCTTATTGACATTAGATGGTACCTGTATAACTCATGGGCCAACACCACTTGCAAGCGTCTGCTACATAAAACCAAGGACCTGTTGGCTTCCCCCCAAAATTGACCTTAGATTGTGGTAATGACATATGACTATGGCAGGGACATTAGACTGTGAGCCCCTTTGTGGGACAGTTAATGATATGACTATGGACTTTGTACAGCGCTGTGTAATATGTCAGCACTAAATAAAAACAGTGTAATATTATTAACAACAGGCTACATTTTGACCCCCAAAGTATGATAGACATTCTTCCCACTGGGGACCAATGCAAAAAACTTTTTTCCATTTTTCCATTGTTTATAGCAGGGGTTCCTCAACACCTGATAAATACTTAAGGGTTCCTCACAGGTAAAATTGCTGAATTAGATGAAGGGGTTACAGCCAAGAGTGGAGGGGTCATAGTCAGGATAGAGGAAGTCGGCAAGAATAGAGGAGTCATAGCCAGGATGAAGGGGTCATAGCCAAAATAGAGGAGGTCAACAAGAATGAAGGAGGTTATCCAGGATAGAAGGGTCAGCCAAGATGTAGACAGTTACCAATGTAGAAGAAGATATCCCTGGCTCACTGTCCTTTTCTATGCAATGAGCAGACATTACTGAAGGTAAGGAATTATGTGAGTATGAGTTAGGGAAATTCACTATTGTCTCTGTCTTTTTGGCCTACTGCCTGAAATGTGCCAATGACACCAGGTTGCGATACAGTCATAAACATGTGCCATAATTTTTTGTTAATTTAAACTTTTTATTCATCATGATGGATTCCCGATGGTGAGACTAATGGACTTTTCCTAAGTAATGTGCATGCAAAGCGACAACCTATAGTCTCCATCAGATGCATTTGTTAAAGAGTGACTACAGGAACAGAGTGTTGTCACCCTATAACAAAAACCTGAACAAGGACAGGATTATCACCAGGCACTATTTTAATGCATGAGTTTAAAATAGAATTAACAAAGCTTATAATACATTTTATTCATTGGCATTACATTTACTGCAATGTAAAGGAAAAGATGATAGTGTTATTGGTTGTGTTTAGTCATTCCAAGATTTCTTCTTTTGAAAACAAGATGTTTTTTATTAGTATTAAATTCTACTTTATGAATATACTGCCAGCATTGCTATGGAAATAATTATCATGTAGTCACATATAATTGATTAACAAATTAAAAAAAATATTGTAATATAAAACACATTAGCATAAAATATTGTTCAGCTTACGATTTGAATAGATTTCATTCACTGCTGAGGAAAACAATGAAAATTCTACAATGGAGATACCCTGATGTTTGATAGAACTTTAAAGTCCAAAAATCTAATAAACATATACTAAATGCAATACATATCGTGTTTGGTACGTATGGTGGTGCTGTCTGGTGCATGGGATATTGGCTTTATTGCCAGTTAATAAAATAATCAAATCTTAATTATTTCGGTTAGCAAAGGAGCATCATCCAAAAACAAGGTTCCAGCTAATGTCCTCGGCAAGTTATAGATCAGCAGTCGCCTACCGGTGGGGCTCGGACCATTGGAGGTCCACAAGACAATTTTGGTGCTCTGCGACTCTGGCCGATGCGCCTCCCAGTGGGGTCAGGAAAAGGACCCCACTGGGGGGCACACCGGCCAGAGCCGCAGACCATGTCTCCCATACAGATTGCAGGCTCAGTAACACACAGCTTCCCGCGCATGCGCGATCCTAAGTCCGTGCGTTGAGTGGTCCGTAGGTCCGAAAAGGATGAAAAAGACCGGTGCAGGAAGTTGGCTGTGCTATTTCTTGAGCATTCAGACATGGAGTATGATTCCATGTACATCTTGGGGCTACATTCTGAAGGTCCATCCTGCCATTTTACCAAATGCCCTTTAACGAGCCTATAACGACTGGATAAATCCTGTTGGGCCAATTGACTATAGGCTCCTTATTAAAGGGATGGATGGCTTTTACCCATTCAACTCAAATAGAGTGGGTAGGTAATCTTTGATTACCTTGGCACTGATACTGCTATTGGTACTGAATAATCCTTCTTCATCATGGAATAAGAATCCTATTTAGGACTAGTTGACAGATTCAAGATCATGTGACCCATAACAAAATACATATTTATGATATCTCTATTTGCTTGTAAGTGTGTAGTAATATTCCCCATAGTTAAGCATGCCAAAAATAAAATCACAAGTTACATAAAATGATGGATTTATGTAGTTACCCAGATGCCCCCCTCATAGATGGAACTTCAGCTGTGCTATAATATAATGCAAGAATAGAAGTCCCAAAACAATTACATAATTGGCTAAATTGGCCATTTACTATGGGAAACCTCGGATTTTGTTGAAACCACGGACTCGATAGTCAGTGTCATGTCATTTGTAGACCATCACATCGTAATACATGTAGAGGATTACTTTAAAAATCTTTTGATAAGACATCAGTCCATAATGTTCTGTTTTCAAAATGAACAAGAAATATGGTTTAAGGCAATTCCAGTTATTTCTTAAACCGTGCGAAAAAGCTTTTTTTCTTATTGATGTTCTCCAAAACATCCTCCAAAGTGAAAAGAGAAAAATTGATCTCCTCGTAAGCATTATTAATTCCGCTCTCAAACAAGATGGCAAAGGTGTTGTCCTCATGGCATTTAGCTAGATCAGAATAAGCTGCTGGACCATTGTGAATCACCCATGGCTTGGACCAAGATTCCGATGTCAGAGGAGATTTATTTAAGAAGATGCCAAGCTCTTTGCGCTCTTTCTTAGCAGGGTGAGAATATAGAAGCCAGGAACTACCTGCCTCACCAGGTTGGCCAATCCCTGGGAAGCTGACAGTGCTCCCACAACATCCTCCATCACTGGTGTCCTTCAGCTTCCGACTTTTGTCAGCCATTTTGAATTCACCGCCTGCGTTTGGTATCAATGCCTCCACTCTGTATTTGGATGGGGTTCTTGCATTGCAATACAGCATCTTCTGATTATCTTCACAGACTAGTTCCACCATCTGACACTCCCCACACTCAAAACTGTCAATCCTTTCTGATGCATTCCACCTGTTCCCCCCATCCTTACTATAGAGGTAAAATGAGTGGGGTTTTGTACAACAGTACTGAATGCACCAGCATTTTGCAACATAGACGTAAGCAGGGACCAATAATGTTCCAGAATATGTCTGGATGCCATGGCCAGGGGACAAAAAGCAGGTGGCCATGTTGTCAATGCCATTCACCACCTCTGTTATATCGGTAACCGAGCTCCATGTTTTACCGCAGTCCTTGCTGGTGGAGTAGCCGAACTTGCAGGAATTTCCAGATTTTCTCATGTCTATTTCTGTCTTGTTTTTGGGTATGGAGTTGAAAAATAGGAACAAAACTTTGCTGGTCTCATTGTAGACAGGGCAAGGGTTCATCATTCGGTGGTCCTTCTGGCAAAGATCTTGTAGCGTTTGAATGCCTTCCCACTAGGAGCAAGAAAAATAAAAATAAAATAATGTCATTATAATTATTAAAAAAAGGCCCATGATGATAGGTGTAGTAGGCCAAAATATTATGTCTTATGTATACAAGATGCCATATGCTAACTAAGTACCTGCTAATAGGGGGTGGGGAGGCAGGAAAAGTAAATTTAAGGACACATAGGCCCTGATTTATGAAAGCTCTCCAAGGCTGGAGAGAATACACTTTCAGAAGTGAACTGGGTGATCCAGAAAACATGGAATGGATTTTTAAAAATCATTTTCTATTTGCTAGTAAATATTTTGAATCCTGGACCAGATCCATTCCAGGTTAACAACACATTCACACCCTCGGTTTCTACAGCAAATGGCTGGAGCTCTGCTGGTATTTAAAGGAATTTCCCACTAGAAGAAGCTGCCTGAGCAATCTCATGGTGTTTGCTTGTCTAACGCCAAGTGCAAAGGTGCTTCTTCTGTCTGCCTTTCTGTGTACCGGATCTTGCTTATCAACCCTTGGACTTTGCCTGTTTGCTGCCTGACCCTGACCTTGGATTTTGTGTATGGACTTCTGCCTGATTGCCGCCTGACTTTGACCTCGGATCTTGTTCACGGACTTTGTTTATTACTACCTCTCCTATACCTTCTTGGCCACGCATGCCCCTCGGTGCTTGCACCGAGTACCCTGACTCCTGTGGTTAGCTGCCACTGACCCGGGGAGTGCTCTGGAGTGGCACCTGGCAGCTACCCTGCGGCCCAAGCCTATCCTCACCATCAGAGGCTCTAGTGAAGACCTGGTAGCGGCTTAGTTACGCCCCTCTGGAGCATACCCAGTCACTGGCACAGTGGGTCCACACCCGCTAGCGTTATATCTACATTTCAGATTTGATGTACACTGTATTTACTCGAATATAAACCAAGGTACTTATTTTTACCAGAAAATACAGGAACATTTTTAGTTTCTAGTATAAACCTAGAGCACAAAATTTAGCGTATTTTATTTCATTAAAAACATTAATCCACAGATATGACAAAAGATATTGTAAATAAATAGATCCAAGGTGTGTTATTTTAAAAATATTTACTTAAAAGTGGAAAAAAATGAAATTTAAAAGGGGTCAGTCAGTATATCTTTTCTCTCCCTTTTAACGGGTTAAAGTATTTTAAATTTGGATTGATTGTTATGGGTCACTTGCATTTAAATGATCTTTTGTGCATTACTGTTAGCCACCAATAAATGGTGTTGTTTCTTCATGTAAAGTGTGTAACAAACTCTAATAATGACTCAGATAGCAAGAGTTTGTTACACATTTTACATGAGGACACAGCGTTATCTACTGGTGTGACCTGAGTATAAACCAAGAGCCTTTGGTATGAAGGAACTACCATCCCTTTCAATTAAAAAAAAATCTTCCTATTCCTTCTAAATACTCACTTTTTTAGTTTGATATATAACCACTACACTAAATCCTTAATCCAGCAAGTAAGTCTAACCAATTAATTTTTCATTATAATTATTTGTACCCTGTGTGACTGTTTGTATGGCAAGAATAGAGGGATGAAGGAAGGTTAGTTGATTGATTGTTTTCCAGCAGATGCACAGGCTGGGATTGGACGGGGAGGCTGCTGCATGGAGCCTGCATGTGTGTAATGGCTGCTTTGTTGTCCAACATTACAGAAAATCAGCTTCCCAAGGTCTGAACCTTTGGGGAGCGATGCCCACACACTTTACCCAAAATCCTAAGACACAAGCACTGCGGACCTACCGTCACATATCCCGTTTTGTAAATTCCTCTTCTCATCACCAAGAATTCGGCCAAGACATCATTTTCACCCTTGCGTTTCTCCGCAAATGCCAGAAACATGTTTTCTTCTTTGATGTAGATGAGAGAGGGAATACGATAAAGAGAGCCATTGGACTCCATCTTGAATAGGGTTGTCCTTTCTGGCTGTTGGGCTTTCATGATGGCTTCTGAGTTTCTATAAGAAAATAAGGATAAGAAGCCATCAGTCTAATAATAAAGTGAAAAACACTCTTTATATATATTACATATGTTTCAGAAAAATTTATTGTAGATGTGCACCTGCTTTTGATATATACATATTGTGACGGGTCATCGTAAAACGATACATAAAGGGGTCTATTTATAAAACAGGGAATCTGATATTCACCGAAACATTCTCTGGTGGGGAATCTTCCAGGCCCATGTGTCTCAATGGCAAAGATTGATTCACTAACAAGGGAATGTTTTGGTGAATGCCAGACTCTCTGCTTTATAAATAAACCCCAAAGTATGTAAACCCCTAATAATGACTTTACCTTGCACCATATTGCTGTATATTGGGAACAAGTTGTTTAAAAAAGAGGGCTTTATTGGGCAAATTTGGTATATGTTGTCTTATAGGTAAATTCAAAAAAATGAACCACAGGCGAATCAATAGGTGATAATCAAATTGTTTTTGGCACGTAGATTTGTGATTGCAGATAGCTGATTTGCTCGAAACCACATATCTTGTTTAAATCTGCCTGACAGAAACGTTGGGTCTTCAAAAATCTCAAAACTTTTCTATTTTGTTAGTGTTAGAGACAACCCATCAGCGCCACATCCATATCAAACCTTATACAATGTTTATTTCACAAGTTAAAAACAAAAATTGTATACTTTGATCTTTTGTCTATCTAATTTTTTCTTGTTTTAAATGTACAATAAATTATGCTTTTATGATTAATTATTGTTATCAGAGACATTCTCCAGGGTTTCCCAGGGACGTTGTTGCGGGCGGGAGGGGCGGTGGGAAATTCGAATAATTTTGTTTTGGATTCAGTATAAAATTACTGTATTGAACCCAACACAAAGTAATTTTTATTGAATATATAAAATGATATTATAAATTTTATACATGCTACTGTATAGTTATATTACAGGTTTTAAAATTTTTATGCACCCTTGTTTGACCAGATTTTTTTTTTAAGTTTAATAATAAATTTATTAAATATTGGACATATTTTGGTTGAGTTATGCCTAAGCATTATAGGCCTACAATGTAAAATAAATTTCAATGCAAAAAGAAGTAATGCTTTTTGCGTTAAAATACGGACAGAACTAGAACGCCAGGGGTGTTATTTTAAACTGCTTGATTAGGACCAGTTTTTAATGCTTTTACAAGTAATTGAAAAGTTTCCCAGCAGTTTGCAGTACAATAGCAAGAGAATAGTTATTCTTGCATTAGAGCAAGTACAAGAGAAATGTCAAACCTTGTGCATCACATGCATGCAGATGCTTGTCAAAACCACTAGTGAGCGCTCCTGAGTGTCTGGTGGTTGAGCAACTGGGGCCGGTTAACTCCACCTTTGACATATGGCCATCTGAAGTTGCATGAACAACATTGCTGATTTCTCCAGAACAGGACTTCATTTTAGGTGGTGGGCATTTAAAGGTTTATACTGCAGGCAAGGTTCCAAGAGGGCAAGAAAGGGAAGAGATGGAATTGTTTATCAGCTGTGACAGATAGATTGAGCTGCTTTCCTCTCTCTGTGCATTCCCTGGCAGAGTTTTTCTGCATGACTTCATATTTTCTCTTATAAACCAAACAACAGTTAGGGCGCGGGAATGGAACCCGTATGGTCTGTGTTACCTTTTATGGAGACCTGACATTCTACTCCACAGCAAGCCAATATTAGAGCTCTGTACAATCGTTCTATATGCAAACAGCTAAATACAAATATGAGAACTTTATTATATGTCAAAGGATTTGTTATTCCATCCATCTGCTTGTATGGCTTATTGACCTCAGCCAGACAGCACAGCCAGGGATGAGTGCAATAGTGTCATCTCCCGGTTCACAGCCTGCTGATTGGTTATTTGAGCTGCAACATGCTTGTGAGTCATCAAGCTCAGAATGTTCCACATGCGAATGCAACAGGCCCTGATTGGCTGACTGCCTCTACTACTTCCAGAGTGCTGCTGATTCTATTTGCATACAAAAAAATCCATCATTTATCTTACAAAGAATATACAACCATACCCAAGCCCAGTTGATTTGTTTTCTGAACAACTAAAGAAGGTGACATTTTTACTTTCTATTTACCAAGTGTTGCTGTTTAACCATGTTAAGCTGTCCTATAAGCATGCTGGAGCACCAACACAATAGTCCATTTTCCCATCCATGGTACATCAGTCAACAAGTCACCATAAGCACGGTTGATTAGAGTACTTAGGATAAGGCATGCTGGGTCACTGAAGACCTCAAGTTTTAAAGGAGAGTTTAAATTTTATTGATTTTCTTTATATCTTTTCTTAATATAAAAAATTGCAAATCCTTTAAAGTAAGAATTTATGAATAAACACTCTAGGGCAGGGGTGTCAAACTCTGGCCCGCGTGCCAAATCTTGCCGGCAACGTCCTTTTTTTTGGCCCCCAAAGGAATCCTAAATATGAATTGCAGTTTATATTTGGCAATGCAGTGGCGGGCCAGCCACTGCATCGAAATAGCACCGGTACTACAATTCCCCGCATCACTCGCGTCTATAGACCAGTATAGGTATAGGTCTCTCTGCCTATGTGTGGCCCCGCATTGGACTGCCCTATGGACACAGGGAATTGTAGCAGCTGTACTATTTCAGTGAATAGGGAGTTCCAGCCACTCATAACATTAAGCCCTGCACTGAACTGTTTTTTAGACGCAGGGAATTGTAGTAGTGGTGTTATTTCAGTTGCAAGTTTGGCCCGCGACATTGTCTACAATTTTTATTTTGTAGTTTGAGTTTGACACCCCCGCTCTAGGGCTTTATTGGAACTGATAATGACTTATCATGCCCCCTATCTTTGATCTTCCCCCATTGCTTTGGGGCTTCTTTGTAGATAGTTCTACATCTTCTGACCGAGGATCCTGCAAGAAGTACCAATTGATGCAAAAGGATCTAGTGGGTGGATGAAGTGAGCGGTGCTTACCAATACTCCACCATATATTCAAACAAGGGCAGAACAGAATTCCCAGATACCTGGCTTTGCCGTGGCCTGCAGAAATGCACCACAGCCTGGATGGCGCCCGAGGCTCATGGGTTTGTATGGCAAAAAACACCATGCAAACACTTGGGGATACACATGATAAAGGTTGTATACATTTCTACTAAAACTACAGCCAGTGTGAACATGGCCTTATTGCTGGATAGACAAGAGAGAGGGACAGGGGAGAGAGAGGGAGCGGAGATAGTGGGAAGGGGGGACAGGGAAGAGAGGGTGAGGGGAGAGAACAAGGGGAGAAAGAGGGAAGAGTGGGAAGGAAAAAGAAAGAGGAAAGAGAAGGAGGAGAAGGAGGGAAATGGAGACAGAAAAAGAGGGAGAGGGAGGAAAAGGGGGGAAAAAAGGATAGAGAGAAGTATATAGAAAATGGGGGAGAGATAAATTAGGGAGACATTGTGAAGGGACAGGGAGGGAAAGAAGGGGAGAGAGAGGACGGAGCAAAGGAAAAGAGAGATAGGGGCAAAAAAGATAGAAAGTGAGGGGGAGAGGAGAGAGAAGGAGAATAAAATAGAGAGAGGAGAGTGAGGCTTTCATTACAAATGTCACCCTGGTCATATATCTGCATTGTATACAACATGGGTATAATCACTTTCACTATTTGCATCCTGGTATTGTAGAGTTTGTCAGCCGTCAGCAGCAGGTTCCAGTTTTACATAGAGATGTTGTAATGCCGCCCCCCTAGTGGTCGAGCTGCTAAGCCCATGGCCTGGGTGGCCTTATGGGAAATCCTGGCCTGAGAGTAGAGGAGAAGGGTTACAACTTCTAAAACTTTTGTGAGATCCACACCACCTATTTTTTGTCCTCGTGTTACAGGAACAGGAAGTCAAAAGTTGACTTAGTAAGGGTCCTAAGCCGAAAAAGAATCCTAAAATAAATAATAACTCTTTTCCAACTAAGAAAAAAATGGCTGAGGTTAAGCTTAGGCTAAGAAAAATCATCTGTATTGGGTGATGGTCTATGGGAAATGAGGATAAGTTTGGTGTCAATTTTCTAGAAAAGTCAGGAATTTCTGAAGTCAGAAAAATTGCTGAAAAATTTAGAATGGAAGACAGTCTGATAGTAAGAGATAACAAGTGAATTTAATATCTCTACAAACATTCTTCATAGAGTGTGTGCTTAGACCCCGTCATTCCTTCACAGCCTCCGACTCGTCCATGTATAAACTGAGACATTCTTTACTGATAACACACGCAGTGTGTATACAATCATATCTTTATATTACACCCAGGAC
Source organism: Pyxicephalus adspersus (assembly GCF_032062135.1). NCBI lineage: Eukaryota > Metazoa > Chordata > Amphibia > Anura > Pyxicephalidae > Pyxicephalus > Pyxicephalus adspersus. The sequence continues at coordinate 10,342,684 of NC_092858.1, read as the reverse complement.
TGACTTTTTATTAGGATAATGTAGGCATTGAGCCCATGGTGTGATAAAAGGGGGTTGCAGGAGATGCAGCTACCAATGGGCGTTGCTTAAAGCGGACCTAAACTATCATTTTTACTTTACATAAAAGGGTGGACAACCACCTCTTTTGGGGGGAAGGGGTTTAAAAATTGTTAAAAACAGAATGGGAGCGCAGAGCTATATGTAACACATCCCAGGAGGCTTCTGGGTGCTCCTTCTGGCTTCTTTATCATCAATGGGGTAAAAAATGCTGATCATGCGCACATCTTTTTTTTCCCATCTCCGTCACCTAAACTCGTGACTGCGCAGTGCAAGATCGGTGATGTGGGAAGAAGATGGAAGAAGGAGAAAGGACATGGGGGCGCCCAGCACTTCCTCTGTGATAGAAGGGCACAAGGGGAGATACCAGGATGATGTGGGACCCGATCCAGGAAACATTTGCAGATAGAGGGATCTGCAAAGGTGAGTTTTTTTTTCTCAATTTACTTCTGCTTTAAGGAGGTCACAGAATGGTGACCTGCATCATTAGGCATCAGTATCTGTGTCGATCAGCTCTGAGCATGTGGAATCAGTTTGACATGATTCTGATATTATTCAGCATTTACTAAGAAGTGAATTTGACCTGCTTTTGACCGGCATTTGACCTACTTTAAACCAGTACTATATATTAAAAATTATAAAATGGTGAACAGGTAGGTAATTTATAGTAGAAGGGCCAATGTTTCTTCTGCAAAACAAAAAAACGTAGCCAGCATAACTGTAAAACTCTCTAAAGTTTTCTGACTGATTATCTTTTCTTTTATACAGAGTCTGGCTTCCCCTGAAGTGTTAATCTGAATTGTTCTGGCTGTACAATAGACAAACACATTTGTTTTTCTCTTCTTTTCTGGATGTGTCAGACCAATGATGTCATTGGGTTTGTCCCCGGCTTCTGCCAACTATTCAGCGGATCATTTGTGTCTGAGTGCAAAACCCACACACAGGAGCCACAGCCACAGAACTCTATTTCAGGGAACTGATCAAGGGAATTTCTAAAGGTTCTGACTCAGATTTAATGTATTATCTATCTATCTATCTATCTATCTATCTATCTTCTATCTATCTATCTATCTATCTATCTATCTATCTATCTATCTATCTATCTATCTATCTATCTATCTATCTATCTATCTTAATATATATTATTCTGATTTTATAAATACATGCTTTTTCATGTCATAGAATTTCCAAGTTATTTTAATATTTTCTGCCTTTGAACAATTCCTCTGAAGTCAGCTGGCGAGTAAGAGAAGATCTGTTTTCTGACCCATCATTGGTATATATACAGTACATTTTTGTGATGCAAAGTTACTTATAATAAAAAAAGTTTCACCTTTTCAATTTTTTTTTCAATTTGCTTGTTGTTTTTATATGTGACATAAAAAACATTAACGGACAAAGTAATAAAGAACAAAACAAAAAAAAACTTAAATTGTAAAATAGAAATAAAAAAATCTTAGCTAGGAGTAAAGGGACTAGAAGAGGATAAGCTCTGTGTTAACTAAGGGCTAACATGGGGTTAAAATAATCTTTAATATTTTAATACCAAATTTAGATAATTAAAAATAAATAGTAAATAGCAAAATATTACTTTTCTTGGATGTTATCTCTAAATATTACTTTTAAACATTAAACCTTTCTGAACTCTTAGATTGTAAGCTCTTCTGAGCAAGATCCTGTTTCATTGTTGTATCTGTCTGTCAACCCCTATTTAATGAACAGCACTGCATACTATGTTGGCGCTATGTAAATACTGCTTATAATTAATAATATATAATAATAAGATTAATTATTAATAATAATAATAATAATTAATAGTAATTCTGCTGGCAAGTCTTGGCTGTCATTGTCATTTCAGGGCCCTGAAAAAGGAAAAAATATTTTTAGTCTTTTAGGGTATACTCAATACAAAACCCAAAGGAGCATTTTTGGACAGACTAGGGAAGGCCGACTCTTTTACAATTTTTTATTGCTGTGTTCCTGTTGGGAAAATTTGCTGCTGTATTTGTTGTGGTGGCCATCATTGCCAAAACAAAAAATGAAGGTTAATCCTAAACTTTTAAATTGTCATCAGAACAAGAAATGAGGGAACATACTCCCATGTGAAGGGAAATCACCTTAGTGGGACACGACAAAATGTATCTGATATGAATCTAACCCTTCCATACTTCATCTAAAAAATAAAAATTGACCTGTACATACTTTAATTTACCATACTTTACATTCCTTACATACTTTACATTACGCAGTTTCTTCTCAAGTGAATTTTCAAACAAAGATAAAAAATATATATAGACCCACCAGGTTGTTTTGCAATATTTTGCAGCATTTAGGACATTTCTATTTTGTAATTTTACAAAGTTTACTGGCATTTATGTTCGAAGAATCATGTAACATTATCGATAAAACAAACATTTTATTTGGTAACATTTTAGTGGACTTTTGTCTTTGGACCCGTCAACCCTTTTCAAGGATGGACGATTCTTTTATTACAATGATAGCTATACTGATTACATAATTAAGCTAATGGCCGGGTTCCAGTTGGCCATATAATAGTCAATATTACTAATACATTAAAACAGGTTTCATCAGCCTTTTTACCCTTGAGGAACCCTTGAAATAATTTTTTGCTAGTCAGCGGATAATGTTCCCTACAGCGGTGGCTGGAATAACCCCTTTATAGACACCTAAAACTTTATTAGAGTCATGAAGCTGTTTCTACCAAGCAGTGTTGGCACCAGAACCATGCAGGCGTCATTAAATAGGAGGTCAATCAAACACCGTTTGAGGAACCCCTAATCTCCTGGTTGGGAATGTCTGGATTAGATAGAAGAATCAGTAAAAATTTAGGGTAATAATCTAGGAAACATCCAATCAAAATTTGATTGACATATCAATCTAATATTGATCAGGAATGCACATTGGCTAGATGATGTGTAAGAGTAATCCAGTGTCAGGTCCAAAAACTGCTAGTTTAATATCTGGAGAGGGAATAGGTCCTTCTTCAGGTGTCAGTTACCTGGATGTCATGACCTGGACCTTCTTCTGGCTGGGCCTTGTAATAGTGTGTTGGCCTTAGGAAAAGGCAACCTTTCTTCTGCAGAGCTGAATCCACTCATCATGACTCCATGAGAAAAGTGGACTTATGATTCTAAAAATGGTAATGTTTGAGACAAAATAGATAGTAAACCTCAATTTGGGCAGCACGGTGGCTTAGTGTTTAGCACTCTGGCCTTTGCAGCGCTAGGTCCCTGGTTCAAATCTTGGCCAGGACATATCTGCATGGAGTTTGCACGTTCTTCCCGTATTTGCGTTTCCTCTGGGTACTCTGGTTTCCTCCCACAATCCAAAAACATGCAATTAGGTTAATTGGCTTTCCCCCAAACTTAACCTTAGACTGTAATATTGACCTATGACTATGGTAGGGACATTAGATTGTGAGCTCCTTTGAGGGACAGCCAGAGACATGACTATGGACTTTGTACAGCACTGTGTAATATGATGGCGATATATAAATACCGTATAATAATAATAACTTAGAACAATAGACAAAATATACTGACTGTGACATGATAGTTATTATACCTATCCCTAACTGAAGGTAATGAAGATCCTCTACTAAGAGATCCAACATAAAGATCCAATGTCAGATGAGCGTAAAATAAATAGAATGGCAGTAGAAAACTCCACATTCAGATAAGTTTTTGCTAAGTTTTAGGTAACCCATGGTCGCTTCTTCAGGAAAAGTATAAACTGCCTGCTAGAGAAAGTAATCATAATAATCATCTCTAGCAGACACAGTTTATACTCTTCCTGAAGAAGCGATCTTGGGTTATTGTAAACGCGGTGAAAGTACATTGGATTACTGAAAACTGATGGAAAAACCCTGAGGGGTCTGGTAGAACCCCACTTTTCCGTATATTTTACTAGTATGAAATTGGAATTGGCCTGTCCACCTAACCACCAACCCTGTATGTTTCAGCTATGGCAATTACGAGGCTAATAATGAAACAAAAATCCAAAGAGGGAAAGTAAACTTTTTTGAAGAAAATATAAGTACAAAATATAAATAGTAAAATGCTGAAAAACAGAAAAAAATTTGGGAGGATTTTTTGATTGACATTTATTATTTAGGGATTCAGCAGCCTTCTCCGGATACATTAATGATTTCTTCACGGTTTTGGATCTCTTTACATGCAGAAGTAGATAAAAACCTGTTTCCTGTCTCCTTCCTTGAATATATCTTGTTGTCGTATTGTGTAACATCAGAGATGTTCTAGACGCGCCCAGAGAGGATCCCATACAGAGCTGACAGTGCTCCGGTGATACAGAGAAAATTCTGTTTTCTGTTTGTTATTTATTCTTTCTTTCTTTATTTTGTTTTTGTTGTTATGTTTTTTTATTATATGTATATAAAATAAATATTTATTTTTTATGGTTGTTTTGTTTATTGTTTAGGAGCTGTAGAGGTGAAGAGTGAACATAGCCAAAAGTTTCTTATTTTAATAAAAGAAAATTATAAGTAATATCAGGTATACATCAAGTATAAGCAAACCCATACATTGAATATATTAAGCAAAGTATTGGGTCTGCTTTGAAGGAGGCTGGTTTCATTCAACTTCATTGCCCTTGTGATGCCCCAATCCAGTGGAGGAAAGTTCAGGATTACTTTTTAATTAAGTCCAACTCTGGGCTGCCCCCACCACCAACCAGGTCTCCCCCCTCGATCATTCCGTCGGCATGTAATTGTCGAATTATTTTTGTATATATATATTTACCCTTTTCAGATTTCTTCTAGCCAGACATGTGGCATAACTATGGTTTTCTCCAATGGTGGGTGTTTTTAATGAAGCAAAAGCAGTGCTGATAATATTACCACTTTGCATGAATACACTGCGGGTACAGGGTGCTGTGATGCCATGATGTCCTGCACCCTCAGTCTTCCACGAATGTCGTCATCCAGAAGACTTTTCACATCTCGTGGCAGAGAACTGGTACTGTTGTGGAGAGTTAACAATTTTAATTTTTTATTTCTCCTGGGAGCAAATTAAAAATCATTTTAGCCTTGGGGTGAGGTTTAGGGAATGCAAAATTTGCATATGATCCAGCATTGTGATCGACCACTTGATTGACTCACTTAATGCTGCATCATAGGGTGGAGTGACCCTTCTTGTCTTCATTCTTCAAAGCTACCCCAATGAACCCTAGTCTTTCTCCGTATAGGACCAACGCCTAATGCTTGCATGACCCACCTACTAGATTGTAAGCTCTTCGGGCAGGGTCTTCTCCTTCTGTATCACTGTCTGTATTCGTCTGTCATTTGCAACCTCTATTTAATATACAGCGCTGAGTAATATGTTGGCGCTATATAAATCCTGTTCATTAATATTATTAATAATAATAATATTATTATTATTAATGACAATAACATGCAAGGACAGTCATCTGCAAATTCTGCAACTAACTGCCCACAACTGTGCAATTCATGCAGTAAATCACAAACAATTGGAGTTTCTTCAGATGACCCCAACTTTTGAGTTGCCTAAAACTGAATTTGTAGAAAAGAATATATATTTGACCTTGGACTGTAATAAAGACATATGACCATAGTAGGGACATTAGATTGTGAGCTCCTTTGAGGGACAGCTAGTGACATATCTAATGATTAATAATAATGAAAGTAGAACTTCAGCCACATTACTTATTTTGGTTGTCCACATAGTAGAGAAGGGTTAGAAGTTGTAACAGATGTTTTATTGCTATTAAATATAATAATAAATAAAAAGAGATCTACAGTCTAGTTTTTATGTGTTATGTTATGTCAGCGTCTACAATTGCGTATTGAGTTGTGGATAGTGAACCCTTTCTGTTGTTTTGGTTTATTTTGTTTCACTGTATTTCTCATTTTCAGTTTGTAATATTAGTTCTATTGTCAAAAAACCCAATAAAAATTTTATTTTATGTCCAAAAAGTTGTGAAATATCAAATAAAAAATTCTGTTCCTGTTTCAGTGACAGCTGATCATTTTGGATTTCCTGTCAGGTGACGTCTCTGACACAATGGTCACCTTGATAATTAGAAGAGGTGAATTTCCCCAGCGAAGGCACAGAGAAATAAAAAAAGAGGGTCTAACCCTCAAACCCCTTACTAGTTGTTATTGTGCTTTATAAGCTGTTAATGGGTGCTAATTCTGGGTAACTAGGCATTAAATAAAAATATTTTTATTACTTTTGTATTCTTTTTTTAAGTTTCTGCACAGCAGGGCACATCCCAGGAAGAGCCAATCATCTGATCCAAAGGCTACAACTATTTACAATGTAACAAAATAGTTCCATTGTTTGTGTCAATGGTCAGTGTAGTAAACTGGCACATGGATCATTAAAGCAGCTGTCAGTGGTTGTTTCACACACATGGAAACTAAATTCAGGCTTGCTCTGGCACCTTGCCACCACTTGGTCACTTGCACCACAGCAATGGTTCTTAATGAACCGACATCTGCACATTTCGCAGCTGTGAGCGGTACTGCACCATTCACTGCTGCCCCTATTCATTCTCTATGGAGCTGCTGCTGGAAGCAACTACTTGTAGCATCTCTGCCAAGGCAGCAGTGTGGCATGGACAAAGCGGTAACCGCACCACAACCTCATCGCCAGTGTGAACAACATTAAGTTCTGGCAACACTTCACATGGATAAACATGGGGGTGGTGGGTGCAGAATGTGCCCTGTGCATACTTGATTCACAAATGCTTAAAATTCCATTTAGAGCAGTTCCATACTCAATTAATAAATATATTTTCAAATACTGGTATAACTATGTACAGTCCAGTTCTATGTTATTTACTTGGAACCTTTAAAAAGCAAAACTGTGAGAGGTGCTACAGAAAAATTAAATTGTATTGTCATCTAACCTATTTTTGGCCCTGGAATCTGAAAGAAGAGATTTGCAGCAAGATTTATATGATGAAAGATCAGCCAGGACATGAGCTACAGCAGGGCTGCCCAACAGGTTGATGGCGATCTACCGGTAGATCGCAAAGGCCACGCAAGTAGATCACAGAGCCCTGCTTTTCAAAATAAACTCTACCGCGTACAGGAGTTATTAATCCAAATACCGTTCCACCATGACTGATGATCATTTGGAAGTCTGTTTGAGGCTAGCTACCAGTAACTACTGTCCGGACTAAGCAACTTTGGCTGATTCTATTCACTTTAAGACGTCATCGGAGTAAGGTAATGTCCAAAAATGTATAGAATTGTATTGTGCCATGTTCATGCTGTTATGCAAGGTAAATTATATATATTTTTTAAATATAAAGTATACTCAGTATATATATAAATAAATATATACAAAATATATTAAATACAAAGTATACTCGGTATATATATAAATAAATATATATTTAGCATTTTTATTGTTGGTGGATCATTTTGACTTGGTCATTTTAAAAGTAGTTCGCAAGCCAAAAAAGTGTGGGCACCCCTGGGCTACAGTATGTGATTACAATGAACAAGCGGGTGAACACAAGATGCAGAAATTGGGCTGCCAACCTGCTGTATGGAAGGTTTTGAAGTGAACTAAATTACTTACCACACTTAGGTCTACCATGGGTTTCAGATGTCTCCCATTCCACAACAACTTGCTTTATTCTCCATATTGCAAAAAATACATTAAAAAAATTGCAACACACATGAGACTTAGTGGGAAGAGCCACAACCTGTGATAAATACCTCCCAGAGATGTAATAATCTGGATAATTATAGAATAAAGATACATCCTTACCAGCTGCAGTATATAAAGTCCTGTCGGTGGTCCTGGTCCACAGCTCCTGGTGCCCCCAGTTATAAGCAGACTTGAGATGTGGATGTTGTCCTGCAGCTGTATACAATCCTATGGATATTGACACTCAGCTGGTGTGTGAGTTCTGATGGGGGCTGCACTTCTGTTTGCTGTATTTTGCTCTCTTCTATTCTCTGCATGGGATCCTCCCAAAACTTTGCTGACTTCCTATTGGTTGCAGCATGCAGACACTAAAGCCTCACACTGCCTAGCACAGCTATACACAGGAATCCCCCTCTTTGTGTGCTCTATGGAAGGCATGTAATGCTGGCTTTCTATTCTTTGTCAGCTTGGGTATTATTCTGTTCTGGTTCTGATCTAGCCCAGAGACTCAAAATGAGACAGAAATGGGCTCATGGTCATAAAGGGACACAGAATTCTCACTGCTCACACTCTTAGATGTATTTTATGGATAACTAGTTGTAGTTAAAACCTTCAATCCTGCAGGGCAGTCCGATCCACCTGGAAGTCTTGCGTCATCCCGGCATCTGTCTTCGGGCTGGCGCTCCGGGTGCCGCCATCGTCTTCTCTTCTTCTGGCTTCTTCTTCCTTCGTCGCCCGACCCAGGCGTGAGATTGGGAGACGTAGGTGGGAAAAAAACTTGACAATCTCACTGCGCATGTGTGTGCCTAGGCGATCGAGAATTAGGGGGCCTGTCTAAGAAAAAAGTGTGTTGCACTTAAAAAAAACTGAATTTACATAAAAGGGTTATTATTATTAAACAGGATTAAAAATAAAGGGTTGTCTACCCTTTTATGTAAAGTGAATTTTCTGAGTTTAGGTACGCTTTAAGTACTTGTATCCTGTGCCCCCACCTGTAGTTAGGTCCCCATATAGAATCTGCCATTAGGTAGATATTCAGTACTTATGGTGGCCTGTTGTGCCCTCGACTCCTAGCTATTATTGTTCCATCATAAAGGGATACAACATTTTTCAAAGCCTTAATTCATCTGGATCTCTTTTTTCGCACACACACTTAGATGTATTCCATGTTTAAAAGAATAACTATAATTATAAGGGTAAGTACTGGTATCCTTTGCTTCACATCTATAGGTCCCCATATGGGGTGTGACCATTGGATATCTATACCAATGGTGGCCTGTTGTGTCCCTGACTTTCATCTTCATATATTTTAGCTAGAAATTAGACCCAAATCTGACTGATACATTTTATGTCTGTCATCCAAAAAGGGGTAAAGGATCATTCTTCAATGAGTTGACAACTGTCAGATTTTTTATCATTTTGGGGAGATTTTCACTTACTCCCTGTTATATCTCTAAGGGGTGAAAGTAAGAGGACAACGCAGCAGTACAGGTTTTTACTGCCAAAGTATAACTGAAGTAAGCAATTAACTCAGGGTCGGCAAAGTTTTATGACCACTAGGCCATTTATGAGGTGGGCGCCCTAATGGCTCCACCCACCACCAGGAAACGCCCCCTCAAGGGAAATCCCTCTCCTCCATATGCATTTCAGGGGAGGGGGATTTAGCTTCAGGGAGCCTTCCCTATTTACCGTGGCAGCGGAAGTATCAACACCTGCCGCAGTAAATAGGGAGCCACTGCAAGGGGGCGGCTCCGGCAGCTCCGGTAGTTCTTAACGCCCCCTGGCCGATCCGGTCTAATGCCGGTCGGCGGATTGGCCAGGGGGCGTTAAGAATTACGCTAGGCCAGAACGAACTACCGCCTAGGCCGTATCTGGCCTAAAGGCCGGAGTTTGCCGACCCCTGACTTAACTCTAATCAGGAGGGCCAAAGCCTTGTAAGGACAGAAGAATAGAGACAAGGAGATAATTCTTATCAAAGCTGCTTTATTTGATTGTATCATACTTAACATTTTTTTTAGACATTAAAGAATCCCTTAAACAGAAAAATTACATATAAATAAAATCAACACCCTCACAAAATACTGCAACAAGTGATAAACCTAACAATTAAAAAAATAGCATGATTCCTAATCAATATATAGATTCTATGTAACAAAATATGACATAATATTAAGAATAATACAATCATGATATATGAATCAGATTATGGTGAATCATTCCGTTAAAGCTAAGCTCTGGTAAAACTTTAAAACAAGTTTTGTGTTGCTGCAACCTCAGATAGAACAGAATAAATGGTCATTTAGTTTAGGGAAGAGTGTAAGCTGGAGAAATACCAAGCTCATCACTTACCCGCTTATTAACTGTCACCATCCTCTGCTTGGTGGGCCCTCAGTGTACTCTTGTATAATGCAAGGCTGATAGTCCTGGATTGATGAAGTGATGTCGGTGAGGGTTGGCTATACAACCTGCTAACATGTCCAGCCTTGTAAGTCTAGTTGCCCTGCGGGGAAGGAACCTGCTGGAGTGAGGAATGAAGTAAGCTAGGAATATCCAATGGGCGATGCTCAAAGGACCTGATTTACAAAATCATCATGAGAAAATCTGCAAATCCATTCAATCATACGAAGAACTATCCGATTGTACATATGTGTAATAATTATTGTTGGGATCTTCCATATTCCATTCCAACGACTAACAACTGCGGGATACATGATCGAGTGTTGTACATACAGCACCGTTCTGCTCTATGGAGAGGGGAGGGGAGAAGGACGGAGCGGCACCCTGCTGCCCTCTCTCTCCCTTCACTTTTATTTATCGTCCATCGTCAGTGAATCCGCCAGGACGGTTGTTCGGACAATGGACGTTGAGCGCTGTACACACGTAAGATAAGCCTAACTTTGGGTTTATTCCCACCAACTACCTTTAGGTATAAACATAATATTTATAACTATTTTTGAAATTTGGATATTGGGGGCCATTGCACAGGAATATGAAATTACACCTCCCCCTGTATTTCTATCATTAGGTCATTATTAAGTTTACATTTAGTTTTTTAGTATGTAAATCATATTTGCTTAGCCCGTTTGTTAGAGTTGGACACAAAAACTTCCCAACATACAACGCCAGGGCAAAAATTGATGGAATTACTACTCTTGGAGGTTGTTCATTCAGCTGTCGTTTCTTTTCATTTGTTTTTCATTTCTATTTGTGTGTATTTGCTATTTTCCAGTTATTTTTCTGTACTGATGCTTTGATGTCTTCCATGATCTACTCATGTGTTTCCCTTTTCCAAATTACCGGGTGATTCTAGCATCCATACACAATGACCTGGCCAGCAGTGACCAGATCAGGATCTCAATCCGAATGAAAATGTTTGATGGAAACTGAAAAAATGGTCAATGACAAAGCTTCATCGTGCAACTACTATACAAGAAAGTTGGAAACTGAATGATGAAGAATATTGGTTTTCATTAGTGAAGTCCATGTCTCTTGAATTCAAGATACCCTAAAACCCAGAGAAGAACTAAGTTGATTTTTTTTAGTTTGGTTCTAATAAATAAAAAATCTTTACCTCATTGTTGAGTGATTTTGTAATTTTTTCCTTCTTGGTCTGTACAAAATGTGTCATTAATTACAATAATGTCATTTAATTTTTTGGAGGTGCGGGAATGTTTAGTTGATCAGAAAAGTATGGTGTCTTATCTGTGATTTGTTTCTTTGCCAGAAAGTAAAAGAGTTGAATCCTCCAAGAGTAAAGTGATTCCATCATTTGCTAATCATGTAAAGAAAAGCATTGAAAGTATTAAAGTATTCAAATATTTAAAGCTGAAGAGGGACAATTTTTGGCAAAAGTACAGGGACAAGTACAGGTCTAGGGTAGGTAAAACTTAAAAGATCTTCCATGCCCATGGATTGCTTTTCAGCATCCTGGCCATTCTGCTTCAGACTGTATTTAGACCTTTACTTACAGTACATACGGTATGTATCACTTGAGTGTCTGGTATTTCTAGAGCCCCATTCTTTCTTTTTCCCCCTTCTTTTTTTCTTGTAGTTATAGTATTTTCTCTTTCTCTTTTTTATATCTTGCTTTTTGGCCTTTATGACTCATGGTCCCATTATAGCTCCCCCACATCATATAAATGATCCTCCTACTCCTTGTGGTTCCTTTTTGCAGGCTCCTAGCATTATCTGGTAGGTGACTTCATTTTTACTCCCAGGAGGCTGTCCTGAATGGGTATTATAATAATATATTATAATAACAAATATTATAATATTTCGGAGGGGACTTTCTTGCTGACCATTCATGTATAAATGTTATATTCATTGCTTATCTTCCTTGGATGTTTAATGCAAGCTACCTCATGTCCTGTAATCCCTCCCATTTTTATTTTGTTATTTATTTGTTGTTTTGGTTTTTTAGTTCTACATTATGTTATTCCTTATCTTTATATTCTGTACTGCATTCTAACTTTTTAAAACTTCAATTAAACTATTGTTAAAAGAAAAGATCTTCCATAACCCTTTCGGAACAATTTACTGCACATCAAAAAACACTTTCATTTTGGTTTTTCCCACTGACCTCATTCCACTTTGCTTAAACAACAAACTCTTGTGGAAATCATCTGATCCTCTGCATGATTTTTTTGAAATAAAAGTTTTCAGTTTTGGTTATCCCTGTTAGCAATCAGGGAACACCACCATTATGTAAAAACACAAATATATAAATTCAGTTCCTGTTTAATAATTTGTGCCTGAAACTTCCTTTTTTTCAAGTAATTGTGCTTTTTTTTTATTTGGGTTTAGTTTCGCTTTAAGGAACCAATGTTTCAACATTTGACAGTGGACGGCCATGCGTGAGATGCTACATACATTAAACTTACTGGTTTGCAGATGTAAGGAAGCCATTACCATACCTCATTGTCACCATCCATCTGAACATAGTTTCCTAGAAAAAAATGCATACAGTGTAAGTACTTTAATTTTTATATTTTACAGTTTAAATATGAACACATTGGAATCAACAGCAAGATCATAAAATCAAGGAAAGTACCAATTTAGAACCATTTAATTTTTGCATTTTGTAACTTTTTGCAGGTAATATGGATTTTGAATTGGAATGTCAGAACAATAGTGACCCCTAGAGCAGCTATATTTAGGATTTCCTGCAGAGGGAAGCCATTGTGTACTATTACTACCAGGTTGACATGGAAGCTGTTTTTTACATTTATGGTTGCAAATTGTTCAGCAAGCTGCTCCCCGGAAAAGAACAAATACTAATATTCTCCCATGAAAAACAAACTGCGCTGTAGGTTCATTCATTTTACAACACTGAATGAAGGAAGTGTAGAACAGTTAAATTTACTAAATTAGGGCTGCATGGATTGGATGGCACGGCATAGATGTCCCTGGGGTAACCATATACTACGGAGACTGTAATCACCCTACATTGGGGATAACTAAACAGCAGATTTTGTACCAGATCCACCATACATTTCAGAGACTTTATATGGCACGGGGATCATTGTAAATTGCTGGAGGCCATCATACATCGTACATCATGGGCACTGCATGGGGCCCAGGGGTCTTCTTGGCTCACGTTATATCATAGGTCAACAAGCATCACAGAGGGTGTTACCATACATTTTAGAGATTTCAAAGACCGCACATCTCAAAGACTGAATATGGTCCAAGGAATAACATATATTAAAGAGACTGTAAAAGAGAATACCAGAGGCATTCTTGCTCATCCCTAGTCAGTGGTCATTTTATGGCTCTTGGACTGTACATGACCCAGAGGTCACCAAACAGCACAAAGATTTTATATGGCCTGAGGGTCAGCATATATCATAGAGGCCATATAAGGACCAATGGTCATTGTACTTATACAAGTATATGACCTGAGGGTCACCGAACAGTTCATAGAACCATACGTGCCCCCAGGTGTTGGATACTTGCAGATTACCTGATGTGTAGGTAGGGTTAAAATACATTTTGGGGCCAAAAATATATAATATAAATCACATTTTGAAAAGGTAGGTATTTGTCATTTGTGATATAAGTGGGCTGGTGTTAGGTGTATTGGCATATTTGCATGGTTACATGTGGAAGAGGGAGATGGGTGACTAGGGTGCATTGGTATCATTGCAGGGAGGGGTAGAGACAGGTGACTGCAGTGGTTATAGTGCAGGGTGCCATAGGGATGAAGGAAGAACTCTATTAGTATTACTGTATTACTGGAAGAGGTGAGATGAGTAACTGGGGTGAACTTGTTTTATTCCTGGGTGACATAGGAGTGCAAAAAAGTGATAGAAAGGTGACTGGTGTGCAATGGGGTGACAAGAATGCAGGGAAGGGGGAGGTACGGGTGATTGTGGTGCAATAGTACTATCAGCAAGACTGTGGGGTGACATAGGGGTGCAGGGAGGAAGAAGATTAGTGATTGGATTTTAATAGTATTCTTGCAGGGTAACATGATGGTAAAGGGAATAGAGAAAACAGATGAATGGGTAGCACTGCTATTATTGCTCAGTGATGTTGGTGTGCTGGGAGGTAGGAGATTGGTAACTAAGGTACACTAGTATTCTTGCAGGGTAACATGGGGTGACATTAATGTATGGCGCTGCGTAATATGTTGGCACTATATAAATCCTGTTTATTAATATTTTTTTAATAATAATGAGGTACAGAAAGATGAGGAGCCAGGTTACTGGACTGCATTGGGAATAGGTGTTACATAGGATACAGACTGGGTGATAATAGGTGACTGGGGGTGCACTTGCATTACTGCAGGGTGACATGGAGGGGTAGGTAGGAGGGAAATTGGGGATTAGACAGACAGTTGGTGTCTCATAATGACCCATGTCAGTATAGACAATGCAAATAGGAAGGCTTGTTCTGTGCCCGTTGCAATCCTTATTAATGTCAATTGAATAGATAGGGGACACACAGCTGCTACTTTGCCTGGGGAACAGATTTTGCTTAAAGCATAACCTAAATCATTTTATGTAAGGTAAAAATTCTGTTTGATTGTGTTTTTTTTTAAGTGCAAAAAAAAAAAAAAAGGGTGAAGCACCGCTTTCTTAATTCCCGATTGCATGCGCAGTGAAATTGGCAATTTTTTTTCCCATCTACATCACCTGATTTCGCGCCTGGGTCGGGTGACGTAGGAAGACGGACCTAGAAGAACAGAGAGAAGATGTCGGCGCCCGGCACGTCGGCCTAAAGGCCGATGCTGGAACGAGGTGGGACCCAATGGAAGACACCTCCGGACGGATCGACTGCTCGGCGAGATTGATGGTGTGTTTTTTTTTTTTTTTTGTTTTGGGTTGTTTTTAGGTTTACTTCCTATTTAACCTATCTCTGATTATAAGGGAAAGGCAAATATTGAATAGAGGTGAATATCAGTGGCAGGTCAACAAAAATTTAGCTTTGCACACTTAGAATTTATATGGTGTGGAGTGCCCTCTAGAGGCAATTATTGTCCACTGCTTATACACTGCGAAATCCAAATCCTCTTTATTCTATAAAGTTCCCATTAAAATAGCAAAAAGATAATACCTTAAAGCGGACCTAACACCAAAATTTTTACTTTTACATAATATAATAGACAATCCATTTAAGTAAAAATTATCTTCATTTTTTGTTTAAGACCTTTTTTTTTTTCCTTAAAAAAAAAGGGTAGCCTCCCTCTTCTGTCTTTACATTACATACAACCGTGCATGCTTGGCCAGTAGGTATGTGATCTTTATTTAATCACATTTGCAATCTGAAGAGCTCTGTGAATCTGATGAATCTCTGAATCTCATTGTTAATGTACATGCATGGCATTGATGATTGATTTCTTGTTCCTTTCGAAAGGCTGTTTATTGAGGATTTTTCAGCAAAAACAATTTTCTAACATGTGCGTAGCTTAAGGTTGTAGCCACAATGTGGTATGAGTACTACTTATTTAGAGACGATCAATTATTTGCCACATAAGAGTGGGTAGACTTTGCTCATAGCTGCTCAATAACATCTGTAGCAACATTTTATTATAAATTATAAAACAAATACTGATCTCCTAAAGATCTGTACCATTGATAGTAGAATAGGACAGAATGAGAGATAGCAATAAGTATTAGATTCTGATAAGAGAAGATTATAATGGAAAAAATAATACAAAATTAAAGAAAGTAAATTATGATGTGACCATCGCACCAGATTTTATTAACAAGCTAAATTTTTGACCTTGATAAGAAGCACTGATATGACAGGATCATGGATACAATGTCACTGGCAGTATGCCCACATTATCTCTTACCATTACTTATTATGGTTTTGGATTTCACAGTGTATAAAAGGTTGACCGTTATTGGCACTAGAGGGCACTCCACACAATCCGAAAAGCTACATGTGTTCTCTAGTAGTAAACTAGTAAACCATTCCTTAGTTTACTGCTTCTGGAGAGTTACCCTGTGATGGTGGTCAGTAGATATATATATATATATATATGTATGTATATGTGTGAATGGTATTTATTATTATAATAAATATGAATTATACTAATTGTACTATATCTCATGTATTAGTTTTATTGCAAAAAAAAAAATCCCCTGAAGAAGCCCTTCTTGGGCGAAATGCGTTGGGTGTCAGAGAACAATCTAATGTCTGTCATTGTCCAAACATGTCAATATTGTTCACTAAGGCACATATATGTAGAACAGTAGGACTGTGTTAAAGCTAGGTTCTAGCAAAGGAGAGTTATGTCTAGATTAGACTTTAACAACTCCTAATAAATAAATCACCCATACACAATCAACTATTGTGTGATAAAAAGCCTGTCTTTTCTTTTCTCTCTATTTATATACATTACTTAACCTTA
>NC_092858.1:10305084-10324991 GCF_032062135.1 Pyxicephalus adspersus | reverse complement strand
CCTTGACAGGAGCTTTACATCCCAGGGGGTTCAGGATATGAGAACCCCAGAATATGAGGGACTATAAGTATTATGCCCTGTGCAAAGAGACAGTGTAGGTTTGGGAAGTGGGAGGAATCTCTTGGGGGGCCGAAGGAATGTGGTGACACTGGAGCTCAGTTTCCTCACCCCAAGAAAACCATTTTTGCTCCCCACTGGTGGAAATTCAGGCTGTATACCTGACAATGAGAAGATGCCTAGGCACAGGTTTGTACTTGAATTCAACCTTAATTCATACAAATCTGCTTTTAGTGCCACAGTACATTATTGGTCTTGTCTTTGACTTTATTTCTCCTTTTTGAAATGACCCCTATGGAATTTTTATCTTGCTTAGTCATTGCTGGAAGCTGTAATTATTCTCCAGGAACGAGGAATAGATCTGTACAGATTAACGAAAAGACAACAGCTCAGGAATCCAGCAAGAAAGGCTCGGTGCCATGACATCACCAGGAGCTGCGATTGAATTAAATTCCAGACATACAAATCCCATGAAATCATTTATTACAATAACATCTGTATAGAATGATGTAAGTTGGCAATTCTGATAAGGGAGTGTGCATTCCATTAAACAAAACCTGTGTCAATAGTAGGCAAAGTCACAGGTTTAGCTTGTACCAGGCTCAGTATAAAATAAAACCAAAAAACTGTGCCATAGGAAATACCCAATGTGTCCAGATATTGGAGAACTGGTCTTTGCATAGGACATGGTAATTGATGCTTGATCAACCAATCACCTATCACATAGGGAAGCCCTGTATAGGATTTGAGCTCCAGTTGTGGATCGGGATGGCACAGGCATATTACTGGCATGCCTAAAGTGAACCTGTAACGTCCTAAACAATATTCCACCTTGTGCGCTTTTATTCTTTATAGCGGCCTATATTAGGGCAGGGATCTACAATCTGTTATAAACGCTGCAGCCATGTCTATCCTTCCCACCGCTCTTCTTCTGCTGCCTCTGCAGTTCTCTTCTTTGGCTTCCATTTCACCTTAGAATCAAATTCAAGCTCCTGTTCTTTGCCTTCAAATCCCTCCACAGTTCTTGTCCCACTTACCTTTCTGACCTGATAGAAAAATACTCCCCTAGCTGCTCTCTTCACTCCTCCAATGATCTACTAATGACTTCCCCACTCATAACCTCATCACACGCACGGCTCCAAGACTTTTTTAGAGCTGCCCCGACTCCCTGGAATGGTCATCCTCATCCTTTTCGACTTGTTCCTACTCACTGCTCATTTAAAAGAGCCCTTTAAAACCCATTTTTTTCAAACTTGCCTACTTGTCTTCTGTCCCCTAAACCTTCACTACTTACCCACCATTCCATATCTCCCCTCCTATTGTGTGATACTTCCCCCACCTCCTAGATTGAAAGCTCTTCGAAGCAGGGTCCTCTCCTCCTCCTGTGTTATTGTCTGTATCTGTGTGTCATTTGCAACCCCTATTTAATGTACAGCGCTGCGTAATATGTTATATATATATATATGTAATAAATGTTTATATATAAATCCTGTTTTTTATTTTTTTTATTAATTATAGTCAAAAACAGGTGATCATAAATCAAACTTGGTCCATGTAAGCATAATAACCCAGCTGCTTTGTAACACTTACACTAAGAATCTTCATATCATCACTTACTGGAACAGGTCTTTGCTACAATGGCCTATATTTTCCAGCACCACTCTCAGAAGAAGGTATCACTATCCACGTGTGCAGCCTCCAGAGATTGAACGCCTTTGAGATCCCCACAGCTTACACCAATTATTATAAGATGGGCAGCTACTCCTCAAAAAGAACGCACTTAGAACACAAAATGATTGTGCAGATCGTATAATTTATTCTGAAAGTGTTAAATACAAAGCTTAAAAGACAATCTGAAAGCCAGCAAAACTGAGCTGGCAAACAGTCCACCACTCTTCTCAAATGATGTGTCATGCAAAGTCTACCCTACGCGTTTCACTCATCCTAGAGCATCATCAGGGCTGGAGCGTCACCCTATAAGAACTGTAACTTGTTTCCTAGGGAATTTCTAATAAAAAAGGTACATTTAAACTGTAAACATTGTAAACTTCTTTACCTTTAGGGTTTCTGTTAAATTTATTAGAACTACAAATGGAGGTTTATGTCTGGCAGTTTTTAGAGTGAAAAAACATATTCAGTACATCTCTGGTATGCACATTTTCCTAATTTGTCATCCTTTTAAAAATGTTGCAAGTACAGAAAAATATGTTGATTTAACCTGTGAGCTCCTAAGTTCTTGTTTGGGCTAACAACACCAGTGGGGCTGACTGATAATTCAATGCACATCCTGGCAGAGAAGGGAAGATTTTCTTTGCTGGCTGTCAGTGACAGCAATAATTAGCTAAGCTGTTACTGGCTGCATCAGGGGAAAGTCTTTCATAGAGAGGGGTTGCTCTACAGAACTTTATGTATCCCTGTCCCTTTCCACATACCCACACACTGTGTGTAGGCAAAAGACTCTTGGGAGATGTAGTTCTGTAGAGCCTTGCTGAAACATGAATCATTTGGAAATCCTTTGGAAATTATGTATATATATATATATATATATATATATATAATTGTTATGTGCCTCAAAAATCCCGCTTGTGTTCCCCTCAAACAAAACAATTCTTTTCTATTTGATTAGGGGATGTGGCACTATTTTGCTGTATTCATGGGTTACCTCTAGATTCGTGGTTTTTAAGTTCTGTAGAGCCTGGCAGGGGAAGATCTGCCCGCTGTCAATGACAGCAATGATCAGCCAAGCTGTCACTGGCTACATGGGGAGGAAGTGAGGTATCTGTCATGGAGAGGGTTAGCTCTTAAGAACATGGGTCTGATTTATTAAAGCTCTCCAAGGATGGAAAGGATACACTTTCATTAGTGAAGCTGGGAGGTCATGCAAACCTGGAATGGATCATGGTCATTTGCTATTTGCTAGCGAATGTTTTGAATCCTGGACCACTTCCATTCCAGGTTTGCTGGATCACCCAGCTTCAATGATGAAAGTGTATCCTCTACAGCATTGGAGAGCTTTTATATATCGGGCCTTATGTATCCATGACCCTCTCCATATGACAACACACATAGGGGGCTCTTGGGAGATGTAGATATGGGAAACATGCTTATATCAATGGAGTGAACTCTTTGTAGCTGCTCCTGCAAGAATTTTACCTGGGTTTACCCTGAGTATCACCAACATATATATTTCTATTACACTGTATATTCATATTACACTGTACTATCACACCCTGGCACTGGGTGATAGGAGGTTGGAGACACGGAGGTGCATTTGTATATACTGATGTCACTTATGTACAGCACATTTTGTAATTTCAATGACGCATTCAGCTATTTGACCACTTTCACCCTTCACATTCACCATAATAAATGGAATTTGTAAACTAAAAATTATCTTTACCCCCTGATTCCCTCTTGGCGAAGCCCTGAGCACAGAAATCCCCATGGTGACTTTATTTTTGCTTTGACTTGTTTACACCAATATATGATGTTTTCTCCAAGCGGCTTCAGCAAACCATCAAAAATCAGCTCCTCTTCATGGTGGATTTTTGAATATTGACCCTTCCCGAAATAGAATGACATAAACTAATATTTAGCCATTTGGCCGGTGTAGCGATACTGCATGCAGCTCAGCATCTGTTTCGTAGTATTTGTACTTTGCTTTACATCCAACTACAGCGACTTTGGAAAGTTTATCAGCCAATCAGAGCAGCAGAATACCACGAATGGGTAACTCTAGACGCCTGGAACAGAATATGTGAACGGCATTGCCGTGTGACCACACATGACCTTAATTACAGTCAAGGGATTAATTTCATCATCATCAGAAAACTGGAACTGAATGTTGTCATTGGGCTGATAAAGGAAAATAAACAAATTAGATATGCAAATATCTGGGATCCTGGAAAAAGATTGGGGCCGTTTTTAGGGAAATGCAGACAGTTAATGGTAAGGAGTAATCATGTGGATAGTTCCCAACTGAATATTATAAAGACAAAGAAAAGGATGCTGGAGGCTTTGCTCATTCTAGTCTCCCCTTTTAATAATAATAATAATATTATTAATATTGTTATTATTATTATTATTATTATTAATAATATTATTAATAAGAAGAAGAAACAGGATTTATATAGCGCCAACATTTTATGCAGCGCTGTACATTAAATATGGGTGGCAAATGACAGACAGATAAAGACAGTGACACAGGAGGAGGAGAGGATTCTGCCCTGAAGAGCTTACAATCTAGTAGGTGGGGGACGTCTCACACAATAGGAGGGAAGATATGGAATGGTGGGCAGTAGTCAGGGTTTCAAAAGAAAGAAGAAGATGGGTAGGCAAGTTTGAGTGATCTTTTATATGAGCAGAAAGTAGGAGCAAGCCGAATAGGATGAGGAAGACCATTCCAGAGAGCAAACAGCAATCATTACCAGTGATCTTCTATTAATTATGAGTCTCTAAAAGTACCCTGAGGAAGCCTATTAGCGAAACGCGTCGGGTTCAGTGACGATCGTATTATGTATGATCAATAAAAATGTTTGTAAACATGTACCATTGTATACAGCATTACCTTATGTATTCTGTATACTGTTTATTGGATGCTTGTTAATTTAAGTAAATTTGACTATATTTTCTCATTCCTCCTTGGGATTGTAGAGGACACAGAAATATCATAAAAGCATACAATAATTATTTATTTTTTTACAAATTTTTTCAATACAGAGAAAAAATTATAACATTCAGTTCAATTCTTTTGATGATATAATTCACATTAAAGCAGAACTTACCTGCATATACTCACCTGTTCCCGTTCCGTTGCAGGGTGCCACCTCTTTTTCCTTCTTTTCTTCCTTGTTCCTATCCTTGGTCATCTTGATTGGCCAGGTCTGCATAATGTAACTCCTATGTAAGGAAATGGGAGTTAATTCAGTCCCAGCACCCGCAGGTGAAGCAGATTAGTAAATTAGTAAAAAGCAGATTACAGCAGACAATGTCTATCCCTTTCTGCACTAACCTCACTCCAAATTTTTAAAAGCAGATTTAAATTTTTATATTTTTTTGTTGTGATGTGTTTCGCAGCTGTAGGTTGCTTCCTCGGACCATACAATGTTGTTGTTTTTTTTTTAAGCCATCTATAATTTTTTTTATACAATGTGAAATCAACAATCAAAAAAAAAAAAAAACTTGCGAAAAAAAAAATTGGACAGATGTTCTTGATTTTTGAGCAGCAGTCCTCCTTCAAATATCACCATCCGCTATTTTTTTTCAAAATTTCTGTTCATATTTTTTTATGTGAATTACATACAATATTCCTTTTTTTCTAAATAAATATTGTACTGAATGCTTTTATGCACACAGGTAAGTCTGTGCCATATGCGGGAAGTATACTGTGCCATACTTGCTGATTATGGCAGAGGCTCACCACCCACCATAGAGTTTGGTTCCACTGTAACTCAGCAGTAAATGAACGATTACCGATCGCCAAACTGGTGTACATACAACACACACGTTATGGTTATTATGTATTTATTATGTCCCAGGAAAGTTAGCTTATGGATATGCACATCTATAGGACTCTATAAGATATAGCATGTTGCTATGCCAGGGAGTGGGACCATGACATACAAACTACGTTTTACCTCAGTCTTGTGGCATAAAGAAGTACTGCAAGGGACAATTTTAGGTTCCAGGTAAGTATTGCAGCCTGCGTTGCCTATGGGCCTTTTCATTTGGAAAAATTGCTTAAAGACACTCACTTTCTCTGTTCCAGAGATCTTTAATTTCAATAATCTAGCACAGTCATGAATCCAGAATGCCCTGTTATATGTGAATCAGACTTCAGGTGTGGAATTTGTTTTGGCACAAATCCTACATTGCATTTATCCGGCACTCCAGGTATGCATAAATTATCTGTAATAACCGCAGAGCTCTGTAATCAGTGGCTTGTTTGGCTGATCAGTGTGAAACTTTATACCGGGGGCGGATTAGGAAGGCGTATTCTCACAAGGTTGCACAATTTTTCTGCAGGTGATAAGCTGAATGTTATCCTAAACTCCTGCCAGGTGTATGACTGCGCAATTTATATTTACAGTGCCAGCCTGCCAACGGGATACGGTATCACTGCTTGGGGGTAGTGCCATCCGGGTACATACCAGACATTGTCTGGAGGTGGTGACAAGCTTAAAACTTGGATGAGCAAATACAACACAAAGATTAGACTACTACCCCAAGTTTTCTAGCAAACCACTCACTTCCCACATTTATAGAAGCAGTGATCAGCTGGCTTTGTCAAGTTAGCCATTTTCCATGTTCAAAAAAGATGTTTGTCAAATTTATAAAGGGGCCATCCACCTCATAACTCTTTATAGATGGCCGGAAAGCACTTGCATCTTTAAAACATACACCACCGATCTCTATTGTGACTAATGGAGTCCTTCACTATTGCTGCAAGCGCCACTTAGGCACTGATCACAGTCAATGGCAATGGATTAATAGGCAGTTACCCCATTTAAGTGAATGGAGTTTTTGTTCTTTAAATCAGGGTAATTATAGTAAGCTAATGAAGGACTAATTGTCATAGTAAAAAAGCTGATTGCCTTTTATAAACCCGGTGAATTAAAATGTGGTAATCAGAAAAAAGGTGAGCAATGAGGTGGTAATCTGTTTTCTAATTGCAATTTTTTTAATAAATCGACCCCTGAACTTCTTGTAATAAAGACCAGGCACTGAGACTCTCTCCCTTTGTGCTAGGTTACTGGTCTGGTAACCGCCCCTTTCTTTAGTTTTCTGCAGGCAACCTCTAGTGGGTGTGGTCTGTTGGCTCCTCCCACAGCTCTGCTCTCTGCACAGTCTATCTACAACACGGAGATGAGGTTGCTGCTACTTTTACAATTTAACATTTGAAAGTCATTTAATGAATTCATATGCATTGTTCTTTTTAAAGATTATAATTTAATATTTTTTCAGCTAAGAATGAATAGTTAAAGTTGAACTCCAAGCACAAAAAAGTATATTCCTTGCAAAACCACAAAAACCTGAAAGGGGTTGTGACCCTTCCAGGCTCTATCCAATATATATAATTATTATGGTCAGAGATCCTGGACCTGGAAGAGGACAGGGGGAGAATATTGGAGGTGACCACAATTGAGCCGGGGAGGGGGGGTTTTAGTTCTGTTTCAAATAAAAAAAGAAATATACTAACAAGGACATATACGCAAATTCCATCAGACTCTGGGAGATTGGAAACAGCGATCCTGGCCGCACCAGAGCGGAACCAGACAAAGTCCTTCCAGAACTTTCCTTTAGGCGATATGACGTCGCTGTTTACTCGGAAACCTCACTCATCCAGAAAATCAGAAATATTTGATTTTCTAATAGGCCCATGTCTACTAAATGATGTCAGCTTGTTACTTCCAAGTCACAGAGATATTACAATGGTGCAGAGTGATCACTGTGGGAGAGGAGACTGAGGACAGCTTCGTGCTGCCTGCAGCTGACTGATGACATCATCTCCATCATCTCAGCCAAGTTGCAAGGCATGAGCATTTTTCTTTTGACAGCATTGCTTTGACCTGCCAGAAATCTTGCTGTGTAGACTTTTAATACAGGACAGATCACCAGAGGAACCTGCAATAGGAAATCTGTCAGTCACCTTGGTTGTGAGCAATATAAAAGGCAGGACTGGCAGAACAGAGTTCTATATATATTTGTGTTAGTGCACTGTGCAGCAGTTGGTGGTATATTTAAAGCAAGCTTGTGTTTTGTCCAGAATAAAACAACAGGTTCGCATAGTACACCTGACCCAAACAGCATTTCTTTTTTTTTTCCCTTTGCTCCGTTTAGCGAAGTTGCTGTAGTCAGAGCTTATACTTGGATGTAGGCTTTGCACCCACGTGATGGCACTGAGCCAATCACTAAGCATTAGAGCTGTCACTTGACAGGAAGGGGCGTGTCCTTTTCTACTTAAAAGTACCATTTATCTTCAATGCTCTTGGCAGATGAATGGTGCAGAGTGGGGGTAGAAGGAGTTTACTCTGCAGAGGGGGATTAAAATTAGGAATGACCCCTACCCTGCTGATATTTACTTTGTTAAAGCTCTGTGTATGATAAACAATAAAAAATATTTTAACTTTTCTTCATCCATTGTTTTTCAGCCACTTCCTGTCTACATGCACTCGCTCCACGGTCAGCTGCACATTATTGCTTCCTAATGGTGACAACGACTGTGCCATCACAGCTACTTTGGGGTTACATATTACAGGATGACAACGCAGGAGCATCGTTGGAAGACAGTTGTCACAAGTGCCTGAACCAGATATTCCTCTGAGGCTTCTGAGACAGGTTCTCTTTAAAGCAAGCCTGTCTTGGAAGACTGAGATGAATATAGCTATGCTCATCGCTGCTCAGAATTTGGCATGGGGTATACCACCCCATCACCTGTGTCACCAGGCTCTCTTCCTAGGCTGTGTGTAAACAATTCCCCGGAACGCATTAGCCTGGCAGCTGTGCTGTTTACTTATGGAAATGATTGCTGAAATCCTTTTTATAATGGGCCAGGGCCCTCTGCCAGCGCACGTTGGTGTTTATACAGTATAACAGTATAAGTGGAACATTAAATGTCATGGCGGGATAAATGGATTAGATAAAAAGCTGGCGCTTGGTTCACTTCCCAAACTCATTTCCAAGGTCAGTATATAAAATCTGCACCTCCTGGGTGATCATAAATGCCAACGTTACCCAAATATTTGCCATTCAGGCTGGGTAATTGAAATATTCCATCCAGAGAGTAGACTCCACGCCGTAGAGGATTTGTATTTCTATCCTTGCAGTCCTGAGATTAACCCAGCTTTGCCTGTTGTAGGGTGACAACACCTTGACCCTACTTGTGCTGTTACCCTGCTTTGGGGTGGAGGTGTCATGGACTGTTTGTCTGTATAAGTGGGTGCACATAGGACTTGCAGACACTAGGTGGCAGTGTTTCCTAGTTGCTGAGTTGTCAGTATTCTGACCAGGGTTGGCACAGGTTGAGCTTTACTGGTCCACAACCCATCCCAAAATCTTGAAGATTGTGATTGGATCCCAAAAAAATAACATTTTATTATCATTCTGTGTGTTTGATGGAACCACAATAATAGGGTCGGTTCATTCCTGCAGCGGGATCATGCACAAGCTACCAGTACAGGTAGTTGGCATCTCACCATCTTCTCAATCACCAACATGATTATAAAGCACCAAAATCTGAAGATATCACAGCACACATCAATGAGCAATAATGAACCATTAACTGCCACCTCCATTCATTCTCTATGGGGCTGCTGTGGGTTGGGGCTGCTGTAGCGTCTTCCAACAGGCGGTTGGTTCACTGGGATAAGGAAGTAGTAACTGCACTGCAACCTCACCGCCAGTGTGAACATAGCCTTACCTTACCTTACTCCTATAATAAATCTGGAAACAAAAGATGTATCCCAATCCTATAATCCACGGGGATATGGCAATGGACTTTGTACAACGCTACATTATATGTTGGCGCTATAAAAATAAGTTAATAATAATTCTAGTTCTAGGTAATAAGTGAGTACTGCAATCATGTAAACATACCTTCTATTCAATCCAATCCAATCTATATTTAATCCGTTCTATTCAATCCAATCCAATACCTGTTTATTACTCCCCTATGGCACTGAGGCAATGAGGGCTGAGCCTTTTGTCAATTATTCTATCCATCCCCATTGATTCTTATGTATTTAGCTGTTACTGGAACAAGAATAGAAATCTTCTGATGGGGACAACTGCTTTACTCTCACTTCCTGTTATGTCCTGAAAATGTTCCTGAAGGAGACACTGTCAGCACAAAAAAAAAGTAATGGTATTCCTTTCAATTGCACCTGTATTTATTTCATATCAAATACATTTATTTTATTTCACATATCAATATGTAAATCTATGGGTGACATTACTATGCATTATGACATATATGGCCCTATGTGTCCCCCATGCAGCTGATCTCTAACCATTTTTAGCTGACACAATTTGCAGGTGTGCCCAAGTTGAAGCGAGGCATGGCCCAAACAATGCATTCAGTAAAAATAATATAAAGGTAATACCAGCAATAGGCATATAGTAGAATGACATCCAGGTAATACAAGTAATCCTCTGGTTAAGGACATCCGACATACAGACGACTCCTTGACACAAACGGGGCTTCCCTGCTCCCTAGTGTGAAGGATGGAGACTTGGAGGGTGGAGAGGGCGGTTTGCATGACTTGCAGAAGAAATCTTTTGCTAAACACAGCTGAGACTGAGCTCTTCAGCAAGCTCTTGTAATTCTTTAATGACCAAGACAAACTCTGCAGTTGTTTCTTTTTGCATATCAAAGCACAGCTTGCTCCAGAAGTTAATGAATGTCTAGGCTCCATAAAGTTTTTTTTGCTTTGTTTGTGATTAACTCACAGTGAGGATTTTATACAGTAACTGACACCACGTTGCCTAATATATGTTGAGACAAACATCTGTCCTAATTGCATTTATTAAAATAATGTTGCTGTTCCGACTTACATACAAATTCAACTTAAGAACAAACCTACAGTCCCTATCTCGCATGTAACCCGGGGACTACCTGTACCAGCAATAGGCAAATATCAATGACAGGCACGGAAAACCAGCAACAGCCATATTTTACCAACAACAGGCAATTCTCAGCAGATATTAGTAACAGATAGATAGCAATAAGAGACAGATTCCAATAATAAACAGATATTCCAGTGGCAGGAAATTTTAAGAGAAACAGGGTTCAAATCTCATGCTCCAGTGCGCTCCTCCATCAGGGGGCGTGGTTTAGTCTCACTGACACTTACCCCTCCCCTTTCTTGAGTCTAGCAGTCAGGGGCAGCAGTGCCTGAGAGCTCATGTTGCAGATATACAACTAT
The DNA here is from genome assembly GCF_032062135.1 of Pyxicephalus adspersus. Lineage (NCBI taxonomy): Eukaryota > Metazoa > Chordata > Amphibia > Anura > Pyxicephalidae > Pyxicephalus > Pyxicephalus adspersus. The sequence continues at coordinate 10,314,012 of NC_092858.1, read as the reverse complement.
GAAGCTCAAGTGCCTAGGCACCCCGCATATCAGAAACTGCACTGCAATTTCTTAGGGGGAGTTCCAGACAAAAGACGATTTCTAATGGTTTTCATAGTAAATCTTCACTTTTTGAGTTCAGGTCCACTTCAGGAAAATACTGCTTGTTGCAGAATTACAAAATGTCCCCAAACACACCATACGGCGAGCATCCTCTCCTACACATAATGCGATTGTTTATTCCCGCTCGTTTCCCCTGCATTCCATACTACTGGTAATACATTAGGAAATGCTGGTCACATTAACAGATCCTCACCCTGCATTGGTGTAACTCCTTGTACTATATCATGTTATCTAGTGATCAGAGCGGATCCTTCCAGATCCCTTGATGTGTGACAGGTACTCTTTAACCATTTTATAAAGGTCACCATTACATAGCAGGAGTGCCTGTCATAACAGATGTGTCTCTTTAATAAGGACATTCGTCAGGGTACATCGCCTGTTTTCCTGGAATGTGGCCATAATGGAAACAGGAAATCTGAAATTCCCACACAGCTCATGGATGGAATCAGAAATGCTTGTGTGGGATTAGGAAGAACTCTACTTATAATGGCATCATGAACTGTCCCAGCCCTGCCTGAGGCCAGCGGAGGACATGCCAGGGGTGAAGTCCTAGTCTTTGTTCCGCACAATAAACGTTAATATCAGCCTAAATAGAATTTAGCTTGCACTGTGAATTATAAATCCCTTTGCCTTTCACCGTGTTGGATCTTGATGCTGCTGATCCCCCGCACCTTTATGCAGACACTTACATGCAATCCATCAATGTCATTTCACATGGTGACAACCATGCACCATTTCTTCCTAATGTGTTGGCAGATCTGCTCGTAGTCTCCATTTAAAGGCAATGTGACAAGGTGATGATGCAAGGGGCTCCATTGGGAGACAGGCACAGAGCGTTGTCACCCTATAACAGGAAGTACCTGAAAAAAAATTTTTTTATAATTGCTTCAGATATAAAAAAATATTATATTGTTAAGCATCTCTTTGTAGTTATCTTCATTGGCTTCCGTTTCACCTTAGAATTAAATTCAAGCTCTTGTGCTTTGCCTTCAAATCCCTCCATAGTTATTGTCCCACTTACCTGGTAGAAAAAAAAACCCCAAGCCTCTCTCTTCGCTCCTCCAATTACCTACTTATGACTTCCTCACTCATAACCTCATCACACGCACGGCTCCAAGACTTTTCTAGAACTGCCCCAACTCTCTGGAATGGTCTTCCTCGTCCTATTTGGCTTGCCTCCTACACACCCTACCTAATTGTGAGCAGGAAGGTTCTTTATTGCAGGAGGGATCAGCAATGGCCCTTTTGCAATAAAATAAACATACCTGCCTGTTTGCAATTTTTTTTAAATACTCACCTGTATTTATGGCTGCCACCATCTTTACTCTGTCTTCTTCTTAGCGTTGGATCTTTGACCATCTTAGTTGTCCAGACCTGAATGATGTAACTCACGTGCATGCGTGCATGAGTTCAAGTAATCCTGACAGCCCTGAGGAAGTCAGGATACCTAGCCTATCCTTATTGTACTTTAATATTAAAGATTGAAAACAGGCAGGCAAGTCAGTTTCATTGCAGAAAGGACATCAATTATTCCTATATAATCCTGCCTACTTGCAGGGCTTAATTGCAGAATTATAGTTCTGCTTTATAGAGGGTTATTATTATTATTATTATTAAATAATAATTCCAAATAATAATAAACAGGATTTATATAGCGCCAACATATTGTGCATACTCTTTCAGATTGTAATGTGTATGGCTAGCAGGCCCATTTACACTATGCATTATGTTAATTCATCATGATGCTGTGTGTTAAGACGTGCTGCATTAGGGCAGCCCTTTAAAATAAATGCATGCACAACCTCATGAAGTGTGTTGTTTTTACCTGCAGGTTGTGTGCATTTGTTGCTCTGCATTGTGGTTGCGTTGCCTACTTGTGTATGTGTTCAAAAATTGTTAAAATGTGTTGGGAAATTGTTAAAAATAATTAGCATCAGAACAAAGTACAGTTTGCATGTCACCATGCTTTGGTGTAGCATGCAGTAATTATTACACAGTATTTATATAATGCCAACATATTACGCAGCGCTGTACAAAGTCCATAGTCATGTCACTAGCTGTCCCTCAAAGGGGCTCACAATCTAATATCATTACCATAGTCATATGTCATTAACACAGTCAATTTGGGGTAAGCCAATTAACCTAACAGCATGTTTTTAGAATGTGGGAGAAAACACAGCAGACAACCTGCAAACTCCATGCAGATAGCGTTCTATCCGAGAATCAAACCTGGGCATCTAGTGCTGCAAAGGCCAGAGTGCTAACCACTGAGCCACTGTGCTGCCCATTTGGTAACGCATTCAGTTATACTTTAAACATCGCCGCCGCCGGTTCTTTTTTAAAGGGACAGGCACACTCTGGGCACAAAAAGCAAAAAGCAACTGAATTTACTGTCTTTTGTGTCCGGCTGATCTCAGCTGACCCCACACACAATACAAACTATAGGACACGGGGGTGTCAGCAATGTGCCTCTGTTACACTGAGACAGCAGAGTTTTTTATTGGAATTAAACCATCGTTAAACATGGTCAGGACAACAGAGCACACATAAAAAGACACATTGAAAAGCTTTGAGCCCAGAGCCCGGGCGAAGCTCATAAAACAGACAATACACAGTAAAGTGCATGCTACCCCCCCTATACCAATTACTGTCTGATGTGATTCCTATTTCTAATGCACGGATTTATTCACTTGACTCCCTGACCTTTACTGTTCAGCTTTTTATGGCATTAAGTTTTGGATTTGCTCGTAAATGAGTCTGGTACAAGCTACAAGATCCGACACCTATTCTTACCTCATTTATGGTCTCTGGTTATTATCAATAGCCACAGGGGAACAATTCAGACTTTTACTGAAAATAAACAAACTTGTTAATGGCCCTTTTCACGTCAAAAGGCACCTTTATTTAGTTTTATTGTATAATGGCTTTTTCTGTTTTTTCAAAAATGAACTTCAGCCAAGATGAAACTAGATACAAATAGATCTTTGCTGTGCATTTAGAGAATAAAATGAAGAAAGAAAATATGTTTTTGCTGCAATGTCACCTTTGTTCCAGGGACTTCCACTGCAGTACTTTTTTCATCCACTAGATGTCCTCATTCTGATGGCAATCATCATTATACTATCTCCTCTATATCAGTGTTTCCCAACCAGGGTTCTTCCAGAGGTTGCTAGGGGTTCCTTGAGCAATGAGAAGTTTAAATACTTTAAAATGTTACCATTACAAATTGCTTATCACAGTTGGGTTTTTCAATAAGAACAGCACTGCATACATGTTTTTGGCAGCCTGTGTATAACTGACTTACCCAGATAGTCCAGACTATGTGATGTAATTGCTGAGGTAGATATCCCGTTTGTAGAAAACCTGGGGCTAGTGAATCCATTGGCGTTCTTAGTGTAACTTGGATAACATTTCCAAACTTTGATATCTCACCTAGGTTATCCACATCTTTCGTCTACAGTGCATTGAAAACCGTTCTAGGCATTACATTGCTTCTATGATCATAAATCATTTATGTAGGGGGTACTTCACCACTGACCACCAATGTAACCAAGAGCCACCAATGACCACCAAGAGCTCTTCTCCACTGCCAACCAATATCATGGGGCCCCTCTCTTCTGGCCACCAATGTAATGGGGCCCTTCTTCAGACCTTCAGGTCCTTCAGATTACCAATTCAAGGTGGGCCTATTTTACAAATACCCAAGGGGCCTCTTATGTCATACCCATGTAATGGGGGTCCTTCTCCGCTAACAACCAATATCATGGGGCCCTTCTCTACTGACCACCAATGTAATGGGTGCTTCTTCACTGGTAACCATTGTAATGGGGCCCCTCTCCATTGCCAGCCAATATCTTCTGGTCACCAATGTAATGGGGCCCTTCTCTTCAGACCACCAAATAAAGGTGGGCCTATTTTACAAATACCAATGTAAGGGGCCTCTCTTTACTAACCATCTCCATTGACAACCAATATTTTGGGGCGTTTCTCTACTACTGATCATCAATACCAACAATTTAATGGGGGCTTCTTCACTGTTGAGCATTGTATTGGGGCCCTTCTCCATTGACAAGCAATAATCCTTCTCTTATCACTTCTCTACTGATCACCAATGCAATGGGGGCTTCTTCACTCACCACTAATGCAATGGGGCCCTTCTCTAGTTACCACCAACAAAATGGAGGCTTCTCCACTGAAAACCAATTAGTGGGGCCCTTCTCCACTGACCACCAATGTAAGGAGGGCTTCTTCACTCACTGATAATGAAATGGGGGCTTCTCCATTGACCACCAATGTAATGGGGCCCCTCTCTAGTGACCACCAAAGTAATGGGGGCTTCTCCATTAACAACCAATGTAATGGGGCTCCTTTCTACTGAACATCAATGTAATGGGGGCTTCTTCACTCACCACCAATGTAATAGGGACCTTCTCTAGTGACCACCAACATAATGGGGACTTCTTCACTGATAACCATTGTAATGGGCCCCTTCTCCACTGACAACCAAGATAATGGACCCCTTCTCTACTGATCATGTAATGGGGGCTTCTTCATTCGCCGATAATGAAATGGGGGGCTTCTCCATTGACCACCAATGTAATGGGGCCCTTCTCCATTGACCACCAATGTAATGGGGCCCTTCCCTACTGATCAGCAATGTAATAGGGGCTTCTTCACTCCCCACTGATATAATTGGGTACTTCTTTACAAACCACCAATGTGAGGGGGACCCTTTGTCTTTGTCAACCCATATAACAGAGCCCTTCACCTCCGACCATCAATTTAAAAGTGTCCTTCACTGACCACCTAAGTAAAGGGCCCCTTCCCCACAACCTCCAATATAATGGGGCCCTTCAGATTGAGTGGACTCTGTGTTCTATTCAGTATTACAGTACAGTGTTTGTGCTTTCTTGTTCGTTTTAAAAAAAAAAAATTCCCTCTTTACGTGTGTAAACATTTTATGTCCTTTTATTTTGTAAACAGTGCACAGCCTACGTCACACCAGGGACCCTGTCACTGATGGCAACTGCTTGCGTTGCTTGTTCAGGCAGTGATGTTGTCATAGCAACCAATCATGTAATAAGCTTTTGGCTGCTATGGGGAGCCAAAGGTTAATTTTAATGTCAAAAAATGTGCAAAGGTTGATTTGCACCTTATAGCAGAACTCGCTCTGTGATATATTTTTAACAGGGATGGGCTGGCCCTTATACTGCATAGGCAAATGATGTCAAACTTCAGTCCATAGGGTTAAAAAATTCATTTTAAAAAAGAGTGAGATTTTTTGTTTCTATAAAATTTCTGGGCTGTAGGTGGCCCTCGAGGACTGGAGTTGCACACCCCTGGCGTATTCTGACGCCATATTGTGACGTATAAACACAGGCCTCTGCAGCTTCCCAATGTCAGCCAAAGCTGTGTGATGACACATCCAAAAGAGGGCCTGTCCTTGACAGTCTGGGCTCACAGGAAGTGGGTTAATGAGGCTGGGTGTCATTCAGGCCTAAAGTGGTGGAGCAGGGCACAATGGACCATACTGGAGTATTGAAAGGGTGGGCTGTACTAAATGTTCTTTTTTGTCCATAAAAAGCACAAGGAGCAGCCAAAAAAAAAGTTACACTTTTAGTACTGATGGTCTGTTTTGTATTTTCTGAGAGGTAATTTTTGACCTGGACACCCTTCGCCCCCTCAAATTCAGGCCTAGATGCTCATTTACACCCTTTGCAATAAATGAAGCCTCTCATGTCACCCTAAAATTCAGACGGTCACTTTATTTTTTTATCCCTTTCACCCATTATGCTGTACAAATTACTCTGTGTGTAAGTCCTTGTCCTTTTTTTAAAAAAAATATAAATATATATATATTTGTATATATATATATATATATATATACATATGTATGTACAAATGCTGCTTTAAGTTTTTATTAATATATATTGTCAAGACCAGAGCACGGTACAACTTCCTGCCTGTTCGCTAAGTGCACTGCACAACTCCCTGTGCCTGCCTTTATAAGTGGATGTTAGGCCACACCCTTTTGCACTTAAGCCACACCTTTTTTATATCCAACCACATTTCCACACTGGATTTCATCCCCTCCATGTCAACAATTCGGCCATTTTGTTTTTCCTTGGTTACCATCTCTTGGTTACCAAGCTGTGAAGTGTAAAAAAAGCCACATTCATCTGTTCACTCAACCAAATGGAAAACAACAGATTGTATCTGTGATTTAAATAAATATATATATTTAAATACACACACATTCAGTATATATATATATATTACTTATACAAAACATGTATCATCGCAACTGTTTCTTGTTGCCCCCGGCAACTGGTCAACTTCCAGCTTACATGTATGAAAACAAAACATGAATTTAGATTTTTTTTTATCAAATACTACTTTTGAACCCTTTCCATACGTGACTAAATTGGACGTGATCGGTCCGCAGAGCACAAATATGCTGTTTTAGCTTAGGTGGCCCCAGACAGATAGTGGTTATGATTAAAAATGTCCTTCTGTATGATGTCCTGTGACTATTAATATTATTAGGATGTTAATTGGTAAAATTTCACCAGTTCTACAATGTTTTGATTGTTGATGTCCATATGTCTAAATGGTAAAATATACCTATGCTATTTTTTGACTTAAGGATAGTATTGTTACAAGCCATGTTATCTATGTCTTTTATATGTGAAACATTCTAATCAAAACATTGAAATACAAATTTGATTTTGTATTGCAGATTTGTCCTGTGAGAAGTATGGAGAAAAGGGCCAATTGAAATTTTTAGTTTCCTGTGACCCCCGTGGATCTCACTGGGACCTCCACCCACCTCGTTGTCACCCCAGATTGTAGTAATAATGTGCAGGACCGAACAAGCACTATGGGGGACACCAGAGATCCAGCAGACATTGGGGTACAGCACCTTAGCAACCAAGCTGCGTGCACCAGCAGGATACAGGAGTATATATCCTGCTCATTGTCTACTATAGGGAAAATTAATTTTCAGGTCAGGGTCACTGTACACCAATTGTACTTAATGGTCCTTCTTAAGCCTCCTTCAGTGTTAGTCGCACCCAGCCGGTTGCGGTTGACCTTGCGGTTGAACCTTTGTGGTTGACAGAGAGGCTTCAACTACTAAGCTGTCAACCACAAAGCTTGACAACTGCTTCCTCATTTGGTTAAGGTGGGGCTCATGGAAGAAAAGGAACAGCGTGGCTAGGAGCGAAGCTTTTAGGAACTGCACCAAAACCACAGCCACATGCAACAGCATCCACAAAATGGTTCCCGATTTCTCCCGTTCTGCTGAATAGGAGTGGATGAGAGCGAGGTTGAGTCTGCGGTAGTACACTGTGGTCAGCCACAAGTGTGAAATGGCCCTCACAGTACAAATCTATGGGGCCCATTTGCTCAGCTGGAGATCACATTACTTCTTCAGTACTGACATCACTCCATTTACCAAAATGGCAATCAGCTGACATGATCATCATTTCTATGAATGATCGTCAATTCTTGAATCACTGCCATTTTTCTAATACAGTTTATAGATCACCAAATAGCATCCACAATCTTGATAGTGGTATTTAACGCAATCACACACAACAAATCACTGCTTTGCTGCAATTGCAACTGGGCCATGTGCATCAATATCAATCCACAGCAATCAGTAAGTCCATTGGAGTGAATGAAGTTTCTAAATGTGATGAACGGCAATCAAAAAATCAAAATCTGCATACGTCATTTTGATTAAAAGTCAGAAGAAAAAAGTGGTCACCTGTTATCAGATCAACACTTTATGATAAATGTGCTCCTAATCCCCGATGACTCAAATCAGTGCATTACCTGTGCATCTAATGCTGAGGTTGCATCAAATGCAACACTTTCTTTTGCAGCACATCCATGCATTTCTAAAATAATAAATGTTAATATTATGCAACAACAAAAGCAATATTTTTAAACACTGCATTTAAAACCTAAAATGTTTGGTCTGTAAATACACACTTTACTTTCCCTTTAAGTATTCTGTACTCTCTCTGGATTGTGCAAACTGTGCAAGCTCCATGGATGAATCCACAGGGCAGACAAAGGGTTAAACCTATTCAACTGTGCAATGTAGGAGCTGGGACTGGCGCATTCCATCTGAGTGCACAAATAGGGGAGGAGGGGGGACTTCCTGTATCCCAGGCAGGAGGGGAAACTTTGCAGCATGCCCACATTGCAACAATTAGGGGCTGCTTTGTGTGCACTGAGCACAGGGGGACTGTGACTGCCATCATCACTAACTTTTATCCTGGAGTGTGTGAAGTTTTGGGGATCCATGCCCCCCTTTGCCATGACAATGGTGCACACACATTCCTGGGCTCTATAGAGCTCTGAAACCCAGACTGCAGGAGAGATTTGAAGGGTAAGGAGTTGTGTTCACTGTCTTTTGTATTTGTTAATAGGAAACAATGCAAACTTTGTACCTGGACCCATTCTCCTTTCATTTCTGCATGCTTTGCTTCTATCTTTTCAGCTTTTCCTAATTTGCAAACTAAATAGTTTTACTTTACCTTTTCTTACAATTAGCAATTTTTATTATGTTATGTTTTTGTTGTTCCTTAATGTGTTCTGCACTTTTTTTTTAATTTTTTTATCTGATGTTCTTTTTTATGTAGGTACCAGGGATCAGTTCACAAGAATATGGAAGTATTTTTAATTCATTCCTTTTTGACCCCTCATGTCAGACATCAGGGGCTGCTTTGGGGTTGCAAAATATTTTGCAATTTGCAGCTCACCCACTGAGATACAGGTCCCCCTTGGAAGGGGGAGACATGACATCATAAGTAA